>NW_024531266.1:1764632-2105198 GCF_017590135.1 Pyrgilauda ruficollis
GGTCCCCCCCCCCCCCCCTTTTTTTTTTTTTTTCTTTCTTTCTTCTATGGCCTTTGATTCCCTTTTTCATTACATGCATTTGTGAGGCCCCACAAACTTTCGAGCATTTTCCACCCTGAAGCGAATAAAGACAAACTTCCAAGTGGATCCTCCTAGTGCCTTCGGTAGGGTACTTCCTGAGCTTGGGCAACAGGATTTGTGTAAGCGAGAGAAAAGATCCTCTTTCATGAAATGTATGTCCTTATGGTGCTCTGTCAGGTTTCTGCTCTGATTCCTCTTTCCTGTCTGGACCGAGAGTGATGATTAGCAGTCTCAGATCTGCCGGTTTAGTTCTTGCTGCGGCTATTCTTAATAGTGTCAAATAAGCCCGCTATAATTTCTCTGAGGACTTCATTTGCACGCACTGAGATCAATATTCAAACTCTTCTCATTTCAATGTTTGTACCCAGGTTAATTAGCTCTCAGCATCCCCAGCCAACGTGGCAGTGTGACGCAGAAGCCGGGTACGTGCATTCCAGAGTTGAGATCAGTTAAACACGTCAACAGTAAGTGTTTGCATTTATATACATCTGTATGCATACATATATTAACAAATTCACGCTGGGCTACCTAAGAACGGATGTCAGGGAAGGACTAGGGGGCCTTCAGGCTATGCCGGACCTCAGGCCGCAGCATCCCCAGCCCCAGCACAGAGCCCGGGACGGAGCTGGGGAGGGGTCAGGGTCCTGCTGCCGAGTGGATTTCACGGGCACTGTTCCTCCCTGGCCCTCTCTACACGCCCGAAACGCCGAAAGCGTTTCACGGTGAGAGATGCTGCTGCTGGGCGCTTTGCGTGCTTTAGCGGAGCTGTAAGTAGTTAATAAAGGGGCTGGAAAGAGATCCTGTTTACTGATTGTTCCTGATTGTTGTTTTCTTGATAACAGAGCAAGCCACTGAATGACTGTTTGAGCTCAGGCGCCACAAACATAAACTTAACAGCTCCCAGTGTGCCGGCCCTTCTGGAGGATCACTCCTCACCTCCCAGGGCTTGTGAAGTGCAGGAGGAGAAGGCAGTTCCCAAGGAAGCAGGCTTCGGTGTGGTGGTGGGGGTAGTGGGGAGCGGAGAAAACTCTCCTGTATACCCGATCTTCCCATATTGCACGGTATATGCCCTCATTAGCTAGGAGCAAAGCGTATAAAATCAATAGGTGCTTTTCTCCGAGTTTTCCACCCGTGCGGGAGCTCGAGGCAGGCTCTGGATCCTGCTCTGCTCAGCATTCCAGCCTAGAGATGCTGCTTTTATATCACGCTACACTGTCCTGTCAATTTCCTTAAATTTTCTTGCAGGGGCTAAGGGCACCAAGGAAGTGCAGTCTATAGGCTAGGGAGGGAGGACGAAGGAGACAAGGAGGGGGCACAGCCTTGCCGCGGCAGATCCGCGCCGCTCACCCCGCGCCGGGCCGGTTCTCCTGGGATCGGCAGCACCGGGGCAGTAGCTCCAGCGGGCGGCCCGGCCTCACTCCGCCGCGGCTGCCGCTGGATGAGCCACCTGCAGCTCCGGCTCTTTTCTGGGGTGTGTGGCGCGGGGAAGAAAGGAGGGAAAGAAGGAGGAAGGCTGCAAACCAGGAGGTTTTTTTTTTTTTTTTTTTTTTTTCTGGAGTGTCTCTTCTTCTTTGTTTTATTTTCTTCTGAAAGACAAAACGGGGTAAGGTGTGTTTGTGGGAAAGAGAGAAGACAGAAAATTTTCCAGAAATAAGTGACATGGACCAAAGCAGAACTCGACTACTATCTCCGGGCAGACCTCGTGTGGCAATGGGGAGAGGAAAATAGGGTGTTACTGTGGCTTTTCTTTAGGAGGGCTGTTCAGGTCGGTAGATCTCCAAGGCTAATCCAAACAAGCCGTTTGACTTGTGAGGTCCGGTGTCTAGACATAGCTGGTGACTCGGCGGCTCCTTATCTGGTTTTGGAATCAGCCAAAAGAGACTTTTCTTAATGTCCACAGCAGCACTAGGATCTGCCGGGGCCGGGGAGCCACCGCACCTCCCAGACAGGACAACAAATACACCCACCACCTGGAGGCTTTACAGCCCACTTTGTTGTTCCCGAGCCGCCGCTGCCGCGGCCCGGCCTCCCCCAGCCCCGGCCGCCGGGCAGGGGTGACCGGAGGGCTGCCCAGCCAAACCCACAGCCAGCTGCTTGCCACTGCAGTGCCCCGCTCGCCCCCGGGCACCGAAGGGCCACCTCTGCAGCAGGAAGTGGCAGTGCACGCTCAAGCCCCGCTGGGGTCAGAACTGCTGCTTTCTCGACCCCCATCACAACATCCCCTCCACTCTGTGTGTGTTTGTCACCACTAATTTTTTGGAATTTTTTTTTTCTCAGTTGACGTTTTGCAGAGAATGGGTAAAATTTTCCAAACTCACTCTTGTTGGTGAGCCTTAAGGAATGATCAAAGCAAATCAATTAAATGAGAGGAAGTCAGTTTAGATATAAGATCTTCTTCGGGACTAGAACACTGCCTTCTGTATCAGTCCTTCATGCTGGATTTGTGAATATTGCAAGCTGTAAATCTTGTTTGAGGTGGTTAGAATCAATAAAAGCATTTAACTCAAAAGTAAGCAGCATTTGAAAGTGAAGAGAAAGAGGCATCTTTTGCTTGGATGTCACTCATTCCATTTAGTCATTTGGGTTTTTTTTTGAGATTTCAAATTCTCCTGGAGTGCTGAGTAGCTGGATAGTGGGTTTTCAGATTCCTGAACAGTGCATGAGCCCATCCACTGCCATTGCTGTTTTTCTGCTGAAATGCAAGCTGATGTGCTGTGTAATTCCTCTTCAAACTCTGTGCTGTTTCTCAGTGTAGTTGAGTTCAGGGCCATGATATCCCATTTTGGGAGCTGATTGCTGTAACTATGATGCACTGATATGCTATTTGCAGTGGATATTGTAATTGAGTCTGCTAATGTGGAATTACAAAATTTACCAGTGGGTAGGACTCTCTCTGTGCAGTTTAGGAGGCTTGTGAATAAGCGCTGTTTTCTAGATTTAGTAGTTGCAAATTTCCTCATGTATAGAGCAAATTATATTCCAAGGATTTTGGAATAATTTTCCATCAAACACATTTAAGCCATTTCAAATTCCCAGTAACTCAGGGAATTCAGGATCAAAACGGCAGCATTTCCTAGAAGAGGAATCTTAACCATGATCCTGGTATTTTTTTTTTTTTTTCTCATGGGTAAAATTTTGTGTTTATTTTTAACTGTCACAAATACAAGGTGTTGTTTGAAAAGTGTTAAACTTAGCAGGTATATAGAGATAATGCTGACGTGTCACAGTGCATGATAAAGTAAAATATGGTGGGAATTAACTTGAAAAGTTTATGAAGGTTTTAACTACAGCCCATAAATTAACCTTTTTTACAAAGATATGATGATATGTAGAAGATCTTACAATATATATGTCACTTAAAAATACTCTAAAATTTGGAGGCCAAACATTTTCCCCCCAACTTGTAGACACAATCTGAGGTCTCAGACATTGAAGATCTTTCTGTAAGTAGTCTGAAGTAATTAATATTAGAGCACTCTGGTGAATCAGAAATTGCAGGAATAAACTTTCCAGTTTACACAGGGCCTTCTGAGAAGGTAGTGAAATATTTGCTGCTAACCTCTAGTGAGGCAGGAATGCATGGCTTTGAAGGCTCAAGTCCAGCTCTTATTGAAGCTAATGACAAAAACCTTCTAGACATGTGGGTAAAAAATCAGTGTATAAAATCTGTATAGAAATCGTATAGAGTCATGTATAAAAAATCATATAAAATCACTGTTGTGATTTTGTAAGAAAAAGTAATTTCCTTTCTACCACCCTGATTCTTCTTCTATATTTTAATTTAAATGATACAATTTTCTATTATAAGACAAGAACCCCTATTATGATATTGATGCATCAGTAAAAGCATCTTGCTTGCCGTGGGAATCAGAAATAGGATAATAACTCTTTTTAATGTATAGAATAGTCTAAAATAAAACAACCACTCCCTGTCTCGCTCATTCCTGCCTAAGGGAAATTTCCTATGTGCAAGTCTTGGGGTAGAAGACAATATACAAATTACCTATGTTATATTTTAAGGGAGAGAACTCTTGGAATTAGCCCCATACCAGGTCTGAAGGTCTGATTGGCATGTATTTCACCTTTTTGATATGAAGTAAGGAAGGTTTTGCAGGATTGCCCTTACTGGTATGACTCAAGTTCAGGCTCATTCTGAGCTCGGCAGCTGCCCAATTTGCTATTGCAGAATGATCCCAAACTTCACACACAGCACAGTCAGTGGGATCTGAGGTGTTCTAATGATGTAGGTCTTCCTTTTGAAAATATGAGCACTTGAAAGGCTAGAGTTTTTTCAGTTACTCAAGTAACCTTATTGAGGGCTGGGCCTCTTCTCTCTGAAATCTGTGGCTAGTTCTGATAATTAAGTCAGGATGATCAGGATTGAGCACTTTGTGATCAGAAAGCTCAAGCTCTTGTATTAGCTTAAATAGATAGGTTTCAGTCAAGCACTGGGTCCAGATCTTACTGGTTTACTATGTAGAGTAAACTAGGAAAATATCTTAACTCCCACTGTTCATACAGGAGCAGTGTTTTGAAATCTCTGTTCACTGTTTTTCTTCTAATGAATACATTTTCAAGGCATCTTTGCCTGTCATTCCAATAAGCACAGCTGTTTTATGCTCTGCTCTTAATTTTTTTTTTCTGAGTAAATTCCCAATGGGCTTTTAGAGACTCATGTGTCCTCAATTCAGTTGAGCCCATCCCATTTCAAAGTCAGCAATCCCTGCCAATTATATAGTAGCAAAGGAAAGAACATTTAGATTTTTGCAAGGACTGCTACATATCATATTTCTTTCTGGTACCAATGCTATTATGAGGTACTTCAAAGCAGGTCATTAAATTAGTCCTGGAAGTGAAATTTCAACATTTGGGTTCTCACTCCCACAGTGAATTGCCTCTCCAAAACTGATTACATTAGGCAAAGGTGCTTGTAGTTTTAATTTAACTTACCAGATCACTACCAAAAAACCAACCTCACCCTCACCATCGTTCCCCCCGCCCCTGTTCCACCCTCCCAAAAAAAACAGAAAAAAAAAAAAAGACAAAATAACCCACCAAACAAGAAAATCAAACCACAAGCCCAGAAGATTTTGAAGGACAGATGCTACTTCTTACAACTATTAAATCAAAATTATTCTTCATCAGTTTGACATTTTTTCCTAGTGAACATTTTGCCTATAGAAAAGCATTTATTTCTGAAATCATTGTGTCATTTAAGCAGGTATTTACGTGAGGATGCTTATGGCTTCTCCACAGACATGTAGTGCCTAACACAATGGACTGTGCTCTTCACATGTCCTTAGTGCAATTCTGTAACCTTTGTAGCACATAAAAGTAAATAAAAAACCACAGTGATGCTAATGCAACTCTGCAGTAATAACTGACTAATATAGACAGAAAGCCTTGTGTCTTATAAATGCTAAATTATGATAAAATTATTTTTCAACACTGCACTTATTCCTATTATTTCTATGGCGAAATTATTGCCAACTTTCACAGGAGAATTTGGTCTCTTCATTCAGTAAGTGCTTCATAGAAGAAACTGGCATTAAGAATGAACGAGCACGACAAGTAGCAGCATTGCAATTATCACTGCAAGTTTTAGATTGCAAGGACTGAGTGCAGATGGAAAACCACTGGAAAACCAAAAACCCCTGAAAACTGAAAGTCTTGTTCTACAAGATGCAATGCTTGTCTGTCTATTATAGTCACTAAAGCAATACGTTCATTCACTGAGTTTTATTTGCCTTTAATTATTATTATAGAATAGGATAACTGTATACCTTATATTTCAGCAGATATTTTTATTTTTGATACACTTTTTAATATAGTGCTGGTCAAAAGGCAGTAATTAAAGCAGCTGTTGATCAAGCAGAGAATAAAAACGTAACTAGTTAATGATGGATTAAGTTTGGTAAGTTACCTGATCCAGTTTTAATAATTTCTGTTATTGAGGTGGTGCAAATTTGAATTGCCCTTTAGTCAATATTTGTTTTTATACATTTTTTAAAATATTGCAAGATATTTGTTATTTGGCAATACAAGTGAGGATTTGGCAATAGAGCCAGAGGATGTATGAACTCTTGTGACTGTGGAGTCTAAAACAAACAAATAATCAGTGATTCCAGTTAGGTCAGTGAAGCTGCCAGGTGCAGTTTATTGGTAAATACAATTTTAGGAAAAACATGGAAGATAAAAAGGGAGGTTGGAAGTGGTTTATATCTGCCTGCATCATTCCACAGACTCTGTGACACCCTGACAAGGATCTCTGGCACTGGAGCCCTCATTTCATGGCACAGTCTTGATGTGCTGGGGCTTGTGAAGGGTTTCACTGGTGTCAAAAGCCAGCAGAACTTTTCTGGGAAAGGAGGTGTCCCTCCTCTTTGTCATAGGTTGAGCTGATTTTTCTGGCGGTGATTAGACAGGTACTTTCTTCCTTGGAGGGATGCTGAAAAAAGTTGTGGCAGGATAGTTCCCAAAGTATAGAGCTGACTTAAATTCACATCTGCATGGGAAGAGGCCCTGACCACAATGAGAACTGATTCCTTGATATAAAGATCAGGTGTCCCCAATCATGTCTTTGTGACAGTGGAAATAGACCTCTGGTAGAGAGGCCTGGGCTTGTGTTTCTATCATGCTTTTGCCCTCTTCATGAAAGCCCCTCCAGAGTGGCTGCTGGGAGTCTGAGTCAGGGAGCTTGAAACTTGTCTGTTCTCAGGAGTGTGGCTGCCTGTCCATGCCTTAATGCATTGCTGCTCCTTTTCCCACTGCGTTGCTTGGGTTGTGACCTGGAACTCTCCAGATGTGCGAGAGCCCGGCTCTGGCCAGCTCCTCGTCTCCTGAATTCCCACACTCTTTGGTCCTTCCTCTGGCACGGGATGCTCCTACTCCAGTGCTGCAGACTCATCTATGTGCAGCATATTGTGGCTTGCTTGGGCAAAGCTCTTCCTGGGCATTCTCCATCTCCTCAGTCAGCATGGGATCCATGTATGTGCTTCATGACAGAATACAGGCCTCTGTCCATACAGCCAGGACTCAGCACACTGCACCCTCTTTGGAAAGGTTCTGCTGGTAAAGGGCATGGGCCCCAGTGCTACTGGGAGTCATTCCTCTCCTCTCAGAATTTACAGCCAAGGCCCTTTCTTAAGTGCACACACTAATTTTTTTTTGTTTTTTTAAGTTTGACTTTTGCAAGGTATTATTTTTAACTTCAGAAGCTGCCTGGAACAGTAGCTCCCCCTGCTCTAAAAGAGATCAGTGCTTTCACCATTTATTTAGGCTAACCATATTAAGAAACCAGGCAAACCTCATTGCAAACTACCTCCATGCCTGATAAAGTCATGCATCCCTCCACCATGCAAGGCACTCCTGTGTACGTGTGAAGCTGCTGTGTGTCTGGTGGGGTGCTTCCATCCCACTCACTAAAGTTATTCAGCAGTAGAGCTGAGGCTGGAGAGAGGAATCAAGAGCTTGAAGGTAGAAACTTCTGTCATGGAAAGCATCTATGAGCCCAGTTGGTTCGACTCAATGATCTCAGAGGTGTTTTCCAAATGTAATGATTTTCTATTTCTATAATTTGGAGAAAGGCTCTTGCCTGAAGCATGTGGCTTGTCAGAACGGACTAGGCATCCCTGCAGGCTGAGCTCTGAGTGTTTAAGAAACTCCAACATAGAAATCTGGGTCTTCTGTAGAGGTCATTCATCTCTGGGAAGGGTCATCTGCTAAACAAAGTTTTGCGGGTCCCATTTTGGGCCCTAACTACTTAAACATATCTGCTCCTCTTTGAGTGGCTACCACTGTGAAGAGTGTCTAAGGGGTCCAAAGTCTCCACAGGAGGAAAGATCTGGACAGCTTCCATCTTTCAGCAGCATCAGAGTGGTCTATAGGGTTCCTGCAACGGAAAAGGGAGACTGTGAATCTCTGCCTCGTTTCACTTGGTCATTGCTGTCAAGTGCCTTGCCAAGTGTGTGGGTGAGACTGAGAAATGACTGCAAGCTCTCTGGCCACAGCTTGGTTGGAATCAGCTGAAGGAACTGCCACAGCTTGGAGGACACTTCCAGTAGGTAGAACAGAACTTGTACCTGCCCTGCTCACTAGGGACTCTGCTGGCTGCTGAACTGGAAGCATTACTGTTATTTTGACAGCAGTTAGGTGATCCCATCTCAGCAGATGAAAGACAGGTTCCCCAGAACACTTCCCCTTCATTTACTTCTAAGACATTTGTTATCAATGGATGAAGATGCTCTTTTGATCCATGCCCTGGCACATGTCCTTGCAATGATCTGTTACAGCAAATTTGTTGCTCTGTGTTACAACTCAGAGTGCCATGTCTGTTCACTAAGCATTATACCTTGCTGGAAACATGAGACCAGTGTTCACAGAGCTCTGCTAGCCAGTGCTTAGTTAGTGCTTTGTCTCCAAGTGGAGCTTTAAAGCATAATTTTGACCTGTGTGCGTGAGAACATGGGCATCTACCTGCACAACCTGTCCACACCTGAAACCTGCAGTAGCCGGTTACAAGCTGGAGCAGACACAATATGAAAATGGAAAAGAAATGCCTGCCAGCAAGTCTTTCCAAGTCTCTGCTTCTGAGTTCTCTGGTGTTCTCTGGTATTGCCTGTGGCCAATGTAGCCAGAATACGTTGACCTGCAGCACACGAGCAAGTCTTCTTGGGAAGTGAGGAAGAAGAGATTGTAGAGGAAGAGGTAATTATTTCAACTATATGGGTAAGGTTTTGTGCCTATCTTCT
Organism: Pyrgilauda ruficollis; assembly: GCF_017590135.1. Taxonomy (NCBI): domain Eukaryota; kingdom Metazoa; phylum Chordata; class Aves; order Passeriformes; family Passeridae; genus Pyrgilauda; species Pyrgilauda ruficollis. The sequence goes on from NW_024531266.1 coordinate 1,773,464, forward strand.
ACTTAGTGGTTAGAGTTAGAACATTTAATTTTCAAAAATACTGTCTTAGTGTCTGTAATAGCTGTTTTTACAGTTTTTCTCTTCAATCTGTAACTGTTGTGTTTCTTTCTTGAGTACTAGTAGATATTGTCTCCTCTTCCTGAGCTTCTCAGAAGTTCCTTGTCATATTTGTATCAGGAATACCACAGCTTACTGAGAAATTTCCAGACTCTTGTATTTGTTGTGCAACTGTTCAGTGCAGTTTGTGAGCAATTGAACTTTTCCTGTGTAAGAACTTGACCTTACACAGAACTCTAAGTACTGTAACCTCTTCAAATTAAGTTTGGTAATCCTTGCTTTATTCAGTTCTACAGAGTCAGTCAAACACCAGCAGCTTTAGACAAGTAGACTTGTCTAAAAGCACATTGTAAGTATAATTTGGATAATAATTGCAATTTGTAATGCAACTGACTCCATGAATATTAGGAGAAATCTCTAGGCAATGGAAGGTTGAATCAGAGAGTGCAAAAGAATCTCACCAGGGTTTTTAATGGAAACTGTTGTTCCAAGTGTTTAAAATGATCAGCTACAATGTTATGGAAAGTAGTGGTATGTTGCGATAAGGCACGAAATGATGACACAGACACTGCTGCTCTGGAGGGGAACAAAAAAGAAGCACTTTTATTTTCTAACTCCAACATTTATAGTTTTCCAAAAGTGACAGTGGATTGGAGGGTGACAGTGCCACCTCTCCAATGCCACTGGACAGACTAAGAGTCTATCAATTCTCTCCACTTCTATGAAAGAATGCAAAACATAAGTTATTTACAGAACTGTGTGTAAAAAAGTTTGTTGAAAAAATGTAAACATTAAAAAGCTTAACAAAGTCTTACAAAATCAAAGTAACAGTGGTAGGGTGGTGTGGTCAATATAAATATTTAGCAACATGCTGATTTTCACTATTATTCATGAAAAATAAAACAGTGAAACTAAGGACAAGGGTGAGCAGGGCACAAGGGCAACTTCATGGTTTCTTCTCTCAGTATAATGAGGTTTTAATATTTAGGAGTTCATTATGATAATATTTTTCATCAGCATACAATAGATATGCTACAAAATAGTTCAATGCCATCTAAGCCAGAGTTTAAATACAAGTGAGGAAACTGTAGCAGTTTTCCTTCTTCTCACATTTTGCCTTGATTAGGTGCACTGCTGTGTCCAGATTCACAACACAGCAGAAGCTCAGGGAGGTGCGACAGAGACCTGCAAGGGCAGCTTCTTTCTTTTGTACCACACCCACAGCACAAAGAAGCTGGGGCATAGTTTGAAGAGCTGATCCAGGATGTTTAAAAATACTACATATCTAATGACTAAGCTAACCCTCCTCAAAGACATTTTGAAAGAATCTATCCTATGCTTAATCACTAAAATGTTCTTTCTGCTTGCCCCTAGCAAGATTCATGATTATAAAGAAAAGTTAGGGATTTTCCCACAGGAAAGCTGTCTGTCTGAGGCTTGGAGATTCTACTTGGTATAGCATTATACAGTAGAAGATCAGAGTATAAGGCTTTGTATACTTTTCTAAGGATCAAGTGAAACCCACCCAAGCTGCAAGGCTGTTGTGGACTTAAGCATGCTTTTCCTGCTCTTTTGATATTAAATAAATCTCTAACTGTTAGCTAGCTTGTGTGCTCCCATATAAAGACAATGTTTGCTTTGTAAAAAATACTTACACTGCTTCTATCATATGCCAGTGTTATCACACTATTAATTCTTTGTCATGATATGCTAGACTGCAAGTTTACTCAAATGTGCAGACTAACATTATGTATTTTAAATATAACTACACAATCAAATATGTTCTAGTTCTTTTATATCACGGGATATAGAGGCAGATGGTGACTTATTACTCTCACTTTCATACTGCTTAATTTCACTGGTATGAATACAGTTTGATGGGTATAAACCAGAATTTGATCCTGAAGTATCCCACAGCTATTTGATGCAGTCATTTTTGTAAGAATGTATAATGTAAATCAAATATCCATGGAGACTTTAATTTCATTAAGTAAGCCAGAATGCTGTTTTCCTCAAAAGCAGCATTTGTCTGCCTCTGTCTGCAGCAGGCAAAAATCATGCTTAAGCTGCATATAGCAGGAGCAGCAGCAGAAGCAGAAGAAGAAGAAGAAGAAGGAGAAGAAGAAGAAGAAGAAGAAGGAGAAGAAGAAGAAGGAAGAAGAGGAAGAAAAGAAGGAAGAAAAGGAGAAGAAGAAGAAGAAGAAGAAAAAGAAGAAGAACAAGAACAAGAACAAGAACAAGAACAAGAACAAGAACAAGAACAAGAAGAAGTGACTCCCAGAACAGGTAAGGAAACAATAAGAAAGTCACTGAGACAGAGCAGCCTCACACTGGCCAGTTACTCTTACACCTCATGCATCCTCACCAAACTGCTGCCATCTGCGTGGGCACAGAGGCCCGACATAAGCAATTGCTCTTAACAAGAGCAACAGAGGACTGACTGGCCACCATTGGCTGATGAGTTATAAACACGATCTTGCCCAATACCTCACTGGAAATAGGACCTATTGGGTGTTTCTGAGGAAGAGACAACTGAGCGCAAGACTGTGCTTCTCCAAATCTCTTGCAAAACTGAAAATACCATTTTTTTTTTTTTTTTTCCTCCTTGGAAAGACCTGTAAAGGTAGAGTACATTTGTGTTCTTAGCAAAATTACAAAGGTTCTGTGCCTATGTTTCTGTACCCTGAATTTTTAGTAAAGAATCACACTTTACTTAATAGTCCTGTTACTTCAAAGTAAAACTACAGTACTGTGTGTAAAATAAATAGCAAATTATGAAAAGCCTGTGGTAAAAACCCAACACACTTTTAGAGGGAAACTAAATTTACCTCAATAAAGACAAGAGATCTAAAATATTCTTATAGAAGAAAGTGAAGGCTTTTCCATCATAAAATAATTGGCCCAAAAAATCATAGAATCATGGAATGCTTTAGTTTGGATGCGACCTTAGACATCATCTGGTTTCAACCCTCCTGCCAAAGACAGGGACACTTCCCACTCAATGCCCCATCCAACCTGGCCTTCAATATTGTGAGGGATGAGGCATCCACAATTTTTCTGGGCAACCTCTTCCAGTGCCTCATCAACCTTGCAGTAAAGAATTTCTCCCAAATATCTAACCTAAGTTTTTCTTCTTTCATTTTGAAGACTTTGTTCCTTGCTCTATCACTACAGTGCCTGACAAAGAGTCCCTCTCCAGCTTCCCTGTAGGCACTCTTCAGATACTGGCAGGTTTCTATGAGGTCTCCACACAACCTTCTCTTCTGCAGGCTGAACAGCCTCAAATTTCTCAGCCTGTCTTCATAGGGGAGATGTGTTATTGCCCTTGTCAAGGACACTGGCCCTCCTCTCTTGGCCCTCTGCTTGAACTTGCTCCAGCAGTTCCATGTCTTATGCTGGGGACCCCAGAGCTGGACACAGTCATCCTGGTGGGGTTTCACAGGAGGAAAACAGAGACGCAGAATCCCCTTCCTTGACCTGCTTGCCACACTCCTTTTGATGCAGCACAGGATTCCCTTGGTTTTCTTGGCTGGGAGCACTCACTGTGGGCTCATGGTGAGTTTTTCATCAGCCATCACCCCCAAGTCCCTCCCCACAGGGCTGCTCTCAAGCACTTCTCTTCCCAGCCTGTGGGGTGTCTGGGATTGCCCCATCGCAGGCGTAGGACCTTGCACTTGGCCCTGCTGAACTCCCTGAGCTTTGCATGCTCCCACCTCTCAAGCCTGTCCAGGTCCCTGTGGATGCCATCCCTTCCCTCCCCTGTGCCCACTGCCCCACCCAGCTCAGTGTCATCAGCAAAGTGCTGAGACTGCCCTCGGTCCCACTGTCCACGTCACTGACAAAGGTGTGGAACAGTATCGGCCCCAGGACTGACCCTGAGGGACACCACTTGTCACTGGCCTCCGTGTGGATAATGCACTGCTGACCACAACTGGGACTGTGGCCATCCAGCCTGTTCTTTATCCAAAGTGGTCCATCCATCAAATTCATGTCTCTCCAATAGAAAGGCAACGATGGCATGCGGGACAGTGTCAAATGATTTGCACTGATCCAAGTAGGTGTTGTGAGTTGCTCTGACTCTGACCACCAAAGCTGCAGCAGCCCATCATAGAAGACCACCAAATCTGTCAGACATAGTTTGCCCTTAGTAAAGCCATGTTGGCTGTTCCCAATCACCTTTTTTTCCCCCTCTCCTTATGTTTTACGATAGATTTAGCATAGTTTCCAGGAGAATCTGCTCCATGATCTTTCCTGGCACAGATATGAGACTAATTGGTTTGTACTTCCCTGGGTATTCCACTTTCCCCTTTTTAAGAATGGGGGTTATATTTCCCTTTTTCAAGTAATTGGAAACTTCACCTGACTGCCACATTTTTTCAAAAATGGTGGAGAGTGTCTTGGCAATGTCATCTGCTAGTTTTCTCAAGACCTGTGGATGAATCTCATTGGACTTGGGCACATTCAGTCTTCTTAGATGGTGTTGAATCTGGTCCTCTCCTACAGTGCCTAAGGGCCTTCCAGTGCTTGCATTTGCTTTTCTCAGGTGGAGTAATGTGGCTGAAGCATTGAATACTGAGGGACTGAAGTAATTGAGAACCTCAGCTTTCTATTTATGTAGAATAGCCCTGTCTCGTCTTTCCTTCCAGCATGGGCCCACATTATCCCCAGTCCTTCTTTTGTTTGCAAGATACCTAAGAAGCTCTTCCTGTGCTCACACTTGGCCAGACTCAATTCTATCTGGACCTTAGCTTTCCTAACCTTATTCCTAGTTTCCCATACAATTTCCCTTTGTTTCTCCCAGGCCGCCTATTGTGTTTCCACCTTCTGGAAGTTCCGTTTTTTTTCCTCTGAGTTTGCTCATCAGCTCCTCATCCATCCATGGGGGCCACCTGACATTTTTGTTTGGTTTCTTCCTTGTCAGGATGCATTGTTCTTGAAATTGGAGGGGACCCTTAAAGACTAGACAACATTCTTGGGTCCCTTGGCTCTCCAGGGCTCTGTCCCCTGAAACTCTATTGATTAGGTCCTTTAAGAGATGAAAGTCTGCTCTGCTAAAGTTCAGGGCAGTTAGCTTGCTGCGTGATCTCTTCACTGCCATGAGGATCTGAAACTCTACCACATGGTGGTCATTGCAGCCTAGGCTCTGTTGGGGCATCACCTTCCCCACCAGCTCCTTCCTGTTGCTGAGCACAAGATCCAGAATCACACCTCTCTTTGCTGGCTCCTCTATCACATCTGTGGAGAAGTTGCCATCAACACAGTCCAGGAACCTCCTAGATTGCCAGTGCCCTTCTGTGTTGTTCCTCCAAGAGATATTGGGGCAGTTGAAGACCCCCATGAGGACCAGGGGTTTGGGAGAGTGAGACTGCTCCTATCTGCCTGCAGAGGGCTTTGTCCACACTATCTTCCCGATTAGAGGATTGTAGCACAGCTCTCACTATGACATCCTCTGTCTCCATACTCCCTTTAATCTTGACCTACAAGCTTCTGGTTGACTCCTCATCCACTGCAGGCAGAGTTCCATACTCTCCCAGTCAGTCATTGACATAGAAGGTTATGCCCCCTCCTTATTTCCCTATCCTGACTTTCCTAAAAAGCCTTCCATAATACTATACTTATAGGAGCCATCACACCATGTCTCTGTAACACCAGTGGTATCACATCCACACAGGCACAATCAAGTGTCTGATTCTTCTTGTTCCCTATAGTACAAGTGTTTGTATAGAGGCATCTGAACCATCTTATAGTGCTGACTCACTGAATCAGCTGAAATACCTTTGAACTGCTCCTGACGTCCATTAGAGGCGATGGCATCTGACTGGTAGGATTGAGATGGATAGGTGTCCCCCCTCACCAACAAATCTAGTTTAGATTTAGAAAGGAATGTCCTTCATCAGTCTGGAAATTCCTTAGCAAAAGATGAGTTTCCCTTTCTCTGTCATGTGGACACCGTAAGCCCACCGTAAGGTAGATCAGGCTTCCCAAAACATGTCCCATGATCTAAGTAACCAAAACCCTGACAATAGCACCACTCCTCTAACCATTTCTTAACCTGCCAGATTTGGCTAGCCACAATATTGGATAAGTCAAAGACAAAGAATAAAATATTTATTTATCACTTGAGCTACTCCAATTTATCAGGCAGCAGGTATAAAAGCAAATAATAAGAAACATTTTTTCAGGCAAGATATAATTATTAACACTGAAGTGCTGGCTGTCACAAGTTTTAATGTGTACTGAGGGGTAAATAGGTTGCCTAAGGAATAAAATCAGTGTCAGCCTCTAGAAGGCTCTATCAGGGATGGGTATCCTGTTTTCTTATGCTTTTGTTAGAGACAGGATAAAACTATCTTGTCAGATGTGATGCTGTAGTTTTTGATCAGGACTCAGTCTTGTCTCATTGAACAGCACAGAATTTCATTTTACTGACTTCACTCTCAGGATGATTGAGTCCTTGCAATTTCTAGCCTTTGTCCTCCTTATTAAAATAAAGTTTTGACTCATTTGTTCAGATGTGAAGGTACTTGACATCTCCCTCTTTTCTTTCACCAGAGGTGATGGTTCTTGACACCTCCTTGAAGTTGTTCTTGAAAGACTGAGATCTCCCTTTTTTCAGCCCATATAATACCAGTTTGTTTGTTCCCAATAAACTATACAAGAGTTAAAAGATATTAAACATTCTTTTTTAAATGCAATTTAATATTTCTGTGTAGTAAAATGTCTGAATCTTTTCAACCGATTGATAATGTTGTAACATTTTAAACAACCATCTTAATAATTATTTGAATATTTTTTAAGATGGATTTACCTATATTTATATCACCTGTATGAATTACAATTCTCATCTACTATCCTTGAAGTTGTAGTTTGAATTCTCCATGAATTCAAGAATTTGGCATTCACCATTTGTTATAATCTCTCCCTTTGCTAACTCTGAACAATTTTGCTGCCTTTATTTCTAATGTTTGATAAAAGCTGTAGATAAAATTATTATGCTGACTTCCCCCTTTGATTTTCATTTCCATTCAAATGGTACTGGATTTTCTAGAAACACTTGTTGTATGGTCAGTTACTTTTATTTCATGTCACATCATATATTAACAGTTTCATGCAGCTCTTTCAGACTACAAAGCCTTGTCTACCTTGTATGTATTTTTCAAGTCCTACATTGTATATAATTTATTAATGACTCTGCTCTTTGTATGCACAGACTGTACCCTCAGTGAAGGTCATTCCTAAGGAAACCGTATTTCAAAAGCCTTGATAAGGGCAACGCCTCCTTCTTATCATTCAGGATTTTGTCCAAATGTATTAACTTAGGCATGAACTGAATTGGCATAACCTGATAGGATTATGAAAATAGAAAACTTGGGATGGGTTTTGTCACAAAAAAAAAAAAAAACAAAAAAAAAAAACCAAAAAAAAAAAAAAAAAAAAAACCCAAACCAAAAACCCACCTCTATTTCTCCAAGACAAGTAAATGATAAATGATTGGATTAAAAATAATTTCAAGTAGAGTGAAACCAAAGATGTGGAATCTGATCTCCTGACCATCAGGTTGTACTACCAGCCTGGAATTTTGCTGTGCTAACTACAAAAATATGTTCTCATGCACTGCAGCAATAAAACATTAGGACAAGTAACAATTTCAGATGAAAACTGCATTTCCACTCCTATTCCTACTGAAGAAGAAAATAAAATCCATAAAATTATAACATTTAGAACTCAACGGGTAAAATATTTACAAGAAGCCACTATCACTGTAAACCACACAAACACTTTACAGATATAGTGAGAACAGTTTAGTGGCATTGATGTGAACTTTTGTTTTTTCTACCAAACTCAGCTTTTTGAATCTATTGCTTTTTAATAGCCAGGATAATGGCATTTTCACCTCATTCTGGTCTGCTCCTGGTAGAGGTGGATGTGGTCTCCATGTACATAAGGAAACTAGGCAGAAGTGCAGTGTCAACACACATGTCCTGATGCTATGAAAATGAGAGGGCAACTGACCTAGAAGCCGGAACTGAATTCCTTAGGTCTCCCATTTCTAGATCAGCTTTGGACCAAAATTTGTCTCTGTACCCTGTTCAGTGTTTGCATTATTCTCTCCACAACTTTGCAATCACTGGTCAGCCTTCTGAAAGAAACATTTCTTTTGTAGTAACACCAAAGCAGTAGAGAAAATGTATTATGGCATACTCAGCACTCTTGAAGTACACCACTTTATCTGATAAAATAAAATGTCTGTATAGCTGACCATTTCCTCTAGTCCCAAGTCATGTTATGTCTCAATATGGCTTCTTAAAGCTATTCCTTCTTGTCTCAAAAACCTCCACTATCCTCTTTGTGGTATTTTGGGTTTGGACACACCTGGAATTATTTTGTAGTTATCTGGAGAAAACATAAACCATCCAAAACTAACAGTGTAGATACTGTCTTTCAACTATTACGGAATTAATATCACAAAATAATTACTCCAATAAAATTGTTTCCTTTGCTCTTCTTCTGTTTTAGTAAGACTTCTAAGCCAATATGACCATAGAACACATGTGCCACTGACATAACTTGACTAAATATCACAGGCTTTCTACATTTGAATTCAATTAGAGTACAAAAATAAGAACATACTGAATAATGGGACTGCTCCACCCTTTGACTCAAAGATACAGAATAAACGGATGATAGAAATGCTATCTCCATAAATTCTTTTATTTCTTCTTCATTGCTCAATATTTTACTTTTCAGGTCCTCTCATAATCAAAATCTTTCATGAACCTGGAGTTTATTATTTTTCCTGTCCTCTGCTGAGAAGAAAATTATTCTCGAATCATTATTTGCACATTTCCTAGAAAATGCCATGACAAGGCATGATTTAAATTGGTTTCAAAGAAAAATACAAAAAGAATATCTATGCTGTTTTTTTGATTTAAATCTATGAAGGTGTTCATGATTCTTACACATTTTGAATGCCACTGAGATTGGTTTATTCAGTATTTTCCAAAAAGACACAAGTACATCTTTGTATCTACTTATGGTGAAATACCACTAACTCCACCCATTCACAATCAAGCCCCAAATGAATAAAACAGTGGGAAGAGTAATTATATCACAGGAGCCACACTTTATTAATCAGTAATATTTATGACTCTAAGTCAGTGTTGCAAATTTTTATTCACCCACTTGCCCTGTGAAGGTTTGGGGTTTTTTTTGACAACGTTATAAAACACCACTAGATTTTTTTATTAGCCTTAATCGCAATGGTAAAGGGCAGTCAGGTATAGTAAATTTTAGTGACAGCTGTGTGAAGCAGTGTTGAGTACTATTCAAATATTATTTGCGAAACAATTTTCTCAATTATTTTTCTCTGCATTATAATAAATACGTTATTTGTGTAGGTATTATCTGGTTCCCCTAGAGATGATTGATTTATATTCTGCTTAACTATTTGTGCTATTTTTCTTATCAAGTAGACTGATTATTCAGTATTAATTTTCTGTTGTTACTTAGAATTAAAATCAGAATTTGAATCTATGATATGCTACAGACATGTGGGTGGAAGGATGTAGTGTTTTCTTCATATGATACCAGTGAAGCAGTTTTAGATGGCATCAGTAAACATTAGTAAAATTCAGGAGCATATGACTAGCTGTGTCACAACCTGAAAGGGAGACAGCTTAGTCTTTCTGGCTTTCCTGAAGTAGCTACATGGCTCCTCTCGTGTTCTTCCAAATACAGTGAAGAGGCAATCTTTTGGGTTTTTTCAGATAAATGATTTATCCATTTAATGATGTGTAAGTTGGTCTATATTGGACAGTTTCCAGATCCCAGCCCGGCTCCTCTGACAAGATACTTCAGCATAAACCTAGGGGTCTTCTCTTGTCACGTCCCAACATTCCAGTTTTAATTGACTTGTCTTGACTCCTCTACTGGATGATTTTGAGAAGATATGCAACATCTAGGTGACAAATACATAGGGAGAGACAAAGCTTGTTGCTGGAGATTCATGAAAATTATAGAACCACAGCATTACTTAGAGGCAGCTCTTTTCTGACTTTTAACTTTTTAAGAATATGATCCAAATATGGGTTCAAGCATGATAATTTTTAGATGTCCCACTGATGTGTATTTCTGTTCATAATTTTGTATTTTGTTCTTACCTTTCTGATTTTCGGTACTAGGCTGGGGAGGTTTCAGTCAGAGGCAGTCAGTTCTCAAAAAGTGGTAGTGAAATCACTTGATTAAAGAACTACAGGAATGTTTCTCAGGGAAATAAAATATGCAATGGGAATAATTTCTGTAGTGAACAAAAGATTTAATACAGTTAATATGGATTACCTGGATTTAAATTTTTGATTTTGAAAAAATCCCTATTTTACTGCCAGATTAGTTCTCCTTGCTCTTCTCCTTTCTTTCTCCTGTGGTCTGCTGTATGACCATGAGTGAGGTCTCAGTGTGCTCTCTCTCTGGTGGCTGGGCAGCTCCTGTAGGCACAGTCAAAGCCCTGTGATTCACCCTCCTGGGTGACAGGCAGCTGCACTGCCCATGGCATGATTCATTCTGTCAGCATTATTCATGTGGTTATGTAACATGAGCAATATAGCAAGAGTCTCTGCATGTGATGGTGTCTTTAACATCAGATGAGTTGATCTTAGACAGACAGGTTGGACAGCAGTGTTCCAGTCAGCAATTTGCTTTTCTACTGATATTTCTCCCTTCCCTGCAACATGCCTGTACCTCAGCCACTTATGATACAATTTATTAGCACTCTGGCAAATTGCTAGTCTGAATTAAGATTGTTGAATTTACATTCTTCTACAGACACTGATGAAATTTACTGCAAAGTTTGTCCAGTATGTTTCAAATGAGGGATCCATATTGTGAGCCATGTTAAAATCTCTTTTACTTACATAAATCTTTCAAACTCAGAACCTTCATTACTGTTTTATTGCACTTGCTAACTTACATGGAATCAGAAATGCACAGACAAGTGAAAAAATCCTCTAAGACAGGAAAAGTGAGACATTGACTTTTAAAATTGCAAGAATTAAAAAAAGAGGGATATAAAGCAGCTCTGATCACAGCTGACACTACAGGTGATGTATTGCTGGAGGCAAAACAAATGCTTCAACAAGCAGAAAAATTGTAAGGTCTTTGAGAAGAGAATCTCACCTCCCAGAATCTCACCTTCATTTTTCAGTATCTGTTACTTTAGTTTCACTGTACGTTATAGCAGTTGGAAGCAGCTGAAGAAGAATTCAGTATGGAAGGAAGTTTTACATTCAAGTGCAGTAGATCATGATCCTATTTAAAGCTCCATTGCTTGCCAGCCACAATACAGTGACTGTTGGAAAGTTGGATGCTCATGGTTAGCCTACACTTGGATTTTTCACATCTGCTCCATGTCACAAAAGCATTCTACCTCTGGTTACACCTGAGTATCCCCATTGAAATCACTGTGACAGTCACATGTGTGTAATTGAGAGTAGAATTTGGCCCCCTGTGTTGAAGTTGCTCCTTTGAAAGCTGTTCCACCTCCTTTGGCTTAATCCTACCCCATTAGGGGAATGTAATCCCACTCTTGTATAAGTGTAATGTGACTCAAGTTTCAGCCTGATAACTGGAGGGGGGAACCCAGAGGCTATGTAGCTTAAATTCAAAGCCTCATTATATGTTTCTCCTGTGGAAATTACATGAACAGTTGAGTCAGATAAAGAGCACATTCTCATTTTTCTTTCACATATCCCTCTCATGCTCTTTCAAATCCAGCAGAGGGACTGAGTATCAATACACCATACATATTTTCTTTCTATGTACTTTTTTTTTTTTTTTTAATTTTAGAAAGTAAGAGTAGTTTTAGGGAAGAAATAAAATCTTCAAAAGCAGAGCAAGAATACCAACAAAGAAAAAACTAAATAATTCAGAAATCATTACTTAAAAGGCTGGAAGGGACATTGGGAACATGGTGCAAACTTCTATTGAATGCAAGTCTTTAGACAAAGTTTTCCAGGACCTTGTTAAGCCATGTATTCAATACATCATGCATGGGAGTTTCTACCACTTCTTTGGGCAATGTTCAGTTGTTCGCAAACTGAAGAATATTTTTCTTATATCCAAAGAGAATCTCTTATGAAGAAGTTGTTCTCTTTGTCTTGTTGCCAGGCTCCCTTGTAAAGGGGTTACTTTCTCCTTCTTCATAAATATACACATGGTATAGGTCTGAGCCTCCTAGGTTGAATAAATTCAATTTCATCAATGTTTCTTTATATATGAAGTTCTCCAATGTTGCAACCATTTTGGTGGCCCTCCATTGGACCTTCTCAATTTTTCGATGCTTCTCCTGTGCTTGGTGATGAAAGCTGAATGTTTTTTCCAGGTGTGCCCTAAAAAGTGCTGAGGAGAGTGGAATAATGATATTACTTCTCTTGCTGATGCACCACAGGATGCTGCTGGCCTTTGCTGCAGCCAAGCCCACAGTACTCCAGGGCAATTTGCTGTCTCATAGCTATTAGAAGGCAGACTAAATTTCAAGTCCTATTTTCTCTGCTTTAAAAAAAAAAAAAAAATGAAACATTAGCTGTGTTTGCCATAACAGCCATGACATCAGGTTTTAATTCAGTGAGATTTGCACCCAATTAGATGTTTGATTCTGGCAGAGAAAATGAATTCCTTTTGCTCAACCTTGCTTAAACTAGGATTATTGAAAAAGATAAAGAATGTTGAAATAACTTGTAAGGGATCTAATTCCCACATGATACAGATGGCCCAGTCATTTCTGTACTGAAGGATGACCAGAATGAAAACAGGATGCATGTATATGAGTTCAAACTGGCTGCTTCACGCCATGCAAACATAGTGAAATCTGCATCAAGATGGGTGCACCTGCTTTTTTGCAACTGAAAATTAAACCCTTGTATTTATTTTTGCATACAGATTGTTTGCAAGCAAATAATTTGATAGAATATTTAAGTCAAAATACACCTGGGCTGATGCCTGGAAAATCTTCCTGAAGTGGCAGTGAACCCATAATTAGAGTAGAATACATGAATGAATAGGTACAGCATAGAAGTATGACTATGCATAGGACTGCAAAAAGTTTTAAATATTCCTTCCTGATGAGAGTGCATGATGGAGAACGGAACCTGCATGGTTCAGGAGCAGAAACTCAGATCTCACCCCACCTCCTTTCCACTTGCTTTTCCCAGCTGGTCCCCTTACAAAGAAGCATTTTGTTGGTGAATCAGAGGTGGTTGGGCATTATGCCAATTGTTTAATCTGTTTATCATCCATTTAGTACAGAAATTGACCTTACCTGCTGTGGCCCATCAAGCTGTTAAGGCTTGGGGAAGAATTTTTGGTCTTTTTTTCTTCTTTTTTTTTTGCTTTTACTAAATACTCCTCAATTAATTTCTGGACAAGGTGAGAGCTGAGAATTGGGGAATCTCAGTTATACTTTTGTAATGTTTTTTTCTTACTCAGTCTAAGGTGAATTAAAGAAAAAAAATATTTTTGAGAGAAGTTAACTAAACAACCATTCCTTTTAGAAAACATATGCTCAGATTATTTGCTGTTTTCAGTGTTGCACTGTAGGTAGTTAGGGTTTGGGATTTTTTGGTGTTTTTTGTTGTTGTTGTTTGTTTTCTTTTTCTTTTTAGATTTAGTTTTATTAGATTAGGGGTTTATTTTCTTTACCTTTTTTTTTTTTTTTTAATTTTAATTTTGAAAAAGTATTTACTTAATTGTACAAAATACCATAACATCTTGTGTAAAGATGAGATTATAACAGGTTTTCATAGCAAAAGACTCAAGCTGTAAAAGAAAGGAAATTCTGCATTTTCATAGATTAGGAGGTATTTCTTCCTTTGACTTCTTTGGTTCCTCTTTTATCTTTTTATTTTCCCCTAAGAACTTTATGTCTATTTTACCTGGTTAATTTTCTTTTTTTTTTTCTTTTTTTTTTTTTAAGGAGGAAAATATATATCTCTGGGAAATTTGCTCAGAGTGTTACATTTAACCCTTGCACAAGGTCAAAGCCAGTCTGGTTTTGTGATGTTCCTTTGCTTGAAAAGGAATTTCACTCACGGCTTCAGCAACTGTTTGTGGGGGACGGTACCTCAGTGGTGTCATAAGCAGAGTCTGCAAAGTGACCTGAGCTCTGGCTGAAGAATCCACTTTTTCTAGTAAATTTACCCTCAGTCTCTCTGCAGAACGGAATGTGCTAACTTTATTTTAAAGATTGGAATGTTTACCACTGTTTGACTATCAAAGTGTTATCAGCCCTATTTTAATATGTTGTCCGTTTAAAATGCTGTCACTTAGAACCATAAAGTGCAGCACTTAAATTAATAGAAGTTTTAGGAACTTCAGGGGTGGACTTACACTAATCTCACATCAATACGACGTTTGGTAAGATTCAAAGTTTTTTCTTAAACCACAAGCGCTTTATACTATTTCTCTAGAGTATTTATCCTTCAGCCAGTCTATCAGTTGAACAAATTGTCCTAAAAGCTCTAGTTTCCTGTGGCTTTAGGAAAAAAAAACCAACAAAACAAAACATACGATATGAACATTGCTTAATGATTTAGAAATTAGAAGATGAAAAGAAAGAAACTAACTGTACTTGTGATTTTTAAAGGAAGTAATGACTTGAGATACTTCGATTTCACTTTGTTCATCAAAAAGTTCCTATTAGCAAATACTGTGTGTAGTTAAAAAGCAAATCTGTAAAAAATATTTTTCCCCCAAATGTAGTAGAATTGACACATCCTGTTTCAAGAATTTGTCTTTGGGAATCCCACACATTCCAAGGAAAACCACAGGACCAGAAAGCACAAAGGAAAAGATAGCTGCATGTAACTTTAAAAGTCGAATGAGGTCAGGAAACACCACAGAAGAGATGAAAATAAAGAATTTTGCCACTGGCTCTCAAGAAGGGCTGATTTTTTTCCTTCCAAAAGGCAAACAGCCTTCTGTCTTCTGATTGCTCTACTGTATCACCAGGCAGGAGACAATCCTTAGGGCATTCATTGTCTCCTACTGTTCAAATATATGTTCTGAACAGTAGGAAACTCACTCATTTCCAATGCACACTTTATGGTAAAAAGAAAATTTTGCTTCTTTTTTGTATTCTCACTCCCATAATTTCCTTTCATTTGAAAAATGCCTAAGCAAATGTTGGCAAAGGGATGTTAGTTTTTGTAGTGCAGACAAAAAGAGAGTAGTTTAGATGGAAATCGTTATAGCTCTTCAGCTCACTTCCTTCCTGTTATGAAACATGGATTTGGGAAAAAAATCTTCAGTGGTGATGAAACACAAAGGATTCAAAGGAGATAAAGAGGTGTGTGCATAACATCAGCATGCCTGATGCTTTTGCTTGCCAAATTAGCAGCTATATTATGTATGAATTATTAACCCAACGAGTGAAATTAACTGGCTATTACTGTATCATGATGTCTGAATTTTAAAACAATGGAAATTTAGTCTAATTTAGAGGAAACTGTGAGATTTTACATTAAATGGTTTTTCATTGATTATGGCAGAAATCCAAGATTCTATAGCTGCTGTTCTTCTTAAGTCAATATCCACATGGGGGAATAACTAGCTACATTTTATAAAACAGGGGCAATAATCTGATTGGGCTTTACTCTTTTTCATTGATGTATTGCCCTTAGCCTGTGACTAGAAGCATATCTATTCTGTGATAATAGTGAGGGATACCTGTATTTGGTTACATGATGGATGTAACTCTAGTCATTTGACAAAGGAAGGATATGTAAATCATTGGGAGCAAAACCAACAGAGGGTGAACATGCAGGACATGCTGTGAAAGAAGGCATTAAGGGGAGAACCATAGTCTGGATAAACTGCCTGGATTCAGTGCAGAAGTTCACTGTTCTGCTACTGTTTTTTGCAATGCAGTTTCCTTTTTGAAGTCAGTAAATCCAAGTACAATTTATCTATCTTTTTTTTTTCCTCCTAAATTTAGATAAACTTGTCTTTCTCTTATATTAAAAAAAAAAAAAAAAGAGAGGGAAAAAATTTGAGGCATTTTCATCTTTTTATTTTCTACCCTCTTCCACTTTAATTCCATGATTTTGTGAGTATTTTTTTTTTTTTTTTTTTTTTTTTTTTTTTTTTTTTTTTTAGATACCTCAGTGTAAAAAATAATATTATTTTTTCAACTCAGGATTTAATCTCAGGCCACTCTAGGCACAAAAGAAATAGTGCACAGTCATTCAACAATTAGGGCAACATTAAAGCGTTGTGATTGTGCCTCAAGCACAGTACAAGCATACTCAAGGCTAGGAAAAGTCACATCTCTGAGTCACTGTTTCAGGCTATCTTCAGACTCAAGAGGGGATCACTTCCAACATAGAAGGAATTGCCTCTGCAGTCAAAAGGGCTGGAGGCTGTTACATTTTAGTGAGTGGGAAAGCTGGAAAAGCCACTGAAATACATGATGTAAGTTAGCTGCAGCATAGGCATAAATTGCAGTACTCCAGGGTATCAATACTTATATAGAAGATAGTGAATTCAGCTGAGTTTTTCATTCATACTGAACTCTCTGGAGCCCAGACTAACATTTTTCTTATTGTTATGACACTTACACAATTTGCAGTAGAGGTAGGAAGCAATTAGGTCGACTTTAAAAGAATGCAAACCCACAATTAATGATGTGCATATAGCTATGATGGGAACTTACAACTTCTGTGATTAACAAAAATGTTTCTAAGCCTGAAGCAAATTTCATCAAGCTGATCTCATTCAAACTAAATGAAGCAATCCTCCAAACAAGGCTCACAGCTGGATATGGTCATGGTTTAAGAACCAAACTAAAAGAATGAGGGGAAATGAAAATGTGCAACAAATGCTGGTTTATAATAATGATTCAAAGTTATTAGAAGAGGTTGATCTGCTGTTGTCTCTTTAGGAGATAGCTGTAGGTATAGACACTCAGGGGAAAAAATCCCTATATCCATCAGATTTGTAGCAGGATGGAGACAACTTTGTTCATGTTTTATTAGACACTATGCCTTGCTTTCATGTAATAGACATATACTAAGTTATAACATTTAAACTCGTTCTCAGTGAACTGGTCTTACTACTGTTTTAACAGAAAATAAAAAGAAAACCATATAAAGCCACTGATACTGAAAAACTCAGGGCCACTCCCTAAAAAAAGATACCTGTAATCAGAGGAAGGAACATGTAAAAGAAAGACTGGAAGAGCCAGAGAACAGATCTATTGGTTACATAAACAAAGTAAAGAAGAAAATAAATCTGACCCACTTCCCTAGGAGTTGCCTGAATAAGAAAGACCTGCAGTGGCATAGAACTCATATTTTCCTCTATTCTACTACAGATGTTCATACAGAAAGAACCAAACTATACTGTTCCCCCAAACACTTTCATTTATCAAGCTGATTTTCCAATTATTCAATCCTCTAAAATATGACAAATTCAGACACTGAAATATGTAAAATTTTGGAGAGTCAAAAATCTAGTCCTGCAATACCATAACACTATATATGTGAGCATAAGCTAACTCCCAGATGGACAGTGAAAGCAGATTTCCAGACCCAAAGTCTCTTTAGTTTATTAAGATTTCTACTAGAAAGACACGTAAGCTTGAGCTCAATAGAAATGAAGAGGCTTGTACGACTTGTATGGCACTCAGCACAAGGGAATCATTGGCAATGATTCACTGATAAATTAAGAAACACCCCAGAAGCAGCAAGAAGTAATTGTAAAATATGAATGTATATTTTACAAACATGTTCTGAGTTTAAATATTCTAAAATTTCCTAGCTGTATGCTCTATCTTTTAAAACTGATTTTCCGTGTCCTGTGGAATGTCTGTGTTTGCAGACTTTTATTTTTACATAGTCGATATTTGCAGCTGACAGGCTGCTGGGAAAGGCTGTGGGCATACTGGGCCCACTAGTTCCATCAGGCATGATTCTGCCTGGGGCCTTGGAGAATTCCATGTTCAACACTCATCAGACTGGTGAGTACCACCAGAGGAAACCTTGTTTCATCAAGTCCTTTCCCAGGCATTGCCTGAGATCCAGCCTCCACTTTATAAAAGCACTACTGTTCCATGCTTTGCTGCAAGATATTACTGTAAAATACATTTCCCACAGTTCTGGGTCTAGTCAGCCCAGGACCTGAGGGAAGATGGTGAGAAAGCCATTGTTTGCATTCCCATGGTGATTTTGGGAAGGGTGGGTCAGTCATGCTTTATTGCACCCTCCCAAAGTAGATCTCAGCTTTGCTATCCTCAACTTGATATTATCTAAAGCAGAGTTATTACTAGCCTGGATTTGGAAAAAGAGGAACCATTAATATTCTGACTGTCATGATATGCAATCCTTCAGAGTAAAGGTCTCTTATATATATAGTCTCACAGAAGAGAAGTTTTTTTTACAACCAGTTAAACGTAAGCAGAGAACTAAGAAAACCCAAAAAATTTTAGAATGTCCAAGATGAAAAAATTAGTTGGATGGAGGAAACTGGATCATTTGTATTTTTCTTGTCAAGCTTCAAAGAAGGATGGCCCTGTACTTTACTAAAGACAGGTTATAATGTAGGCAGAGCCCTCAAATTTTCAATACTATTGGGTTTGTGGTAGCTGCTCATCCTGCACTACTCTGACTGCTAGCAGTGATGATCCATTTGGATGGATTTTTCCAATGAAAAGATCTCTATGCAATCAAACAGACGCCTGTAAATTTTGTGTCCAGCAGAATATGGAATTGCATTAAGATCCTCTACCATACAGTTAAAAGTAAATATTTGTATTTTAAACATATTTTAAGTAAATTTACTTTAAAACAAAATAAATTTACTATTCTCTAAATGAAAATGTATAATTTTTTCTCCCCATATATTTTCTTGTTTATGTTTCTGGCAAGTACAGTTTTACTGCCTGAACAAAGGCATTGCAGTATGATGGACCAGAGTTGTTGCAATGGTCTGCTCAGAGAAAGAGAGGGAGAGAGAGAGAGACTACATAATCTTCCTTTAAATCTGAGTTCTTTGTTTCTTCTCCTGGGAACTTTTTTTGCTTGATGCCTTTTGCTTAATTTGTAGCCCCCCACTTCAAAGATGGAGTAGCCCGTGGCGATTGGTCATGAACAACCTGATATCCCAACATGTTTTAAGATGAGAACTGCTGCTAGTTGAAGACCTGTGAATGTGGAGTAAATTGAATTGCCTTCAAACTGATCCTCCTGCGTGCCAGTCTGGAGAAAGGTTTCACTCCTTTTCTAGACAAGATCCTCTGCAGGAAACAGAGGGCGGCCCCAGCCAGCTGTACGGGTGGGGACTCAGAGGAAAGCAGTGACTCCTGGAGAGCAGCACAGAGCCGGTGGGCTCCCAGAGCAGGCCGGTGAAGGCAGGGGAGACTGTGGGGCACTGTGGAGGGTGGCTGTCCGGGGCCCTTGGCAGCGTGTCCCTCTGCCTCCAGGTGTCCCTGCCGGGTGTCGGGCGGCGCCTCTGGCCAAAAAAGGACACCGAGCTGGAGCACCCGTCTGTGCCCCCAGGTGTTAGTCCAAGTTGATTTAATTTCATTTACAACTCTTGCTCTTCAGCAATATCTTCCATTTTACCAATCTCTGTGCGGGCAGAGGTGGGTTAAAGTTTAGGAAGCAAGAATAGTGGTCCAGAAGATTCTCCAACGCCCGAAGAGTGTTGTCATTGTTAAAACTACGCCTTTTTTTTTCCTTGCAGGTCTATGTTCAGGATTTTTCATGAGCCAGTCATGGTCTAAAGTACAGTGTTATGCTAAGAGGACTTTTATCTGACTGTCCACTGAATATTGAAAATGTATTATTAAAAAAATGAAATAGAATGTAAAAAATCATCTGCAGGTACTTGAAATCCTTAGATTTCAAAACTCACAAGTCTCTACAAATTTTCTTTCAATTTCTTTTGCATATAATGTTGGGTTACATACAATTCTGGTTTTGAAGCATCAACTTCTTTTTTTATTCTTTTCTGTTGGTGCAAAGCCAGCATTGTAGAGGGGATGCAAGTTGGCAACAAGCCTAAATACTAAATAGTGGGAATACATTGTCTATGATAGATTTGTGTTATTAAACACTACTTTAAATGCTCTGTATAATGATTATTAAAATGATCTTGAAAATATCAATCGGAAAAGTAGCTACTAATTACTAGGCCTGTAACAGAACATGAACTAATTAGACTAAACTGCAGATTTTGTATCTATGTTTGTGTAATTGATGAAAACACATTCCAGGGACTTGCCTGGCATGAAGAAAAACTACTTGTTTCTGTTAATAAACTCCTTGATGTTATATAAAAAGAAAGAAAAAAGCAGAAGGTGGACAAGACCAGTTACCTAGCATTGATTTATTCTATGGGCAGAACACCTTCAGATACATGCAGCTCTTCTGAAATATAAGATTGTTCCTGTCACGCATCAATCAGGTTTAAGAAAAAGTAATTCTTGAACATGTGATTATGAATTATCTCCCCAAAACTGTATTTAGTGTATGGTGTTTTCCACTGTTACGCAGAACAATATGTGTAGTTCTCAAGCTAGGTTATAGTTTTTGCCTCACACTTCATCAGAAATAGTCTTCCAGTTTTTCTTATAAAATCAGAACCTTAATCACATTAGTGCTTCACCTTATTCCTGGATTGTGTGTTTTGTGACATATGGAAACAGATAAACTTGCATATAGTTAGAAGTGTGGCAAGGAAGGGTGATGCAGCTTCTTCTCTATGGTGCATGCTCTGCAAGCCAACAGAAAGAAAACACTGTAAGGCTTAAATTTTGTTTCTGCAGGCAGTAGATATGATGCCAACTCATTATAAATAAGGAACAGCTGTGCAGAATAAGCAGGTGTCATTTTTATATCACCCCTTTTCAGAAATGAGCAGTGCTTTAAGAATGTTTAAAGACCCATTGGTAGGAGAATATCCTGGATTTTTCATGCCCTTTGGTTGTTTTGGACACATTATTAAAAATAACACCTGGTAAATGCCCTGTGACATCAAAACAGTGGCATGAATTCTTTGTGGCTCATTTTCTGACATCATGCTAGGAGACACTGCCAAACATGCAGGTGATGTGTAAGTCTGTGTAAGTTAAGTCCCCTTGAGGTTACTCAGACTCTCCTGCATTTTTCTAGGCCCAGTGGGCCACAGGTTTGGGTAACTTTTAAATGAGGGGATATAAATAACAAACTGGCAGTTAGCAGTGAGTCCTTGTATAGGTTTGTTAGGAAGAGTGTGCAATAAATAAGCAGAGCAGGGAGTCACAAAGTGCCTGCTCAGCACTTGTATAAATCATGAACAGTTTTGAGTTCATGGTTACCTGAACCATGTATATTTTATACACAGTGTACTGAGGTTCTAACTTCTGTCCTAAATAGAGTTGCAGCCTTAGATATTAAGTTGTGTAAGTTGAGGTCTGAAATTACTTAAAAGCCACTCTTAGTGTTAAGATTGGATAAACAACATGAAAAATTAGCAAGTTGTGTAAAAATTAGTGCTCTTATGGTTTTGTGCAGGCAAATGAAACATGATAACCTAGCCGTCTTTGATCTGAAGATACCTTGGGTATCAGATTGGATGCAAGTAACACAGGCTCTCTGTCTTTATTGTAAAAAATTATAGGCCAGAAGTAACAGAAACAAATCTGTCACTGTTTTATATCTGAGTACCTTTGTACATGTCAGATATTAGCAGAGCAGAACAGTTAACAGAGTAAACTCACAATTCTTCTATTATAGTTAGAATCAGCTGGTAGTGTGAGTCAGGTGAAGAAACTTGTGCTAACGTTTCAAACATAGTATTGTAAATGCTTCACAAAATATTAGCTATTTATGGTTAATATCTATTTTATGGTAATATGCAAAAATCATTTCCCTGAACAGCTGGATGTAGACTCTTATTAACCCATTTTTGTCAAGTGGTAGTTGGCTAATACCATGAAATCAAAGTATTTATATGTACTATCTTCTTTTTCTTATCTGATATAGCTACAGAAAGTCTCATAATCCACTTAAATGTCTAATCCTGTATGGCTTTTAATTCGATATTTATTTTGACAATGTCTTACAAAAATTGCTCCTAAAAGTTGTTCTTATTTACTTAACAAGCCCACACAATTTTATATGTCTATTGATCATTATCAACATCATTCAAATACTATTGAAGTATTTATGAGAAAAAACACATTGTCTTTCCTTCCTATAATATTGTCTGTGATGTCATGCACAAATTATCTACTTCCTCTTCTAATTCTACAGCTGTAATCTCTGAACATTTCTTCCTATAGCTTCATGTTTCTTTATTCTCTTTTTTCAGTAAAATTTGAAATAATTTAACTGAATTTTAGGCTCATAACTGAAGCCCTTGATATTAGACCCATCTAATTCTAGACTCCTGTAATGTGATGAGAAGACCTTTGGAAGTGCAGTTTTGTATATTCTGACTATAAAGAAATCAAGTCTCCTAATCAAGTGTCTCAGACAAGCATCTAAATTTATAGATATGGTCCTGAAGAGTGAGAAAAGCCCCATCAATTTTCAGCAATGTTTAATAACCTGTTGCACTAGTCTAAGCACTGCTGTGCTCATAACCGGTGCTGCACTCTGGGCAGAATTGCTGTGAAGCAATTTTCAGACACCTAACTATGCCATTCAGGAGCCCTAGAGTTACTTAGATCTCTAAGCAGATATATCACTAAATTTTGATGAAACATACATGTCAAAATTTTGAGAAAAATTACTCAACATGCAGGACTCTTCAATTCTGTTAACTTCTTTAGATTTGGGTTCCTCCTAGGTTACTTTAAAATGCTCCATAACTTTTGTTGGGATGAGCTACACATCTGTAAACAACTCAGGCTTATTCGCCATCTCTTTCATGATTTTAATGGAGCCTGCTAGAACAAGTTACCTTTTGCATCTTTATTATAAAATGACATGAAGAGAGTTTCCATTATAACTTAATACCAATTATTTCTGTCTGGTTTAACTTGGAATCTTTATTGACTGTTTGTCTGTTCTTGATATTGTTTCTTTTGTTGTTGGTATTACAGTGTCAATAATTTGCTCAGTACTGGTCAGGGCAAGTTTCTAAAATGAAAACATACATACTACTTATGAGACCTACTTTCTTATTAAGCCTACAGCAGTTCCAGCTAAGGAAAATAGATGATGCCAGCTGAGCAACAAGTCCTTAAAGATTAAATATCTGATGAATTCAAAAAGTGATAGGGAACGGTATCCGCTACTGGAAAAACAGTGCAAGAAATAGTAATTGCATCTGCATGCTTTTTTATGGCCTGCTTGTATTTGCATACAACTCCCTTGGGAGGCAAGCAAAAGTTATTGCAGTTTTAGGATGCCAGAATATTCACAATGAATATAAAAACTGAAATATTACAATCCACATGCAAGCACTCAAAAAAATATTTTACACCTCAGGGGTGCTCAAAATTTTTAGTGTAACCACATGGACTTCTGATGAGTTTGGGGAAAATATTCATTATGCATTTATGCACCTCTCCAGATATTCTGCTTTGAAACTCAAAGGTTTCAAAAACAACTTTTGATTAAAACCCTGCCATTTGAGAAAAAGGTTTTAATTTTTGATAAATAGTGAAAAGTTTTTAATATCTGGCAGGTGCTTTCATTTTGTTCTTTATTTCGTACTGTTTCTTGCTTTCACTTGCTTTAAATATATCTGACATCTAAATTTTAATTATATCTGTTCATTTTACCTGTCTCTTTAAACACTTTTCAATCAACATGTACTTCCCCTGGAAGAATATTGTGTCCAGATTATTTTTTAATCAATTTTACTGCCAAATCCTGTTTGTCTTACTCATGCAAGTATTCCTGCAGAAATCAATTGGACTACTTGTATGAGAAAAGCAAGCAGTTCTTGCCTTTATTTGGTAAAGCAACAGACTTGAACAAAAGCAGTACTGTACCTGCTATGAGCAGCCAGAAACAATGACGAGCTCCTTGATAAGATTAGGTGTAGTTTTAAATGCAACGAGGACAAAGAATCCCTCCCACCAACCCCAACTCATAACTCTCTTCAGCAGTTCCACTGCAGCAAAGCAGTTGAAGAATTACTGACAAGAGCCAGACTGCCCAGTAAGCACCACCTAACAGACACAGAAACATGATCCGCATTAATTTTAAGCTTGGCAGACATTTTGTGCTTCTTTCAAAAAAGGAAAAAGAAAAGAAAAAAATCTTTCAAACCAGGCACACACAAACCTTATACATGCCTTGTTTTAATGTTACAGGAAGACCTTGCATTTTAAACATCCTTATAGATGCACACTGAAAATGCTGAAATACCAGCTACTTGTGGCTGATTGTTTCAGAATAAGCAAATGTTCTGCATTGTTATCGTGTGTGAATAGATTGGTTGAACTTTAAAACAAAAGGGTTCTCCCCAGTCTCAAGTTAATTACTGAACTTTCATTCACAAAATTTATGCTACCAACCTGAAAGCTTAGTTTGCAGCTGTTAAATGGGTGCGGGACTACATGCAACACAGAATCTCAAGCTGAATTTCTGTTCGGTTTTTGAAATAATGTATTTGATTAATTCTGTCTTTAACAACCAATAGAAATCTCCAGTGTAATGTTTACTCACTATTCACAGTCCTGAGATAAGCAGTATGCAAATTCACATACAGTGAGATTCAGACATGATTTGTTTTTTCGCATGAATTCCTTTTTTTGGGTGTTTGGTGGTTTGTTTGTTTGTTGGGTTTTTTTCCCTTTGCTTTTGTCCATTTAAATATAGTGGCTTATACATGGGTCAAATATATTCAGCTTGTAATCTTAAGGCTAATAACATGTGTTTAGATATTCAGCAGCTTGATGTAGTGGGCATTGAAGACAGTGGATTAATACCTATAGGCTTTGGATCAAACCCAGATGGAGGATGAGAGATCTAGATTAGGGAATTCAAACAGCATGGAAAATGTTTCTGAACATGTGACAAAGGTGGTGAAGCACAGGAGGTTGGGGTGTTATACAGAGTGTCACACAACATCTTGCTTCAACACATAGTTTTTGTTAATGAAAAAAACAAAACATTTTTGTAGTATTACCTAAACAATATGGAGAAGTGTTCTCTGCAGCTAGCCTGGGACAATGACTGGCAGCCAGCACAGGACTTCAGGGGAGTAAAAGGTGAAACACTGAAAGTGAGCTGCCTTGGCTGTTAACTACCTCAACTGCGGTGATCTGATGGCCACAGGGGGTAGAAGGCACCAGCCTCCATCCTCCACCACTTTCTGAGAGCAGGTGTGCTCCAAGGCCACAGTGGATGGTTTGTTTTACTCACTGAAAGCCTATAGCAACTGCTGTAGCACCGTGTTAATGGAAGTGGCTTTGCTTTCACAGTTTTTCAGCATTTCTTAACAATTTTCAGGCCTTGTCTTTATCTGGAAGTATGTTATCCTTGACCAAGAAGGCTTTGTCCTTGGCTGTCACATATTTTGTCCTAGACTTTGTGATCTCTGCTGTTCTCAGAAGCACAAGAGCCTTTACTATCTAGATGGTCTTGGCACACATCTATGACACATTTAACTCAGGCACAAATGCATGGTGTGACTCTGTTCTCAGTTTACCTGGACCTCATTTCTCCACCTGAATACTGGAGATAGGACCAATCTTGCTCTATCTCAAAGAGGTAATGGGAGGATAAAATACATTTGTGATTGTTAAGTGCTGAGATATAGTCATGACAAAGGCCAGCAAGTACCTTGACAGATAGCAAACCTCATTGAAGGCAGATATGGCTCTTTTTCAGTTGTAACTAATTTTGTTGCTTTTCCTCTTTTGAAATTTAAGAAATTCACGTCACTCTAGAACATGGGATAGTAAATATATTAGAAATGAGATTAATTACAACTAGTAACTGACCTTTATTGAGTTTAATACAGCTTTAATTAATTAATAAAATTTGGTATTCTTATCCTCTACAAAAAAGTGGAAACTGAGCAACAAAATATTAAGTGGTATATATGACATCAAAGAATTAACTGCTAATGGGGCTGGTACTCATTGTTGGGACTGAAATACAGCCCAGAACTCATCTTTTCCCTTTTCTTTTTAAGAAAACATATATATACCAGTGGATCATGGCAAGAGAGTTTTCACAAACCATTCATGACATAGGAGTTTTGCAGTTCCCACATTTTAAACACACTAATATCATTTTCTGTGATTTTTTTTCATAACATGAATAAGTTTTTGATGCTTAAAGTATCATCTAAAATCTGAAATTTTAGTATGAAGAAGCATGAAATTCTGATTTTACTGTAATCTGTTTCTTGGCCTGCAAAATTTGCTATTAGTTTGCAAGCATGAATTAAGACATATAATTATAAAATACTTGTATTTTCTACCTTTATTATGTTCTAACAGAAGAAAGCGAGCCTTCCAGGTTCTCAGTTGTTCATTCTGGCAGCATCTGAGTTTGTCATCACTGTCTGTGGAACAGACTATTCAAAAAAGATGGCTGTCCACCTCTATAAACTTGTGAGAACTTTGTGCAGTAAGACAGAGCCATTGTAGCCATGGCTAGATTGCCTTCAGGAGTTGTGTTTATGATCACAGGGATCTAGCTCCTGTAGAGCAACAAGCTGCTTCATTTCAGACTGGGGGGAAAGCAAGAAGCTACCTATAAGTAAGTTTCTTCAGGTGATCATTCAGTGCCTCCTATAAAGTAGAATTGACAGTATGCACTGATTAAGCAAACAACACAAATGATGGCATGGGTGTGGCACTATCTCAGTGCCATCAATTTATGTTCAGTTGAACTGAGTTTATACAAATATTGAAGATTTTTCAGCATGGCTTTGATTGTCCAATATCTGATAATAAGTAATGAGTTTTTTCAGAAGTGGAGTGCTCAGCACATGTCAGTAGCCAGCACATGCATTTTTGTCATATCAAAACCCAAAAGCACCTAAGACCATGAGTCACTCTGAAAGCATGAGCTTGGATCCCTCTTCCCTTGGAGATAGTCAAACCCTTATTGTGATAAATCTATATTTTGCACACAGACAATCTATACTGCAGCAGTTACTAAGAGTTAAAACAGGGAGCAAAACCTAGAGTGCCGATGGCTTAAAAGTCTCACATTTCTGAGACATGCCTCATCCCCCCATATCATTCTCCTACAGGGTTATCAGAGCAACTTTCTGCATTCAAAAGAGCTGTGGTTCACAGCTCAGCTAAAGTGACCACAGCACGGTGTGAAGTGACATGTCGCTCCCTCGCTTGTTTTTTTTTCTTTTCCCTTTAAGCCTCCCTGGACCGATTTGAGTTGCCTGTCATCAGCCAAGATCATGGCTCTGCCAGGCACAGCTTCCCAGGACGTGTCAGTGAAGGGGATGCTCCAGGCAGCCTCCTGGACCCATTGGCCACCAGGGTGTGAAGGCAAATGTTGCGATCCCTAGCACCAGTGTCACCGCAGGCATCAGCTGGGGAGCGGCGGCTGGCTGGCTGGGAATGGATCTGGGTGCTGAAAGGGTGCACTTCAACCTTTCAGTTTGTACACAAGTCCCCCTGTAACAGCATTATCTGGCAATTGGCATGCTTAGGCCTAATTTTCAATCCACAAGTAGGAGGCAGGTCATTGAGGATATCCTCACTATTAGAGTTATTCAGTTTGCATAAAGGCTCTACTTAACACTTGAGGTAGGAGTGCTGATTTCCAGAGTGTTGATTTGATCCCCACTCACCGCTGTGTGCACAGCAAGACAGCGTGGCACTGGCAGCCAAAATTTTGCTGATGATCAGAAAAAGCAGTGTACATACACAAATGTCCAGGACTACATGTAAAATGCCCAAAGTTCCATAAATAGGGATGTGATACCTGCCCTGCAGTTAAAGATTCTGTCCAGAGTGCCAAAAATATTTTGTAATCATCACTGAAGTCGTCAGTTATAAATGTGAGGGACAAAAGTGCCAATAAAGATATTAATTAGAACAAACTTCAAGAAAAATGTATCAGATAATGTTTGTCATATATATATTTATAAAGTACAGATATGTTTGAAATCATAGGTGTTCCTTGTACTTTAAAGGCCCTAATACAGTTGTTTTTAAGAGAGCAGTAGTTGGTAAAGGGAATCAAGGAAATCATTAAAGATCTAAAAAAGACAGTAATGATGCTGGGACTGAAAGCATACGAGCACTAGATTTATTTTGCCTGGCTCCTTTCATCCTAACTTACATCTCAGTTAGCCTTTGTGTGCAAGCTTCTGGAAAAAACACTGTTGTATTTTTTTTTTTTTTTTGCCACAAATATGTATTCTTTTTTTTAAAGGAATTGATATGGGATCAAGAGAAACACTTGAATTTTGTTTTTGAATGGATTTATGATTTTCAAGCTTTCTCAAGGAAAAAGAAGATGCAATTCCACCTAGGAAAATTCACTATTATAGAGTACTGTAGAAGTTTTTCTCAGGAAAACCCTGTCTTAAACACTGGAATGGAACTGCTTTTACAATATTAATGCTCGCAAAATAAGGGACCAAAATAAAACTCAATAGTAGAGAATACTTTTTTTTCTGTCCCAGATAAAAAAATATTGTAGTAATTGAAAAAGTTGTACCCCACTCTAAGCTTTAGTACTTATCAGTTGAAAAGAAGTTCAGCTCATGTTTATTGTTAGTGGCTAATAGGCAGCTAATATTAACACGGGATTTTTACCTGCAGGCAAGTATCTCTGCTATGGGAATAAGCCCTGCTGTCCTTAAAAGGATACTTTTTTCTTACCTAAAAATAGATGTGGTATTGCTCCCCCACATTTGTGAATTCCTGCTGTTGAATGAAGTGACTGACATTCAAGAAACAGCATGCCCACTCTTCTCTACACTATTAGGCTATTATAAACAAAGTTGAATGTGAATTCTTGAATTACTGGTCTACATGGAAGTCCTTATGTGCAGAAAGAGATCACTGCTGGAAGTCCTGTAGAATTCTTTTTTTTATTTCACATTTGTTTTTTACTCAGGAGATGAGCAACTTCAGCATAGGCAAAAAGCCCCACCAAACCAACTTCATCAAGTTCTAACACAGAAGGATTTTCAAATCAAAACAGCTGTTATTTATCCCTGTTTTTGTAAGTAATAACTGTTATATTTAGTTTCTTCAATACAGGTGTGGAAATCTTAATCCAGTTCATTCATCTGAGTACAAGAATTCCACCTTAAATTTTTTTAAAGAATGCTCTGAATGATCAATCACATGTAAGCAAAGGAAGGACTGCATTATTGCTATTGAATTCTGTAGCCTGAAGCAGAGAACGTGCAAGCTGGTACTAATAACAGATGACAGTTTTTAGTCTTTCTGAGATTCTTTTCCATTTTCCAACTATCTAGGAAGTCCCCAGTAAGTATGAATGTACAGCAGGGATATACCAGGAGCACTACAATGCACTACTTCCAATTATAACATTTCTAATACAGAAAAATAAAATCAGGAAAACTTCTTCATTTTGAACTTTTCTGGTTTTCATAAAGTAAATTAAAAACACTAAACATCAATCTCTGCTTTTGGTTCTTCGCAATTGCTTCATTGGTCATCAGAGATCCCCAAACCATGTAATCAGGAATAGTATTTATCTCAGAGAAACTGCAAACGTGCTGCCTCACAAACATGATTAGCTCTGAAATTCCTTTCTTTTGTCTGTTGTTATTTGAATGCATTTTCAGATGTACATATCTGCTGGCAATGACAGTTTTCAGGCTGTTGATGTATTTTACACTTTCATTAACAGTAAGGAAAATAATAATGTTTTGACCTTATCCGCACTTAAGAGAGAAAAACTGCAAAGGCTGCATAGCTGTTTCTCTGTTACTCTTTCATAATCCATCAGTGTGGTTAGCTAAATAACTACATTTGAGTGTAAGCATTGATCAGACTCAGCGTAAAAACACAACTGATTTGTTATTAGGATAGTTTAAAAGGAATTAATGAGCTATTAGTGAAGTCATAAAGCCTTCATGTAGCACAAAGTCTTGTTCGGAGATATATTCTCTTTTATGGGTTGACACTGTTTCCAGCTGATGTCAATCAGAAATTTTGCACTGACTTCTCCCGCTCCATTGATCATCAGGGTGTGCCCATATTTTTAGGGATGAGAGGGATGGAAGGGGCTGTGGTCAGGCTTTTGACCACAACCACAGCAACAATAGCATTAATATTTGGTAAATTGAAAGGCAGGAATGAATTCAGGGTTTGAGGAATGCCATTTCAATGGTACTTAGAGAAAACCAAAAGGTCTCTGAGGAATTCTTAGCATGTAATGTTTGGTGTTCACTGTGAAGTTAATTCTGTAATTCTTCAGATGAAGTTCAAATGTTTCTTTTTGGGTTTTTGAGAGGATGGGAAGTTCTGTTTCTAATGTCCTCAAGGAGACTAAAAATTATTCTTATCTGATCTTGTAATACAGAAAATTTAACTGCCAGGAACTTTTGAAGAGAAACCTGTTGGAGGTTCTACATCTAGTTAAAAAGTCAGGGTGGTTGTTGATGTAACATGACAAAATGCAAACATTACAGAGTACTTTTATTCTGTAAGGACCTGATGAAATCTTGTTTGCACTAATGGGAAGTCCACAAGTAATTTAATTCAATGTATCTTACTAAACAGAAAATTTCTATGTTTACAGTCATAATCTGCACAGTTTGGCATTTGCATAGTCAATTTTTCTGCACAAAAATATAGCCTAGGGGTTTGTAACTGCCACAGTAGGCAAAGGTACTTCTCTTTCTGAAGTCAATTACAGCTCATTTTTTAATCAACCATTTTCATAAATTAACTGATTTATATTAGATTTGTCCCTTGAATTCCATTCAACCTGTTGATATACTGTAACAAATAATCACTTCCATCAGTACTTACTTTTGCTTAGATAAATTAATGGAAATATATGGTGATGGAAATGCATATAATGTCTGAATTTTTTCCACAATTCTGAGGGACTCCAAGGGGATCTAGGAGTGAAATTTTCCTGGCACACAGGTTTATGCATAATCCACAAGACAAGTAATTATAAAAATTATTTGGTTCCTGACTGCAGTGTTGTTGTTGATGTGTTTCTAATGCTTGGGAATAATATACAAAATTCAACAGAAACTCTTTTCTTGGAAAGCAATTCTTGTTTCTCCAGGCTGTCATCTTTTGTAAAGCCTTTAATAGTAGTTGACATCATGTGCCATTATGTGTCAGACTGGTTAGCAAAATCTTTTGATACGTAGACTTATTTGTCAAGTAGCAGATTCCCCATACTCCTTTTCACCTTTAAACTGTTATATCCTTCTTTGGTCAAAAATATCTGAAAACATTGCTTCAGCACGAGTCTTGTCACATGAAGTTGGCATTTTCTGCTTCTTTATTTTTTTATCAAGCAATTTATTTTTAAATACTTGTCATGTTCAGCTTGTTACTGCTGCTCTACTTCACCAGGAAAAAAAAAAATCACTACATGCTTGTAATTCATAGAGAAATATGGTAACTGGCTTTGGGTTTTTAGAAGGAAATCAACTACAAGATTTGGTTTGTGTTAAAAATATAAATGTTTGAATTTTTTTTTCTGTTAAAATTAATTGTCAGCCATGACATGTTTTTAATTCTTAGCTCTTTCATTTTTACAGTGATAATAAAATAAAACCCTTTTGAATAAGAACTGCATTGGTATGGCTGTGTGGTGCAGCACACAGAGTACAGCCTTGTATGCTCATGTTACAGAGTAAAGTAACATGTAAAATATTAATTTCTAAATGCAAATGGTTCTAATTTTTTCAGTTAAAATAGCTCATGTAAGGAATTCAGTCCTATGGCCTTATTCTGAATACCAGAAGATGGACTTGGTTTCCCATATGTGGATACTCCCTGCGATTCTCTCACTGTGAGGATACAGCACAAGTGGCATCAGGCAGAGTTAGCAGGAAAGAGAAGAAGCCCGAGTCTGAGAAACTGACGTTTTGCTGCATTGTGTCTTTGTAAAGTGACAGTTGTACAGATGTCCTGACCAAAGAGAAACCAAGTAGTGAGATTCTGTATTTTCCTTGATTTCTAGATTTGAAAAAAAAAAAAAAAAAAGTATAATTCTAAAGTTCTACACTGTATTGCTACCTACATATATTTTATCAACTATATGTGGTTTTTAAAGGTTTGTCTCCTGACTGGAACAACATGCAGTAATTTTGTCTGGCTGTATAAAGCATTTTGTTGCTGTTTTTCTTTTCAAGAGTACATCACAGCAGTCATTTTTGCCCTGGGTTTTCTTAATCTTTGACTGTCTTGGGATTATTTATCTGGAACATACTAGCAAAATGAAGAACAATGGTGATTTTTGAGAAATTAGAATTAATTAGGTGATAATATACAAATACCAATTTAGTAACACAATGGTAAATATCTTTCTGTATTTCAAGAAAATAAAAAATCCAAGACTTATTAATCAAGATATAGTATATAAAGAAAAGAAAAAAACCCTGTTAAAAATAATACAAATAAATACATATCTGTGAAAACTTCATTAATCTGAAAGGACTTCCATCTTGTAAGTGAGAAAAAGCTGACTGAAATTAATACCTTCTTTTTTTCTGTACTATTTCTCTTGTTCTCAACAAGAGTCATTTCACTGACTTAAGAGACTGGCTGGTAAAGGGTTACTAAATCAGAGGAGTTCAGAGACAGATTAGGGTTTCCCAGCGGCACATATCTCTAGCAGCAAGTGTGGAAGCCAACTCGGAAGAAACACGTTTGAAGTGGCAGAACTAATCATGCAGAAGCAATTTGCGATTTTCTCTCTCTCAGCCTAGATAAAGCAGAGCATTATGACATTGGCTGCATGGAACAAGGTCAATTTACTGTGAAAAGGCAGTTATAGTCTCCAACTTCAAATAAACTTTCATCCTGAATGACGAAAAAGAGGATTTACCCTGTTGCTTATACCATAGAACACAGAAAACCATATGAACAATTCAATTAGGACATGCTAGTTTGCATATTTTTTTCCCACTGCTGACTCTGTCACTGTTTTAATCATTCATAATGCAATTATATCTCAAGGTATTTCTCTTAACATAACAGAAAGGGAGCTACTAAACTGCTGATAGACTTGACCTCAACTGAAGCTGTGGGCTTCCCTGAAAGTAAAAGGATTAAAGTGCAAAATTTCACTAGTTTGATTACTTCAAACGAGGCTGAGTTTCTTTTTCATGTTTCAAATATTTAAAATGTCACCAGAAGTAAAATAGCCAAGACATAATGTGAAAAACTTATTGTATATATTCTTTTAATTGTCACTATTTCTCCACTGTGACCTGAAATTTCCATATGCTAAGGTCAACTCTCTGCATGAGTGATGTTGTTACACATTAAAGTCTTAAAGCTACATCACTTGGACAGGTTTTGATTCTTTCTCTGTGCCCTCCTTGCTTTCAGCCAGCGACGAATACCCTTTAGCAGCAATAAGGATTAAAGATACTTTCTGTACTGCATCTGCTGAAGACTGCTTCCTAGGATGTTGAGAAGTAACACTAAAATTCTAGTAATTTTCCATTTTCTTTACCCGTGGATGTAGTGGGTTCCTCTCATCTTAGCCCACAAATAAATTTTTTAAACAGTCGCATTCTTCCAATTCCTCTGTGTTGCAGTGTTAGTATCATACATATCTTATTTCCCATTATACAGAGAATAGATTCTCACCTAAAAAATACAACCTTACCTATACTACCTATTTCATTAGTGACACTGTCCAGTTATGCTAATAATTTTGGGAATACTGTGAGAATGGTAAAAAAAGTACTTTTAGTCAAATATGACTAAGTACAAATTTTGCTTATGCAATGGAAAAAACACAGAAAAACACTCATCTACCTATTGCTGGCAGATAGCCGAAGCAGATAATTCTTGGGAAAAATTAAGCAAGGCTTCATTTTAACTAGTTGTTCAGGGATCCAGCCAGCGGTGATGTACATGTTTTTCTGCATTTATGCTTATTAGTTGAATCCAAAAGCCTTCCTCTTTCCTCCCTTGCCCTTCTGTTGTAGTTTATATTTATATTGATGGCAATAATCAGGATATAGAGTATTTTATATGCATTCTGAAATCATAGTTGGAAGGTAAATGAAGATATGATTGAATGCCATAGCTGCTATAGTTCATGTTAAAAAATGCACAACCAGTCTAAGGGCAGAGAGGCTCAGTGAATTAATGCATTAGTCTATTACTCTTCCTGTGCCAGACTAGAACTCCAGATTGAGTTCTGGTGAGCAATGAACCTCTACAGGGCTGACATTTGCTCCTGGAAAGGAGTAGAAAACAGTTCATTAACCTTCGCATTAGTATAAAATCAGCTACTGAGTTCAGGAGCTACTGGCCAGCTGAATTCAGCAGGATATGTGTGTGGTCAGGTCTGTCCTTTCACTACCAATATAGTTTCAATGAGCTTGGCTGCTAATATTACCATATTATAACGAGACTTCACAGGAGAAAAAAATGGAACATTCCCCCCTATCTGAAAAACTTTGAATCAAAAGACAAACACTACTACCACCCCACCAGTACCCCTTGCCTCATTTACAGTATTTTTGTACAAATGAACAGAAATTTCAGTTTTCAGTGTTCAGATTTACAGCAGGTGTTGGAAAATTCCAGAATAATCTTTCCTAATTTAACAGTCCCAGACAAAAGGGATGTAAGGCATAAAGACAACTATCCAAGAGAAAAGATAAAACTGCCTTGGTCTACAGTTGGTGTAGTTCCTATGGAATGAACCTCCAGTCTTGATCCGAACACTGAAGTGGATGAACCTCACACTAGATTCCTTTGGATTTTGTTCAAGGAAGAACCTAAGAAATTTTTGGCTGCTGCTGCTCCATCTGAAATGCTGACAAATTAACAGACCTTGCCAAAAGTTTCTTGCCAAGAGACTTGGCAAAGAGTGGGAAGTGAAGTGGGAATGTGCTGTAAAGGACTTCCACCCGCATTTCATGCTCACCCTGCACAGACTCATGGGGACAGCAGCTTCCACACACAAAGAACAGAAGAATATTAGGTCCTGGCTGAAAATCTTGCCAGGATACTAGGTTTTCTAGGGATCCTGAGGAAATTTTGACTCACCCCTTAAAAGGTGATATGAAAATTCAAGTCTGCATGAAATGTACCTAACATTTCAGAAGTAATAAAAGAATTGCAGTTGTTAAAAAAACCCAAAAAACAACATCATAGATATGCCCTGGCTTAAGAGGGATTTAAAGCTGGGATTTCTTCAGGACTAAGCTTCTCTTTTGACTGCTTTCAAGCATTTCAAATTAACATAAAACACATAAATGTTCTCTTTCAGGGGCTTACTGCAGAGCTTTTACAGCTGTATAGAAATGAGAGGCTACTTTAGATGTGTTGCAGGTTTCTTCAGTTATACCAAGCAGACTCTTTATGTCATGCTAAGAGAGTGCTTTGCCCAGAGCACACTGAAAGATTCAGTGGAGATGAGCACACCTCTTCATTATTTGGAATTACTTATTTTTCACTTGTTCATTATTTGGAACTGCAGAACTCTTGCTTGAAAACTGAGGAACTCCTGGGCAGGTCTGACTTTTCACCTTAGGGTACTGACTGTTGGCTTACATCCATTTGTTAACCATAAAGTGTTTCTTTGTTCCATTTCTGGAAATGCAACAAGATATTCAAGGCTTCCTTTTGAAATGGAAAATTTGTGACAGATTTCTTATACATCCAAACTGTCAAGAGCAACTTGTTTGTCCCAGAAACTCCTGCACTCTGTGGAAGCCATATTAAGTTTCTGATAAGTATGTTTGGTGCATTCCAAATGTCACTGTTCTTGTCGCAAACCAGATACCACTTGATAAATGGGCAGATATGCAGACAGACATAGATGGATTCATGTATTTTAGGTACAAAAGGAGACTAATGCAAAGTTCTGAAATGAAAATGCATATAAAGGGATCAGCATCATTAGCTTTAGCTTATAATTTTAACTGATCACTGAGGTCATTGTACCAACTTTCAAAGACTACAGCCTTATAGATAAAAGAAACTTATTGCCAAGTCACCCTTTTTATACATCTGTGAGAGAAAATTACAAGCTTTGGAACATATAATGAGGTTTCTTTTTACAGATTTTCTTGCAAACTGGTGTCATACTTTATATATATATGCAGAATATTTCTCACTTATCTGAAACACATCAGGCTAAATCCTTTGGTCTGTACTTAGTGCTGAAGTTATAATACACCTTTTCTTAGAAGTAGTTCTATTGTTTGAAGAACCTGAAAAAAAGGAAGGAGCTCATTTTACTATTCTGCAAACTCTCTCTGTTTTTGAGTGAGTGTTAACAAAGGATAGAAGATCATACAAGAAAGCTAAAAACTTTTTTAAAAGTTTTATTTTCTGCTATATTCTCAAAAGTTTAGGGATTTTGAAGTGAAAGACTTGAATGTGAACAGGAGTCACACAAATGATGTAAGCAAATTAATCTTTCTGTTCACAGCAGCTTTGCACAGGATTCTAAATTGAAAATTCATACGAAGACATTCAGAGAACTGCAATGCACCTTTTGACATTTTGTGTGTCAAAAGAGCTACTACTCCCTAATTTATCAGGATTAATTTTCTGAAACCAGTATGTACTAGGTCTTTATAAATTTTGTATTGTCTTAATGAAAGATTTTTTTTTTTATTTTCATATAATTTCTTACACTGTCATACTGAATTAAACCTGATGTCTAATTTTGACTATGTCCTTGTTTAGGTTTCTGATTTTATCAGAGGATCAGTATTAGAGGGATAAACTGTTACAGTCCCAGATAATTTTCACCCTTTGATCATTCTGTAACATAATCAGCAGAAAGGAATATGGACCTGCATCTTAGTACCATAGCTCATCTCTGTGACACATTTCTTCAAACCCAATGTCATTAATTGCTCTTGATTCCTGCCAAGCAAATAGAAGTAGAGAATGAAGCAGGAAGCTGTAAAATAGTAGCATCCTTCACTTGGGTTCAGCAAGGTTTCTTTATGAAAATCTGAAGTCTTTATTTCATTTTCACTAACAGGTGCATTAATTTCCAGTTTAATAACCAGTTTAATAAATGTTACTTTGGACTGTCATTGACAGGTGTGACTGGTTGGTGAAATTTTTAGCTCTTTGTCCCAGTTCTTGGATGTGCAAGCAGATGTTTGGGTCACACATGGCTATCACCAATTACAAAGTTTTGATGATCCAGATATCAGTAATTCAGAAAGAAATTTACCTACCTGCCATGGTGTCGAGTGAGGGCAGACATCTGGGGAAGCCGCCTCAAGGGAGCTACCTTTGTGGCCCTCAGTATAAAGAAAATATTTAGGTTATTTTCCTGTACATGGATACACGTCTATCAGAAGAAAACAACTCAACCTAAGGTTAAGCATGCAGTTTGATGGAATGAAACCTAATATTGTTCATCTTACTGTATATTCACATATGTTTAAAATAACATCACTGATTTCAGTTCATGTTTTTTATTTGCAGTTTGTGTGCAGCCTTCATCAAGTGAGTTTGAATGTTTGCATTGTTTATTTACTTCTTTTTATGTTTTACTTAGTTCCTGTATTAAAACATTACATGCGAACACATTTTTACCTCCAGGATTAAAATCTCTTCAGGGTCAATCAGACTCCAAAGCTTTTCCTTTACTCTGAGGCTGCTTTGGATATTAGACTAGGAAATGGGTGCAGAAGTGCTGATAACCATCTTGCTTTAGTGTCTTTAGCAGTATTCCCAGCCGTCTATATTATGGCCTGTGAATAGTCCCAGTAATTGGAGGGGGATGTGGGTGCGTTGCTTGTAATAAAACAGTACAGACATACTTCAATTTAAACAACATACTATCCTTTATTGTTTTGTTTTCCTGGACTGTGTAAATCTACTCTCAATACTCAAGGTTTAGGATTTACCACAAAAGAAATCTGAAATACAGCATCAGTTGACACAGGAATCAAAACTCTTCAGGACTCACAAAGAAGAGTTTGTAATTGCTGCCTGCTACTAATCCTATCAACTCATATTAGTGAAACATGCTGTAGTGCTGCAGGGAAGTTGTCAGGATCTGGTTGCAGGACTCAGCCTTTAGGAGAGGATTCAGGCTAAGCTTAGGCTGTACATCGCCACCCATGAGTCAAAGTACATCTATTCTACTGAGTGACAGACCTCTGAGGGGGAACAATGTGCGTGAAAAAGAACATGCCTCTTTCACTGCAGTGCTATTGTTACTTTGGTTTAACTTCTTAACCTCCTCCCTATTGAAGTTTCATTCAGTCATAAAAAAGATACCTGTAGTTCTTTTCCAAATCTCTGTTCTCAAAAAATGCATGAAGTGTTACTTCATTCCAGGTGATAAGTTTAAAACAAAGTGCCTTTTTTTAATTTGCTTTTATTCTTTTTGACTTTTCTATATTAGGTCCTTTTTTTTAAAGCTTTATTTAGGCTTGTTCTGAAAGAATGTGACTGATGGAAATAAATTAGTCTTCTAACTTAATCACACTAAAAATATGTTAATTAGATTTTGCTAACACCTCCAGCAGTTATAAATCATAGCAGTTTGCATATATAACAAAGAAGAGTGCTTATTCTTTCAGTTACTTTGTGATTTGCAAATTTTCTTTATTACCTTTTCTGTAAGGACCTCATAATGAAAATATTTGTTTGTCTGGGTGCTGAAACAGACATAGTCTTAACTTGAAGCATGAAAGTATTGTCTTGAGTAGAATTAATCCATCTTTAAAAGCTCAAATATTTGCCATCAGGGCATATGTAAAAGGTTCACAAATTTGCTAACCAGTATGTTTCTTGCTTGTACACATAGTCAGGAGAGGAATAACCTCTCATCTGAGCTAAGGGTGTGGTGTAAAGCCACAATTTCATTTCTGTGGTTCATGTCTTAAGAAACATATATGATAAAATGTACATTTTTTTCCTTGTTCAAACCTTCTAGTCCTTACAGAATGCAATGGATGGCATTCCTTTCTATTTTTTAAATCCTTGCTGCTTTTCACATTGCCATTAGAAGATACTAAATGACACTAAGTCCGGGGCAAAATCTGGGGCAATGTAAATATGTGAGATTAACATTTCAATTCTTTTTATTTTTCTCTCTGACTATGCTCCATAAAGTCAAATTGTTACTGTGTTGCCACAAAGAAATGGCCCAGTCCTGCAATGAACTGCTCTTCGACTGCTGTCTGAGTTTGGGTTGAGAGATTCTGCAATTCCAGCACAGCCCATATGTGCTGCACAGGAGGAATCCTCAGAAGGCTTGTGCATGTAAGATTTTGGAAGCAGATTAACTCATTAATTTGCTTTTCACTGTCAAAGAAAAATGTCTTTTTTT
Organism: Pyrgilauda ruficollis; assembly: GCF_017590135.1. Lineage (NCBI taxonomy): Eukaryota > Metazoa > Chordata > Aves > Passeriformes > Passeridae > Pyrgilauda > Pyrgilauda ruficollis. The sequence continues at coordinate 1,812,946 of NW_024531266.1, forward strand.
TTTTTTTTTTTTCTTTTTATCTTGTAAAATGCGTAATCCCACTTTGAATTATATGAAACCAGCTCCAGGGCTTCACAAGAAAAAGTGGTTAATTTGGAAAATAAATAACTATACATTATTCACAATATATAAGCTTTTCTTTTTAAAAATAAAATTAAAGAAGCTTTATTTCTTAATTTCTAGTTATTTTTCTCTTCAGTGAAGGGACAGAGTTTTTGTTAAATGTTTATGACACTTAGATTGAAGTTTAGCATTTTAAATTTAATTGCACAAACATGAAAATTCTAGCTAGTATTTCTGAACACTAGCTAGAGGCGGGGTGAGTGCTGGCAAAGATTAACCAAGCTTCTTAAAACACTTCCATAGTACCTTGGCCATGACCTTTGACACCCAAGTAAATGCAGAGATACATCTATTCAGAATTGAAACTGGAGATAGTCACAAATTATAAGATGTGTTTTGCAACAAGTGTTACTTATGACCTATTTCAAAATTGAAATTTAGATTTTTAAAGCCTTAACTACAGTTATTTTAAGGCCTTCCTTTTCAGACTGAGGCAGAATGCAGTGTATATTTGAATTAATTTGCTTTTACTGCTACTGAAAGACACCTGACTGTAATATAAGGGATCTAGAAAATACTGTTTTTCTCCAAAATATTCTTCAAGCCATAGATAGTAAAAAATCAAAATTGCAAAAGGTTACGTGTGTTCTTAAATTTGGGTATGCAAACAGCACCACTTCAAACAATGGCCCTAATCACATGGTTGAAAGTAAGCATGTGCAGAAATCTTTTCAGGGTCATGACCCAGTTCTCTATTGCTCCAGTTCATAGGAGGCCAACCTCCTTGACCTTGCAAGCCAAAATCCTCTTGTCATTGAGAGTTCTAAGATGCATAGCTCACCCCTCTGAGAGCTGGTGTGTACCTGCCCCCACCAAGCCCCTTTGATGCCTGTTAGCATGGGCTGAACAAACTCTGTGTGTCTCTGAGTGAAAATGGTCTCCTACCAATCTGCACACCCGTGCAATGTGAACATTGTCATGTTCAAGGCTGTAGGTCTCAAACAGTGCATTCTTTGCCTGCTCAAATCATATCCACATGAATCTAATATTCATTATGACACCTACGTGCTAGTCAGTATTGAAAGCAGTCAGGAGTTTGGTTAATTATCTAGTCTAGGTGAAGTTAAGCAGCTGATTAACCTGATACTCTACAAAGTGCCTCTGGTCCACATTTGGAATTGATCCTGCTTTTTTTACAGTATTGCCTGAATAATTATTTCGGTTTTCCTTTGTTAGATGGGAACAAGGGATTTTTAGAAAAAAAAAAAGAATCAGATTCTTGTGGCTTAAATAGTTCTGCTAAAGGCAAGTAAACTATTAATTTTTATAAAATAACTATCACTTAGTTTCTATACTATGTACTTATCTATTTTGTTTGATGGAAGCCTATATACTTCTAGAATGAGGGTTTCAATTAATTCAGATCACATGAGTTGGCTGTTTGGATATTTGAAAGTTATTTTGTACTGTTGTACTCAAAGGCATCCAGTGATTGGGCAAAAGACCAGGGCATCTCTCCCATCTGATTTGAAAAACGTGACTTCTGTTCTGGAAAATAAATCAAGTTTTACTTGTATTGGGCATAGGAGAATGTGGTGGAATGACACATTTACATTATAATTGTTTTTACTCATCAAGAAACTAAATTGCCACACTAGAATGGGTATACGTGTATAACTACATGTTACCATAGCAGGACATCAAATAAAGGCTAGTTATTTTAATTGTTTTTCTTAATTAGTTTGACATCAACAAAGAACTAGATTAGTGGTTAATAAACAGAATCACCCACACACAAACAAAAAAGTTGTAATTATATTCATGTAAGCATGCACAATTTACATAAATATTGGAAATAAATACAATATTTGAGCATAAGTGCTGTACAAACATGTTTTCAACTAGAAATAGAGAAGTTGACTCTATTTTGCATCTTCCTTAGGGCAGCAACAGGTGGTATCAGCAAAGTCCAATACTGAGGCTGTCCATTTCATGTCCCCCGTGTACAGTTTGAAGTTCTGCTGGATACTTTTTATTTGAACAGAGTAAAGGCAGTATAAAAGAAAAATGGATGAAAAAACAGACTTCATTGTCAATTAACATGGAAGAAAAGAATCTTCATAAGTATGTAGTTAAAATATACAGATGCGGGTTCTGCTGGTTTATATTGATGTAGATCCAGAGAAAGGAAAAGCAGTGGTATTATTTTGGATTTGTTTATGCAGCTTAAAACTGAATCTGGACCATAAAATTTAACAATCTGCATTTTACATTGGATGGCATTGTATATAGTCAAGTACTTAATGGTTTGTAAATAGCATACATATTGTAAAAGGTGATGCAAAGATAGCATTTCATGTTTTTACTTCAAACATTATTACCATAGCCATTGCAATGTTAAGGCTATTTAAACAGCCACCTTTAAGTATGCACCTTTTTTAGAGGTCTTTTTTTATTTACTTTTATGGTAGAGTTCATTCAAGATACAATAAAATAGCTGATAAAGGCTGTGCTGGAGGAGAGACCAGTAGGGAAGGATAACAATCTCGCTGTTATGAATAAAGTCTGCAGTCTTTCAATACAGAGAGTATGCAGTTTTTCAGAATCAAAAGAGAAAAGCAAAAGGTCTCTGACATCCAGGCTGTGCCTCAGCCACCAATTATATGCTGAAGAGTACAAAACTCCTTTCAGACCACAATGCCCCGCGGCCTCACCTGGAACATTTGCTGAGAGCAGGGACTTTCAGTTTTCCCTCTGCTACCCACTCACTGGCAGGCTGCATTCAAGGCTGTGTTTAATCCATAAGTGCCTCTACAGAGCTGGTCAGAGGTGCCTCTCAGAGGTGGTCTCTGCAGCCCCCTGGGCAGCTTTCCACAGCCCAGGTTGTTGCCTGCCTCACTTCCTCTTCTCCCCACTGCTACTGATGCCAAGGGCAAGGTGAAGAGAAAGAAAATGATCTCGAAGAGGAAAGGAATTAGCTGAGAAGAGGGTAGGAATCAAAGGAATTGCAAAGACAGGAAAATTATTAAATGATTATTATTATTATTATTATTAGTATTAGTATATTACTCTTAGTATTAGTCCTACTAGTAATATGTAAGATAGTATTACAGTTATGTATTAATATAATGAAAAATAGTAACAGTAACAATAGAATAAGCCTTCAACAAATGTTTCCTGTCCTTTTGCCATTGCTGCAGAAGCTATGATGATGGGTACCTTAAATGGAGCAATAGACAAAGATAGTGCTTGCTTACACCTGTGTTATTTTGCTTTTGAAGTGTTTGAAGCTATTTGAAAAAATTATTAGTAATTAGCTGCCCAGTAGACTTCCTAATTGATATTGAAAATCATCACTGTCACAGTTAACTATTCTCTTTATATTTTTTTCATATGCTGAGAAAACTCATAATGCTTCTTTTGTGCTGATCCTGAACTCTTGTGAGCATAGAAGAATCTGAATTTATAAATTCTTATGCAAAATCAATGTCTGAAACTCATGGTTCTTTTCCCCCAAGGCTTGTGTAAAAAACCTGTATAATTTGACCCTACAAGAAAGGATGAAATTATCTAACCATCTCTTAAATAAAGTTCCTTATTTAAACAGCCATATTAGTTATTGCAGGCAGTTAAACATGTAAATAGTTTCAATCTCTTTCTTAATTTTACACTAAATTCACTGGATTGTTGATACTTAATTTAAGTGAAATGAAGCTTCACATATATCTATATATTTGTTTAGTGCACTTTGTCCCAAATATGACCTGACAAGCACCTGGTATGGATATACCACCATCACCTCAGACTCTCAATGTTCAAATAAAAATAGTAAAGTTGCAATACAAATCACTCTGTTTTCACATATTTTAATATGTGCTTAGATAGCTAATGTGACTTTCTATTTCAGAGTTATCTGTGGTAACATTCTGTGCATTTCTTTGTGCTTGTTAAGCTTTAATCATACAAATATCAGAATATCAAAAAGCCAAACACAACCTGTATAACAAGCTCTTCCAATTTTTAACATCCATCTTAAATTAAGAAGCACTCAGTTCTGTTGAAGTCAGAGATTGGAATATTTCTTAGTCCTAGTAGTTTTAGGCAAAAACTCCTGCACATGATATAGAACTCAGTAGACACAGGGAAATTTAAACTAAAAATGAAATAGTACTAAACAGACAACAACAGCATAGCTTTTCTTTTTTTCATTAATCCTATGTTTGGAACCTGCATCAATTTTTTAAATTTGTCAGGATAGTAACAGTGGCAAATGTAGGAAAAGCTGACTAGGCTCTACAACATCTTTTACCCAGGCAGATGGTTCATTGTTGTAATGCTACAGCTGCAATTAAGACAGATGAAAAATCATTCTTCAGATCTCAGTGTTTTTTGTGGTGAAAATATGCCCATGTAATAAGTACATTGCTGCACAAAGGGTTGTGTTTCCAGTGTTTCCAACTCATAATTTTATTTCTGGTTATAAATTAATCAGTTTTCTTTAAAAAGCTCCCACAATAAATACAGAACCTTGTGATCTGCTCTGTCATTTACTGCTGGGAAGAAAAATAGGAGAATGAAATACAGTGGCCTTCAGAAGCTCAGAAGTAAAAAGGCAAACACACCCAAAAAATGACAAAGAAAGGAATAAGAATGCAAAATCAAAGCCAAATGATTAGTGTTTTTAAAGGTATTTTTCTGATCAGGGGACTCTCAGTTGTTCTCAGAAGTGCTGGTATGACACTCACACTTTTCTCAGTAAACGTAAACTTGAGCCCCAAATATGACTAATACTGTAATAATAAAGCTCTCATACACTTATATCAGTAAAAATACCTACAAGATTATTCACAAATAGGAAAAACTGCTATAAAGGAATACTTAATAAAAATAATCACCTGTTCAAATTATTGTATCACATCTTTAAACTTAAAAGTACCTTACTTGGACTTTCTGGGATGATTTTGTTATATTATCCTGTTATAATTTTCAACAGCTCCCATTTTCAGTAGTACACAGTTTTGACAGGACTGTCAAGTGACAGAAATTATTCTGAAATTTGGATCATGCTTCTAAACAGTTCTAGTTAAAGAGAGGAAATAAAGTAAAATTATTTAGAAAATACCAAATACGGTATTCTTTAAAAAACAATTTCCTATTTCAAAAAGGCATTTGTAGTGTAAAACTACCAACACTAGTTAAAATAGATAATGCAGAAACTCAAACAAGTAATCAAGCAAAAGATTTCATTTTGAAGCAGCAAAGCAGTCTTTTTAACCTGGGACCTTGTTTTATTTTTGTTTTTTCCTTTTCTTCCATTTAATACCAATTTTGCACAAACTGAAAACATTTTGTCTTTTCTGATTAATCAGGCAGCCTTAGACAACAGTTGTTCCTTTAATTAGTGTTTTGTTTGTGCTGCATTCTTGTGATCTTGTGATCTTGTAATCTTGGTGAGAATACAGAACACTTGGTCCTTCTCTTTGCTATGTACTGAATGTGGACTGATGCCTCCAAAGACCCTAGTGTTGAGTCTGGACTCAGGAGAGGGACTCTGGCAGCAGCAGGGACATCTGACTGAGCTACCATGCCCAGCTGATACTGGGCATGATACTTGGCAGGATACACCACCTTGGAGGTGGCACCAAACTTACAGGCAGTGCTGCTTTGTGACGTGTTTGTTGAGTAACTCTACGTTTTTACACCTCAAGCTCCTGGCTTGGGTAAGAGGGATCTTGTACTTGTACATGCTGTCTTCGTGGATTGAGCTATTGTCTCTTCAATGCATGTTATAAATGTATTTTTGTGGCTCACTTTGGCCTCTGTATTTTTGTCTTGTGTCTTTTTCTGGAGGAAGTTATTTGACTGGATTCAGCGTCCTGAGGTTAAATTCCAATTGAATATAACTTGCAGAACATCACTCTTAGAGAGAGAAGAACAGTTTATATTACACATGAGTGAACAGATTGTTCCAAGGCTCTGCAAGGTCTGTGCTCACCTCAGCCTCTTGACTTATGTGAAAGCTGAAAAATATCCTGCAAACTTTGCCTTTCCTGGTTAGGTTTTAATCTAGATTAGTTAGAGATTCTTCTCTTTTCTTCTCTTAAACAAGTTCAGAACATGGTATAATGGACTCCATGGACTCCAAACATATGTGACATGCAGAAATATGCAGGTGTTAATGTGTTGGTCTTCTGGACTAATTCAGCTGACTCCACCAGTAACACAACTTGCAAGTAAGAAAACTTGCATTGTTGCAGACAATAATAATGCCAGTGCAAAAAGCAGTATTAACCCAACAAACACTGTTTTCAGTAGCAGTGTGTGTGATGTGCTTGGCATGCAATTTTGAAAGCCTGTGTACTGCACTACCTTACACAAACATCACCTGCTGGACGTCACACCTGAATGGGTTCAGAGGAGATGTGGGCTTGCTCCTGTACATGGGACTGCATCCTCACAAATGCATCTCCTCTAAAGAGAGAAGCCATATACAGTAAATAATATTTATCTCATTACCTCTACATTTGTTGGCCTCTGCCTTTCCTCAGAAAAGGAAAACAAGAAAGCTCTTTCTTAAAAAAAAGTTCTGTAATTAGAGTGCTTATTATTATTTTCAGAGCACATTAAGGCTGAGAAACATTCATCATATATACATACAGAACTTCTAAACAGTAAAGTAGGTCAGTGGTCACTTTGCCAAAACTCTTCCAATTGAGTTGGAAAAAAACTGTTTAGCTTCAGGCGAGGCTGCTGAAATGTTGTAATTTGGTTTCAGTTTGATGCCTGGTGCTGTGTCTCCTTGAGCTGCATACTCCGTTGCTGGCTGGAGCATAGGGGTCAGCCCCAGGCTGTGACACAGCCACCACATTCTGCAGCAGCTGCCTCTCCTAGTTCCCTTTGTATGTGCGTGAAGTAGAATCTGTAAGGAATTAAGATTTGTTTATAAAAATAGGAGCTTAAAATGTAATCTGAATATCTTAATAAAAAAGCTGAATGTACATGCGAATACAGACTGCATATCTGTGGATAGGTGTGCCAAACACACAAAAGAAAATGGAAAAATTCACATATAGTTTACAACTGTCCCAGGTTCTCAGCATTCAGCTTTGCTATAGAAAAAAAAAAAAAGGTTAAATCACTAAGATTTAATAATAAAATATTGTTGTTGACATTTTTTGCTCCGGCTTGTTTTTGGTTTTGGTTTTGGTTTTGGTTTCTTTGTCAGAACAGCTCTCACTGATTTATAAGAAAGAGAATTATAAGATCTTTATTATAATACTACGAGATGTTTTGTATTTTGTGCATTTAAATGGAATGATATGTAGAACTCTTAGAATGGAAGATTGCATATTTTTCAGGAAGTCTGAATCTGATAATTGAAGATTATAATTTGGTCCCAGATTAAAAGAAGTTTTTTCCTTATCACAAAGAGAGTAATGGTATTGATTTTAAAGCATTTGAAGTTTTAAAAAAGCGACAACAAAAAACCCACAAAACAAAACTGAAAAATGTGTCAAACAAAACACTTATAACTTGAAGAATTTTAAGGCAAGTATGATGATATTCACCAAGAACAGATGACACCATGTTGAAGGATTGCCAATTCTCCTGAGTGGGGTTACATACCAATATTTTTTCATGTTCCAGAGGCCAACATACCCTAGAGTGCTGAGAAACAGATAAAAACCCAGCGTAGTTCATAAAGCAACCAGGTCCTTTCTAACCTGAATGATTTTATGATTCTATGTTTCCACTCTATTATAGAGTCCTGGCCTGGGCTGCTGAATCCAATGTAACAGAAATGAATTTCTATGCTGGGTATAGAAATTCTTGCTGACCCCCACTGCCCTTGCAGGATGTTTTAGCTCACATCCTTTCCTGTGCTGGTCCAGACTTGGCAGGAGGCACTATGGCATGTAGAGAAACCTGTGAGTTGTTTAAGAGCTGTGGACAAGTAAGACTCAAAAGCTAACCATTTCCTTTAAGGTTTCCTTCAAGCTCAACTGTATACAGTGAAGGAGCAGGGTATCCACACATGTAATACCAAGATGACCCGACATTGTGCTGAGCTCTCATCCCTGTTTCACCATGTATTCTTGACATTTCTGAAACACAGCAAAAAACAGACTGGTTCTTGTAGTGAACAACTGATCTTTCGACCCCTTAAAATTGTTTTTTGCGGGATGGAGGGAATTTTCTAACAGAAAATGCTCTTTAGTTTTATATTTTAATTTTTTCTCTTTTTTTTGGGTCTATTTAATTTTTTTTGCTAGTACTGTTTTGATGTTAAGTTTCCTTATAAAATATTATTTGTGTACATGTTATTTCAAAATTGTATTCAGAAATGACAATTTTTCAAAGTATTATCATTAGGAAGCCTGTTAGTTGATGATCCAGACAAATTCAGTGCTACTTTATTTGCAGAAAAAAAGTGTAAAAAATTTGGCATACTGCCAGTTTACTAACTTGTATTAGTAGTTACCATAGGAAAACTGTCCAAGTAGGTAAGGAGAGAAGAACCCCTCACCAATAAATTACTGGCAGAAGTGAGGAAAAAAGCCTGCTGAAAACATTTTTTTATGATCATTTCAGGAACTGGCTATGGCTTTTGCAGCAGAATCTGCCCCATCAAACTGAGCTGTGTCTCATCTTATTCTTCTGTTTGGGGTAAAATCATTTTTATCCAGAAATAAGAATGCTCAAAGTAGAAAAATTCTTTATTGATGCAGTGATGATACCAAACATTATTTTGGCTTATAAGAACATGGTGGCTTATCCTCACATTTCTCTTCATAGCTGATACAAGGAACCTATATTTTTCTGTATATATCAAAGACTGCCATAAGTAATAAAATAATGGAACAAAAATATATAAAACAATGTGTGTAAAAAAGGCTAAGTCCCCCTGTGGAAGGCAAAGAATAAAAAATAAAAGGACTGTAGTACGCAAAAGGAGATGGTATGAAATACAGTTACTCATGGGGTAACTGTAGATGGGGTTTAGAAGTTTTCACAGCACTTGCTGAAAAATATACATCATTTCTATGAAAAGATTTGAGTTTATTAATAATAGTCTGGGTAAAATTTCAGGATTTAAGAGAATACCAATAAAGCTAAGACTGACACTAACCAGAGCATGCTATAAATACCACACAAAGAGACCAAACAAGCCCTTTAGTGAGAGACATGCTTGACGTTCTGCTTCACTGCTAGTCTGTAACAATAGGAAGGAAGAAACCTGTTGTCTCTGTAGAATTAGTTCAGTTAAATAAACTGCTCAAAATGCTATTGTTTAGGACTGACAGCAGCTGCTTACTGTGGTTCCTGTTTATGCATGATCAGCTGATGCAGCTTAGAGTCTGCTGCAGTATGCCTGTAGCACACATACATTTTAAACTGTGCCATTTGGCATATAGAGTCAGTACATGTTGCTTTGCATAAATTCCTCTTGGTTTTGTTCTCATCAAGTGTTAAGCATAGCTCAAGATGTAATGCAAGTTTCTCCTCTAAGGAGAAAATTTCCGAATTTTTAAAAATTCACTTTTATGAAGGTGAATTGCTAATTCAGTTCCATATAACTCTTTTCATATTTGACTGCAAATGTGAACTTGAGTCTGGATTGCAGTACATAATCTGTAGTAAAAAAAAATGAAAATCAATTTTTCTGAGTATCAGTGTGAAGGTATTTTTTTCTGAATGGCAGACAAAGATTAGCCTCATATTTTGTTTCTACAGGGAGACTGAATTTCATTCTGATAAGGAATATATATCTATTGTGAATAAGTGGGCATTTTTAAATGAACAAGACAGGTTACATTTCTAAAAGCTTCTCTAGACATTAAATAATACAGACACATTCAAGTGTTTCATTTAGCTGTTGGTTTGTCTTTACTATGCTTGTGGTGGACATTCAGGTCTGGGAGATAATATAGGTATTGATAAATATGATGTCTGTACCTCTTAAGTGATGCCATTCAGCCTTTTTAGAACTGTGACCTATAATATTTTACTAATACAAACTTTGTGCTCACTGGTAATCATAGCATAATAATTCACTAAACAGCTAGAAGAGAGCTCAGCTCAATGCCCACATGAACATATGTCAGAAACAGATTATAGGGTAAGAGGCAGAGAAAATTAAATTTTAACTCCCTCCCCTCATACATAAACTCAAAAGACTCTCCAAAACAAACAAATATATCCTCAGCTGTTAGGAAAGATAGAAATCAGTGCCAAAAACTGGATTAAAAGGTTGGTTTCATGGAGACAGGAGGGAGCAGACTCTCACTGAAAGCATGATCTTGTAATCTGATGCAGGAGAAGATTTAGCTGAAGGTCCAGCTTTAAGGCTGAACCCCTTAGAGTTCTTGAGGTGTTCACAATTCATAATCAATGAATAAAGTGCATAATAGAAAATTAATACCAACACTTAGGCTGTTCTGTGTAGCATAAAAGAAAAAAAGTGTGAGATGAAATTCATAGAGATCCTTATGTTTTCAAATTAATACATGGAAATCTCCCTTCTAAACTCAAACATATTTGTGTCTTTAGTAGCAGAGAGTTGCAGTAAATTCCATATTATTACGCAGAATGTATTTGTATCTCATTTATACGTTCATAGTAAATTTGAGGCCCAAGAATCTGGATTTAAAGACTAGTAGTTTTTATGAATAAAGAAATCTGATTCAGGTTTTAAACTCAAAAAAATTTACACAAAATAAAAACAGCTTTTAGTTAGGATTTCAGACTACCATGGATTCACAAACTGGGGATATATAAATTATATAAATTATCTGTTAAAATAAGAAATGTCTTTTTTTTTTTCTTAGATTAAAAATAATAATGTTTATGATGTCACAAGTCCTTTGTGATTTATTGAGCAACACTATTTTTGAGGGTGAAGTGAATGCTGCATTTGGTGCTTTTAAATCTGAAAGGAGGAAATAATACATATGTTGGGGTTTTGTGTTTGTTTGTTTGGTTTTTTCTTTGAATTGGAGATAACCCATAGTCTTCAACTGACAATAATATGTTCAATCTAGCATTAAATATATATCAACATGCTATTCACTAGCACAAGATATTCAGAATAAATTTTTAGTGTGATTAAAGTATTCACATTCTGAACATGACATTTAGTTGAACTTAAATTCATTAAAACACAATTAAAAGGCCAGACAGCTGGAATATCTGATCCAGAAAATTTAATAGCTTGATTGTGTTTATTTGAATTCTTCTCTAAGAACTAAGAAAGATGATTGCATGTCTTTGAGTATTTTTCAAATAAGATTGTCTACAGAAGTAAATGAGAATAAAAAATATAAGTATAAATCCGATCCAAGATAGTGTATCACACCAAAATGCTTTATTAGAAATAAGAGATCTCAAATAAGTTTACCAAAGAAATTTATGTACTAGATTAGGTAAGGTGTGGTTAGGCATAGGAAAAGGAGTTCACCTGGTGTTCCCAGGCAAATGATCTATACCTGAGGATGTAATATAGCTTGTTTTTATTCCAGCTTGGCATCAAAAACCACAAAGCATTACTGCTTTTCTTCTGGATCAGAGTGAATTTTGGCCAGAACAAGGCCAAGTTCTTATCATGATAATCCCCATGAGCTTAGAGCAAGTAGGTTTTGGCCTACGTTTAATTAAAGCAGCATTATGATGCTTAGACATCTGTTACATTTGTACATTGTGGGTCAAGGGCTCAGCTCAGGCTCCTCTTCTGAGGTCTGCATGGCCACTGCTGAGCATTTTCCCCTCCCTCCAATATTTTTCATAGCTAAATAATGACTTCCATGTTCAAGGACATTTTCCCTCATCAGGGAAAGGCATGTAACTTGGTCATCAATTTCTAACATATTGAGATTTTAAGAAGAGAAACCTTCCAAAGTTAATGAGGCACAATATGAAACCAGTAATGGGGAGAGATGCAAACTTCCTCTTTAAGTCTGACTCTTAGAAAGATATGGTGGGTATCTAAGCATTGTAGTTAGGTAAAATGTTCTATTGTCTACATTTGAACACCTGTGAACAAAACCTGTTTTCCTACATTTACATAATTCTTTGCTATTTCTATCTTTTATTTTACACCATACATTTTGGCACTTTCATTCCCTGCCCACTCCCATCCAAAACAATCTAATGCAAGAAATTCGTCCCTCTTTATATAAGTCTTTAGTTTCAGTCAGTGAGACTAATCACATGACTAAAGATTTAGACATATACTTCCTTAATAAATACCTATGACAGTTGAAGATTACCCTCTTTTCCCCTCTTAAATTACTTCTGTCATGGCTCTATTATCAAGAGAAAATATCTGAGTGCCCTGCAGGCATGCCAAGGAAAAGTACCACAGTTTGCATTGGATAATTTTGGTTTAGATCCACGTAAAATGTTGTATTTGAAGTGTTTTATTAAATTAGATCATCTCTGTGTGAACACAGTTCTTTTAGGAAAAAAGAGGCTGTTTACCATCCAGTTACATTTTGTTGGGTTTTTACCTTACTACCAGTTTAGACCAGATTAGTTTATTCCAAAACAATTAATGGAAAATGGATTTATTTTGGATATATATTGGTGGAGCTCAATTTCCATCTATTGTTAACACATATATGGACTTCAAGTGATCAGGCAATGCATTTTGACACTTTTATCCTTACTGACCCTTGAGAAGAAGAAAAAGATACATTTCCATTCTCATTTCTGGAAATGCTTTACAGTGCTAAACAATCCTTCAAACAACAAACAATGAAGCTTCACTTCTGTATATAATTTTTTTCCCCTAACTTTAAAAACATTTAGTTTGTAAAGTTTTGCGTCTGAACTTTGACCTGATCTAAAGGAGTATCAAACCCTGCTCTGATGAACTGTTAGGTATACTCCCGAGCAGCTTTTGCCACAATTTTAGGAAAGTGATATGCTTTGGCACAGTGAAGACTGATGCTGAAAATTTCATAGTTCAAGGCTTTATATTCTAGAAGGATATAAAAGAAACTATATGTAACCTAATCAGTTTGCTGAGCAGCAAGTGTATTTCTTTCAAAGTAAACAGCTTCTGCAAAATATTATTTATATAGTTCTTGCAAATTGGTTTGAAGTGTTGTTTAGACAATCTTATTATGTATAAAGATAAAAACTTCCATCAAGAAATTATGCAAAAGAAAATGGACACACCAGCTGGATAAATCTATCATACATCGGCAAAAAGCAACAAGCACTTTTAATTAGCTGAGTGAATGTAGTTTGCTGGATGTTGAAAGCACAGACTCACTCATATTAAAATGTGCCTAATTTTCTGTGAAAAAGTCCCATCTGAACAGCCCTGACCATAGTCAATCATACTAAAAGCCACTGGTGCTTTATTTGATTTACCAATATAAAATGCAAATTAGGTGATTAAGTGGAGTGGCAGACATAGTAGGGCCTCTTTCAAACCATCAAGTTAAATGCAAGCAGACAGCAAACTGGCTGTGCAAAGAAAATTTTAGCATATTCGTTTGATTAGTGCTACAAAAATTTAATTAGGTTGGCTAATTACTTGACAAATTGCTCTACACTAGAGAAAAGGCAGAGCATGTTTTATTCCTGCAAAAACTCTGTGTGTATTTTAGCCCAAATGCTATCTGCCAATTTGCAAAAGCATTATTAAATGAATGAAGAATGGTACAACAGTCTCCAACAATGGTGAATTGTATAATGCATATAATTAGAGAAGGCGCACACCACTATATCCATATGTCCATGATCCCTCATGTCTAAAAATATTTAGCACAATATTTCTAGAAAAATACTGTCAAAACAGATTATTACAAGGTTATCAATTCTTCATAAGAAGCAATATATAGAAAATACTCATTAGTGGAAAATATGGCTCATCCAAAGTAGAACCTCTTCACCCAAATTAACTCTACCAAACACAGTAACACTTTGTACGTTGCTAAGAGGAAATAACATACACCATATAGCTAAGGGATATGTCTCTCTATTTATTGTTAAACAATGCATTAGGCCTCTGGGAAAGGAAAAAAAATAAAAATTCAGAAGAATTTAATATTTTGCAATTTTATTGGTGTGAATAAGCCATAAGAACACCAGGACTTTAGGTAGTGTAATACATTTTTCTTTTGTTTGTCTATTTGCATTCACATGCCATGGAAGCTGCCAATTTTTATTCAGGAGACTGCATTTGCTTTTGCTGGCATTCAGTGTAACTAATCAGCCTCTACTGATTCAAACATCATGATAATATAAATAGATACCCACTTTATCTACTCAAGTGGAAAAAATAAGTATCATATTATATAAACATAATGCATTGCAATTGGCAATTAGATACTGCATTTAACTCAGGCTAAAACAATGTCTTAGGAAACCAAGGAATATGGGAGATCTCTTAAAACAATCATTGTACATGTGCATGCAGGAATAAAATATTATTTATTGCAATTAGCAATTCTCAACTTCTGTTCTACCTTGCCAACATACTTTTAAGTATACAGTCTTAGAGAGACATTAAAAACCTTAAATCTAGTATAATTTCAGGTTAACTCAATGTAAGTATTAGTCTGTGACCATGCTTGTTTCCAACTTAGTCTATGTTAAAACAAATTTTAATTCCTTTGCAGTTTTTCTGAACAATTGTTAAGCTCCATTAAATAAGAAGATAAATGGGCTTTCTCATGATTCAAAAAAAGAAAGTAGCCCAACATGGTATTTCAGTCTTTATGTCCTGATTCTTCAAAATTCATGCTTCTCAAAAGATGATGCTCATTACTGCATTTACACCTTTTGTAACAAAAATTAAAAGTTTTGAAATTCCTTTTCACTTAAAAAGATCTTGTTCATACTGGGATAATCCAGAAAGAGAATAAATGATTATTATTATTGAAACCACTCACAGACAACAGAAAAAGTACAATTTGCTTTGCTACTACAGTCCTCTTTCACAAAACAAATAGGAAAGGCTGTTTTTTGGAGACCAGACTCAAAATCCTTCAGCATCCAAACTAACTTTTTCCTAACTCTGACATGTCCTGACATTCAGCAGATGCATATGCATTGAGGTAGAACTTAATATTACCTGCATATTGAGAAAAAGATGCCACAAATTAATTATCCAAGACTGAAATTCCTGTAAGGAGGAAAAGAGAAGCTTTATTTCGGTCCTGTTTTGACACGTTCACTATAGACATGAGAAAGGCGGCAGTGAATAACAGGCCTTGTGTGAGATCCTTCAATAAACTGAAACTTTTAATGAAGGCTATACTGAAAAATCACCATTTTTTGAGGATAAATATCTAGCTGCTATTGAAAGCAGTGATTACACAAGAAATCCCAAAGTTTCCTTAAGTATGTCAATGACAACTTCCTTATACAAGTGATTGATGTGCCAACAAGGAGAGGTTTTGTGCGGGGCCTTGTTCTCTCCTCTAGGGAGGAGCTGGTGGGGAAGGGGATGCCGCAGTGCAGCCTTTACTGCAGTGACCAACAGAGGGTAGAGCTTGAGATCCTCATGGCAATGAGGAGGTCATGCAGCAACCTCACCACTCTGGACCTCAGGAGAACAAACTTTGGCTTCTTCAAGGACCTACTTGGTAAAGTGTCATGGGAAAAAGCCCTGGAGGCCAGAGGGCCTAAGAATGCTGGCTGCTATTCAAGGATCACCTCCTCCAAGCTCAGGAAAAATGAATGCCAAAAAGGAGCAAATCAGGCAAAAACTCCAGGAGGCCCCCATGGATAAGGAGCAGCTGAGGAAAGTCAGAAGAGAAAAAGAAGCTTTCAGAAGGCGGAGAATTCCTAGCAACCTTCCAGTGCCAGAAGCTGTGGGGAAGCTGGAGAGAGACTCTTCATCAGGAACTGTAGCAGTAATGCATACATTCTGAAAGAGGGGAAGTTTAGGCTGGATGTTAAGAAGAAATTCTTTACTGCTAGGGTGGAAAGGCACTGGAAGAGGCAGCCCAAGAGGGTTGAGGATGTCCCAGCACTGTCAGTGTTTAAGGCCAAGCTGGATAAGACCTTGAGCAATGTGGTTTATTGGAAGGTTCCCTTGCCCCTGGCAGGGGTAATTGGAACTAAGTAATCTTTAAGATCCCTTCAAACCCTTAACATTCTACGATTCCTTTTTCTACTATTTTGTCTTGGTCTTGAGCATGCTATCTACGGTAACTCCATGTGCATAAAAAGGGAAACATCATCAGATCCGGTAAAAGAGAATTGTGGTTTCTCAGGAAACACCAACGTAATATCAGTGTGTGTTACAGAACATGAGGAAAATAATTTCCTATTTGATTTTTCCTTCATGTGTTTAGAAAAGAAAGGAGCAATTTGTTACGAAATATTTTAAATGGTTATGCAAATTAATAATTGTATGCATGATAACTATATATTCATAACTGTGTGTTGAACAGCTAGATAGGGAAGGCAGAAGGAAAAATATTATTAGAACAGATGCTGGAGACTAAAGCTCTACCTACAGCCAGCAGAGACCAGAGAATATTAATGTTCTGCTACATTGATACATCTTATCAATGAAGCATAACAATTCTCAATCTTCCTTTTGAGAATTTTTCATCATAATTAAGGTCCCTCTTCCCACAAGTGCACATAGTCATTCTCTCTAGCCAAGGTCAATCCTCTAAATTTCAAACTTTCACCTTTCAGCTTTCATAAAATGCAACAATTTGGCTTCTCAAATCCTTCCCACATCCACAAGTCCCTGGTCTCTTTTAACTGCCATGATGACTATTTCACTGACCTATCTATACTGAATCAGAAAAAAATGGAGCACCTTTCCTTAAGAGTAACTTCTATGAAAAAACGGTGAGAAGGAGCAGCAAAAAAAATCAGGAATGTCACATATCCCAGGAACAGATGTCAGGAGGGATTTTTGGGGCCTGATCTCATCTCTGAGGTACATGCACTATGTGAGCTGTGCAATATCCTTGGGATGCTCTGAGTGAGGCCACCAAAGAGAAAGCAGCCAGCAGAAGAGGCAGCAAATACAAGACTGTGTATGAGGAAAGCTTTCATTCTCTGCTTTTTGCTCTGGCCTTCACTAGGCTGAGGATATGTGCAGAACACTGCTTATCCTGAAGTGATAAATGTGTCAACATAAAGCAAAACTCTGACAAGTACAGAGCTTCTTGTCTGTTTGATACTTCTCATTGCTGTCTTTCTCTGTGTGAAACATGGAAACAAACAAGAAAACAGGAACCCTAAATATTTGAAAAGACATTTGATGCAGGAGAAGTAAACATAAAAAGTAACAGGCAGTTTTCCTATTCTGAAAAAATCCACCATTTCTTATGGGGGATAGAAATAGGAATCCAATAATTACTTAGATGAGATAATTAGAAGCTGGGGAAGCTCAAGACAAAATGTTTATTTGTTTTGGTTACTGTTTGTGATGAAGACACACAGCCCTGGAATTGATATTAATGAGATTAAGAAAAACTTTGGTTTACATGCAAATTATAGAGCTCGTGCATGCATTTGTTTTTTAAAAACAGTCTTACTGTTTTTTAAAAATCTCAGTTTAGAGAAGGACTACCTTTTAAAAAATTGTTGCATTACTGGATTATATGCAATTTATTCCTTGTTACTGCAAAAAGCTGGTAGACTTGTTTGGACTTGTTCCTGGCTTCACTTGACTTTTTTACATGTTTTGTGTTTCATATTCTCTCCTTATAATTGGCTTTTTGTCTTGCAGACAAGACGGTATACTAAGCTGGTATGCCATTCCATTCTTACGTATGTAGCATGATGATATGACTTAGGTAACAAGGTTGAAAAAAACTCATTTAATTTCCTCTGGGTCCTGGTCTGTGAAGGTTATGTTACTTTGGCTTTGGTGGAATGTCATGGTTATGCTATACATGGTCAAAATTTGCATACTAAAACTAGATTTTTGCTATATGTTTCTGGAATCAAATTTTGGGTGGCTACATTTTGGTTCAATATGAACCAACTCCTTGGTTGGAACAAACAAGGACAAACTCCTTAACTCTTCAAATAAAAGATTCTTGGTTTTATTTATTTTCATTAAGACTCACACAAATTAGTATTTTAATAATCTCATTGTGTATTATTCTAGATAAGAGGTAATATCTGGGAAAAGAAAGTGTTCTAGTATGAAAATTGTTGTTAAATGAGAATAGTTCCTCTATCTTGAGTCATGTTTTTTCAGTCCTTTCTGTTTCTGCTGTTTTCTGTCAGTTATTTTATTATTTATTAAATTTTTTTTCCATAGTAATGGTACTAAATTTACTCCTGAAAAGTTATTTCAGCGCACTCTTAAACAATGGCAGCAAAATATAGTTCTAAACACATTTGTGTTACCTTTCTCAGACTTTTGTTATCTGAGCGATTTAAGACATTAGGAAAGGGTCTTGATAAAAAGGGCCACATGTATTGAGAAAGAAAAATATGTATTTGAAGGAAAACAGTGAAATTTAATGCTATCATCATAAATAGCATACTCTAATCAGTCTCCCTTTTCATGTGAATTTGAAAATCCTTCTTCTCTAGCACTTGCTAAAGGCAATTATGCAAGAGCAAAACCACACAGCTACTGCTGAATACTGCCAATAGATTCTGAAGTGTTTCAAACAATAATTTATTAGATTGCCTACACACTTGTAAATTGTAATAACAGAGGACAGCAGGCTGATGAGAGTAAACAAAAAGCTTCCAGGGCAATGCACCTAACAAAACACAATAAGTTAATATTTCAGTGATAGTCTGCAGTCTATACTTATGCTTGAGAGAATGCCTGCCTTCTTTTATTTCTCAGTATTCCCTGAAGTATTAGCTACAAGCTAGTGAAAAAAATTCAGGGATTTTCATTATAATAGGATGATTTCATTTAAACTTCTGAATATATTTCTGCTGTTTGAATGAAAATCTATGATGTTTGTACCAATCATTTCCTCACCTTTGTAACAACAAGAATTACACTTTACCTGTGAGCAGAAGTGGATTTTATTCTATTAAATGCTCTGGGTTTATATTTTGGACACTCTGATGGCAAGCAGAACCATGTGAACTATCCCTGAACATTAAATTTTGAACCACAGTTTCTTGTCCTTTTACATTAACACAGATCTGAATAGCTTTGATGAGTACAGGATGTTTATTCTTGGTCCAAGTTAAAGCATCTGAAAACAAACCTTTGACTTAATATAGCTATTTTCTTAACTATGGGGTTGATATTGTATAATTTGGGCACATAATTTCAAAGTATGTGTTACAGATGAGGTAGCAACACACTGGTGACTTTCTTTTCCTTGTAGGAATTGAGTCCTTCAAAACTTTTCAAGTTCTTGTTCGTGATAAGTTTAGTTTCATACATACCATACTACTAATTAGTAGCAATAATTAGAAAGTATTGCTGATATTTTCATAAACCAGACAGAGTTTTGAGAATGAACAAACCATACCATGATCACATATGTCAGGAAAAGTAATTTAGCACTGACAGACTAATTTCAAAGGACTGATGATTCTGCATGTCTTGTATAGAGGTTGGTAGCACCAAATGAAATTCTTTAACTTATTTTAATCTCAGATAAAAAGTAATTCTCATTATTTTCTTTCAAATTGACCTTTTCAGTCTGATTGGATTTTAATATTCTACAGTGCTGCCCTGGAAAATAAATTTCCCTCTTTCTGTTCTTAATCACAATATTCTGTGTTAAAGGACACACAGAATAAACTTCTTTTAACTATATGACCGAATTAAAGATCAAACTTTAAAGAAAGGACTGTTGATACCTCAGCTTTAAAAGCAATATGGATATTCAGTTCCAGAGCTGGATCATTAACAATCCCTGCTAAAACCCACAGGGATCGACAAGCTCTGCAGGTGCCTGAGGCTTCCAAAACACACAACGTTTTGCTTCTGCACATGTCCAAATGTCTGAGTTACAACAGTGCTGAGCAGCCAAGAGAAACTGCCAGTTATATTTATCTACATGAAATCCTGAATAATTTACTAGAAATATATTCAGAGTGCCAAATTACAGTGAGACACCAGAGTGTTTTTTGAGCAAAGACACTGTATATGTGATATGTGTGAGGTACTGAAGTGCATGAAAGACAGTAACTGATACAAGTATTTGAAAAATTGTTAAACATTTCTCAAGGAAGGTAGGTTCGTGTGTGTGTGTGTCTTTTTTGCCAAAATAAGAAGGCAATGTATTTGAAATATAGCTGTTTGATACATTAGTATGATATTTGTTGGTTGTTTCCTTGAAGATGCTTAGATGGCTGAGGAACTGTTACATTTTCTTTAATCTATTAGAAGATGATGGGTACAAGACTGCTAAACTATGATGTGGTGAAACAAACTCAAAATAAAAATTGTTTTCATATGTGCACAGTTCGGTCACTGGCAGAGTTAAACCAAAGAGATGGTCAAGACAATGCTGAGTATCAGACAACTCAAACTCTTGTAAAACTGAGAAGGTTATGGTGGTAGAATAAGGAAAATAACAATGTTCTTGTATCATCCAGTCTGTTGCTTTTCTTCTTTGTGCAGTTTCTACTATTTTTCTTTCTACTATTTTTTCTTTGCACTTGTCTTTCCTAATATAAAGACCAGCCTGAAGAGAGAGGCAGTATAACATACAGAGTGAAGCAGAGGGGTCCATACCCTGCACATAGTGCTGCCTGCTGGTGATAGCACACCAGCATAGTGATAGCAGTATTTGGCAAGTAGAAGACTGTATGGGATGGCTGTGGCCAGGTGTTGACAATGAGGAGCAACAGGACTGGCCTCTGAGGGATGAGCTGGGGCTATCCCATGCTGACACAGGGGGATTCAGTTGGACCCAAAGTCCCCCGACATTGCATGCAGCTGAGGCCCACAGTCATATATGTGGTGTCTCTGGAAAATATGCTCAAGAAAGGGCAAAAATGTCAGAGAGAAAGAGAAGTGAGAAGGAAAAATGCAGGTGAGAAACAACTCTGAGAACAGCACATCGTTAATGGAGGGAGAGACACTGCTGCAGACACTGGCGCAGATAGTGCCCTGCAGCCCATGGAGCCACCACATTGGAGCAGGGGAAAAGTGTGTTGAGAAAGGAGCAGCAGAGAGCATCCATTATAAACTGGCCACAGACCCCATTCTTTATCTCTCTGCACCCTTCATTGAGAGGAGGCAGATGAGCTGCAAATGAAGGAATGAAGTTGAGCCTGTGAAGAGAGGTGGAAGTGGAAGGAAAGTGTTTTTAAATTTGTGCCTTAATTTCCCAGCATCCAGATCGATTTCAATTGGTAAAGAATTACATTAATTTTGCCCCAGTTGAGTCTGTTTTGCCAGTGATGGCAGCTGATATGTGATATCCCTGATTTTATCACATCCATGATCTTTTAATCTTATTTTCTTCCCTGACCTACTGAGAAGGAGGGGTAGTGAGAAAGTACCTGGAGGGATGTTTGGCCATTAGTCAAAGTTAACCCAAAATAGAGGTACAAGTGTTCACCTACTGAAGCAATTGAGGATCTCAGGATCTCATTATCACTGCTCTTTGTTGAAAACAAAGCTGCAACGTTGGAAGTTAAGTACAGCATATTAAACCAAAGCCATTAAAATGAATAAGTTAAGCAAAAGCTCTGAACATCATGATTTTGGTTGGATTTGATGAACTCAGCACACCAACACTCTGTAGCATACCTTAAACCTTGCAAAAATTATGTGTCTCTGTAAAGATAAATTCATAATTTACCCAAATTTAGCCTTCTACTTTCCACTTATATGTCACCTATATAGTGTGCTGAATATCTCTCTTCCACCACTCCAGCACTAGTTAAATCCTCAACTTGCCTTTCTCCAGAATGGGCTGGAACTAACAGTGTCTGAACTACTTGGTGATTTTCTACAGTAAGAAACCTGGGCAAGAGCCAGACATTTTATTGTTCAGCCTATGCCTTGCTTTCTTGGGTAAAACAGCTGAAGACTGTACCCTGAAGAACCTGATGCATCTGACAATAAAAAAGTCTTTCCTGTCTTTTTCTCCCCCTTAGAGAGAGACCATTTAATGTTCAGTGATATCTTGCTATTCAAAATACTAATTAATATAACTAGGTTCTATAATTAAAACAGAAAGTTGAATTGTTCTGAGTGTTGGAGGTTTTATTTAGTTGAAAAGAAGTAGCTAAGACAGCTGGAGAAAAAGCAAAAGTAGTTAGTCTTATCCAGCTATTTATGTGATTTTTGATTACTGACTGCAGGCCTTAGTCTATTAAATTCTAGTTTTAAATTGAAAATTTGTAAGAAGTGATGCTGCTATCTCAACTACATGCATAGTGAAAAGAAGCAATAAACCCCTTTGTTCAGTAAGTACTCACTTTTTCACTCTAAGTGAAAGCATAGTCCTGACGGTGTGAGTGATGTAATTCTACACAAGACTGTTTGAGGACCCCAAAAGTAGAAAGGCACCTTTAACACTGTAGTCTTGCGATTTCTGAACTACTAATGAATGGCTGAACCTACTTCAAAAATCTAACTATTTATTATTAAAGAACTGAGGCTGGTTTCATCTGGCTAAGAATTGTTCTGGCTCTGAAATCATTGTAGGGCTGGTCAAGAGACGCTGCTGAGAAGAGCAGAAATGAAGTTCCACCTAATTAGTCATCACTGATGAGAGATTAAAAGCACCTGGGTCATCAAATATAACAGCTAGTTCTTATTCTAGCAAGCGTGATCTCTCTTGCTGTGTTTTCATATTAAGTAACAAATTTGTAGCCACTTGATGTTGTGTGTGGACCAGGATATGGCTCCTAGTCTGGAAGGAGAATACAAGAGATCTTACTAAGGTAAAAAGTATAACTGTATTCTTTCTGAGCTGCAGAGAACAAGAGTCAACTCCACTTTGCCTGGAGCAGGAAGGAACACCAGCCAGAAGTATGCTCTTGAGGGAGGTACAACATATGTCCATATGTCACATGTGGAGAGATGTTACTTCGAGTACAGAACCACTGGTTCAATCACAGCTCTTGTATGTTTAGCACTTCAGAAAAACAGGGAACTTATTTTTCTGCTCAACCAGGACTTTTAAAACCTGATGTTGTCACTCATTTATTTATTCTCCATTCTTCAGCTTGATCAGAGTGATCAAGCACAGGAGGTTTTTACACAAAATTGTGTAAGTAAATTCAGAAATATAATTTTCATCCATTATGTAACCACTTCCTTCTGAGAGGCAGTCTATGCTCTCTCTGGTGTGATGGGTAAGATACTCCCACACTGAATCACAATGGCTGGAAAAAAATAGAAAAAAATTTATTGGGAAAAAGTCTATCCAAAAGTCAGACCTGAGGAAACAGTCTATCTCTAGCTTCCCTGATATCAAAAGAGATCGGATTATAGTTAAATTACGAAAAATTAATTTTTCTACTTTGGCAGACTGAAAGGTTTCAAAGTCACTTGTTCCACTTCCTATATAAAAACCATCCTATTTTGCAGCTTTGCAGAAAATATTATTTATTCATAAAAATTTTCCATTGTGGAGTAAATGCATTTTCTGTCGACACAAAACATGATACATCAGAGATGTTATTTTTCAGCTAGAAAGCAGATATCTGCATATATATTTTCTAACTGTGTATTTGGTATATCCTGTGTTTATACGCAGAGATCTTGAAATTGTTCATGAACACAATTAACTATTGAATCCTGTATTTCTTCTGATGGCACATGCTATCTCCCATATATATATATATATATATATATAGATATATAGATAGATATATCTCCCATATACTATAATTAGTAGAGAAAGTCAGATGTCTTTGTGAGGTGATTTTGATTTTATAGAATCATAGATTCATAGAGTCATTAAGGTTGAAGAAAACCTCAAAGGTTCCTGGGTTCCATCTTTGACCAAACATTACCATATCAACTAAACCGTAGCACTGCATGCCATAGTGAATAATTTCTTTAGTTGATTATCTCTTCCCATTGCCTCCAAAGGACTTACACTCAATCACAGTGCATCCAAACATATTTGCAATTAGTCTACATCCATATCCAATTAATTCATCCCCATTTTTTCAGTCCTCCACCTCAGGAAAAGAATAAATGCATGCTAGGTTCTCTTAACACATGCAACTCATCCTGACTCAGAGGATTCATACTGTGAGAATTTGAAAATTTCCAGTACAGGAGCTTTGTGATTTCAGTTTTCCTTCATCATGTTAGAATTAGAATGACCTTTAGCTGCAATTAGATTCCCATAGATATGTCTAGATAATTTTCTAAAAGATGATTGACCAAATATTTAGATGGTGTCACAGACTGATGTTTAATGCAGAACACTTTATGAGTGGTTCTTCACTTTTAAAGAGCTTTGTTAAAATACATCTTTAACCAAATCCCCCATTTAAAAAAATAAATATATATATATATACACATGTGAAATAGTTTCTTTTTTTCTCCTGACAGTTATTCTTCTGGGGGGCCACAGGGCAGAAAAATCTCTGACAGGAGAAGTATTTCTTTTGTTGAGGTAATCCTAACAGACTAATTTATTTGGCCATGAAAGTTGTTCTTTTTAGAGCACTTTAGAGCATAAGCAGAGCAATGAATGCTTGAAAGTGCATGGAATTTGATTTACATTTTTAGAACAAAGAAACAAATGAAAATGTGACTATTGTCTTTATCTTCAGTGTTATTGTATGTGGTATCCTTCTATAATCTTCTCTTGTAATGATACTTAATAGCTGCCTTTGAGATATTAATGGAAATTGTCACAGGCAAGGGAGATATTACTGCATCTAATGAAGCAAAGGAGGACTGAAAGGAAAAAAGAACAATAAGTGAAATCTGAACAAATAAAAGAATTTAGCTTATTTCTGAAATTTAACCCTTTACATGGATAATTGTCATAAAATCAAACTAAGCAAATACAGTTGCTACTTAACAGTACTCTCTTCATGAAAGCTTACAGAGCAGTTACAGTACATAGATTTCAGATATAAGAATTTAAGTGTATATGATTTGTCAGCCCTTAACACATCATTATCTCAATACTGCTATAAAATATGTCCAATTTTTCATACACTGCACTAAATGAATTCTTTCTGACTGAACATTATGCATGCTTCAAATAATTGATAACTAGGAGGATAAATAAAAACATTTTATAAGTAGAAAGTGTAATTTGGCTAGAAGATACAGCTCTTGTCAAAATACAAGCATGGGCATCATATTTAAGCGTATATCCCAGTATCTCTGCACTCATCTAATGTCTAGAAAAATTACTATTGCATAGCAAGCAGTTGTCCTGACCAGCTAAAAATGAAGCACATAAGATGAAGCTGTAAAATATAAACTAATATCTTAATAAATATATTTGCATTTTGTAGCAAGCCTTCCACTATTGTTACCTTTCAGTAATGGAATGTTCAGTGAAAGACAAAAATAACACCCAAATAGAAGCTATTTGACTTCACAAAAATTTGTTCATTACTTGTTTTTCTGACTTATTTTTTTTTCACTACTTGTTCTTCTGTTTTTCTTTTTTAAAGAAAAAAATTTAAAACACTGTTTAGTTTTAGTTAGAAGATATTTTATTTAAACTACATTTAAAATTAAACCTAAATATATTTAATGTTATTTAACTAAATATATTTAGTTAAAGAATAAAAAAATGAATATTATATTAAATCTGCATGAAGCTCTAAGTTTGTTTCAATTAGCTTGAATGACTACAATTAATGGAAAAATTTATTTGGTATACTGAATGTCGATGTTTTGCCATAGTTTTGAAGAAAGTAATGTAATGGAATTCACAAAGTTTTTGACTTAATCCCTGAGAAAACCTTTTGTTGAAATGATTAATCTGGAAATGATAGTAATTTCTGCAGGTTAATATTTGTTTTTCTATTTTTCTATATTCAGTGTTTGTAATTAAATGCTTCAGAAATGCATGCAAGGTAAAAAAAGAGAACCAAACTTTAGAAAGCAAGGAAAACCAGGTTGACTTTTTTTTTTTTTTTTTTTGTATTTGATTTTTGTGCATATTTTTGTGGGTTTTTTTTTCCTGCTTGTTTTTTTGTTATTGTGGTTTTTTGTTTTGTTTTGTTGGGTTTTTTTTGGTTTTGATTTGTGTTTTTGGTTTGTGTATGTGCTTTTTTTGTTTGGTTTGTTTTTTTTTTCTTTTTTTTTTAAGCTGTGCATTGATTACAGAGCAATCAGATCTATTACATCTGAAATCTGGAATTACAATGATTACAAAAAAAAATAGAATTTCATTAAAACTGGTTCATTTTTTAATATGCAAACAGAAAAACATGTTTGCAAATCCAAGCATCTTATATATATACTGTGTATGCAATGTTGTTTTACACATATAAAAATGTTATAACATGATTTTTATGTATTCTAATGGAATTGTAATTTTCATCCAGCCAGAATTTTAAAATATGAGCAGTCATAAATCATTATTTAATCACTAAAAAAGGAAATTACCATGTGACTTTCTGACAAGAAAAATGAATTTACAGAATTTTGTTTATGAAATTTGCTGTCTGTTCAAATGTATGTACTTAGATATAAGATATCTCTTTAGAGTTAAAGAAATTCCAAACTTGTTCAAATGCTATAATTATGAGACTTATCAGCTGATAACATCAACGACAGAAATATAAATCCAAGGAACAAGGGACCTGATATTATGTAATAAACAGCTATATATCCCTGCTGCAATTACTCTTGTATTAAGAACATAATCAACTTTCAGAGGCAGATGAAAATGTAGCCGGTTAGGCATCAGTGGGAAGAGCAAAATTTTAAGAAAATGAAACAAGATAAGAAAGATTAAAACAATATAATATGTTTCTACATTTTCAGATGATTAATTCAAAATTCTACTATTAAAATCGTTAGCTAAAATCACGTTGATTTAAATATATGCTCAGCAATGTAACAACTGGATTGCTTCTGAGTCTAGAAGTCATGTAATACTGAAATGAATAAAATAGCAAAGCACTTTCTTTTACAGGATATACACTTGCTGATGGATTCTCAGACAAAAGCAGAGTTTGGCCATTCACATGCAATGCTCTTAGATAAATTGTGCCATGTGTTACTGTACAGAAGCCTGAGATTTCTACTAGAAATCTTAAGGGATATGTGCGAAGTGAAGTGTGAACAGGAAATCCCTAGGGACTATCTATTATGCCTAAAATTTTATACACACTATATGAAAAAAATGAAAATCCCAGCTGCTTATACACCAAATTATATGTATATATAAAATCCTAAGCAATCATACTTTTTGTGGCTACTTTAATGTTTTCATCTTTTTTCCTGACTTTGAGTAATTTTGAAAAACAAAAATACCCTGAGCAAGCTTGTATTCAGATGATTCTTAAGTCATTCTACTAAATATGAACTATAATTTTTGCTTGAAATTTGTAGCTGGCCAACATTTTCTGTGTTAAGATTGTGACTTGTGAACTGAGCACTTGAAACTAATGTTCCATTTAAATCACCTGTGCTGCTGCAGAAGAAAGAAAAATATACATTTTCTAAGGCTTTGGGGGGAGGTATTTGTTGACCCTAAAATAAGTTACAGAACATTCCCTTCATTTCCAGACTGTTAATGCTTATCCATGGCTTAAGTAAGAATACTTACTTTTTCTCTTCAATTGTGAACATTACAAACAGAGATTAGTGGCCTTTCACTTCAGAGCTGTCAGAGTTAAAGTGACACGAAGCTATTAACATTCTGTTGCAAGTGGCCAGAAGCTTCCTCTGAGATTCCTCTGTTTTTTGTATTTTAAGATTTTTTTCCCCCTGCCTAAAGATCACTAAAACCCTTAGTTTGCAATGTTTTCATGATGATCACCCATTCCCTTTTAACCTGGATTGGGCCCTGGCAGAGTACGTTCCAATTAGTGCTCCTTCGCAGCCCAAGATACTATACACTTCAAAAAGTCAGATTATCCCATATAAACTACTTTATGATGTTCCATATGAAAAAGTTTGAATGCTAGAATTAGAAGGCATCCAACATATCTCTGAGATGACCAGTTATAAAAGGAAATTAGTGTACAACAGTCTTGTTGGATTTATACTCCACTATCTCAGGAGCTCGCCAAAAATACGCTATAAGTGCATATCTCTAAATGTGAAACAAAATCCAAAAATTAGGAGAAGCAATGGACAGGAATCTCAAGAAAGATTAAGCAAAGGTACATATGAAGTGTTTATACTTTTGTGTTCTGTTACTTGTTACTTTTCACTTCTTTGGTACTGTATGGTTTCCTAGCTGTTTATAAAATCCCTGAGAAAATGAAGACATCTTTCATTTACAGGGTTTTTCAAGACAGCTTCTAGAATCTCTGGATAAGATTTAACCTGTGTGAAAATTTGCCCATTTTATAGTAAGCATAAACAGCTATTCACATATTATAGAGACTTAGTGCAAATGGCCTCCATCGTGTGTGGAATGGAAAAAATTTTCCACTTTGCAAACTCTGGCAGGGACCATTTTCACTGCTGTAGAGATGTGAGGTGAAACTTTGGGTCACTGAATACACTCAAGTTTTGATAACAACTTTAGGCAGCACCTCACGAAGTTTTATGAGTTGGGTATTAAAGACTACTTCTTGTAGATATAAACCTGTGGGTTACTATCCATTTGCACATCCTTTCACACTCTTTTACTTCTTATTCCACTCAGATATTTTCACCTTTGAATAAGATTTCTTTTCTTTTCTTAAAATTTTATATCAAATATTTCAGTGTAGCTCTCTTTACCTAACTGCTTTCATAAATGCTATTAAAGCCATGTTGTTTTTACTTGCAGTAGAGCTAAAATTTGTGCTTTTAAAAGGCATAACAATTTTCAGAGAAACAGTAACTCATATTAAGTTCATCCATAATGTTACTATGAGAACCTAGTGACATTTACAATAGCAGTCATAGCGAGAAAAGAGGGGAAATAATTTTTTTCCTGTTAAAAACTAAATGGCTTTTTTTCAGCTTGCAGAAGCAGCATTTTCCAGCTCTTCATCATTCAGGAAATTATGGTTTTGGTTGCTTGAAGGTACCAGATTTTAGTGACCTTGAGCTAAAATCCTTGACCTTGATCAGCAATTTGATTTTCCAGTATTTTCCAATGCTGGATATGCCCGTAGCCATTTTACTACTTCTAACTTTTACGAAAAATAGACAGTCTGAAAAACCTTTTTAAAATACAAACAAGCACAAAATTGGAGTACTTTCTTTAAAGTTTAAAATTCTTTAGGTACAAAGAACTTGACTGTAACCATGCAGAAATAATAATGATAGTTTTCCAATGCTTGCCTGCACTTTAAAAAAAAACTGGAATCAATTTAACTGAACCTCAGAGAGATAGGTAAATCTATTATAGATAGTTAATTCATAGAAACTCTTCAGAAGGTGTTATACACTTTATAAATTAGGAGAGATATATGGAGATGAAAGCTTAATGTAAAAAACTGAGGCTAGAACTCAGTCCTTATCGTGAAAGACCCCACCAATGAATGGATTGGGATGCTGCATGCTCATACCATGACATATTTGTAAAATGAAAAAAAATTAAGAAATTAAAAAATTGTGCTTGAAACAGGATTGTCAAAAAAGTAAGATCAGCAACGACTTTGTTAAGGAATATACAGAAGTCTTCATTTTAAATTAAAGAGATCACAGCTCTTTATATACACATGGAAACTGCTTTTATAATTTTAACTTTCTCTATAGACAGTTTCACTGACATTGGGATAGAGTTTTAAAACTATTTGAAAGTATATAAAATGCATTCTAAAGTTTAAAAATAAAATAATAATAAAATGTACTAAATACTAACTACTAAATAATTTTTTAAAAAACAAAAATAAAGACCCCCACCTCCCACAAACCTCTTGGGCTGATTTAACTGAAGTAGAAGAGACATCCAGGCATAGCAGAATATGATTCACATGAAACCTCAAGAGTCAGAAACAGAATGACATTCCCTCCTTCTAAAACTGTGGGGAAAGAAAGCAAGAAAAACAACAGCCCTTTCTGTAAATTATCATCTCTGATTACAGGAAAAAAAAAAGAAAGAGGGAAGCACGAAGCATGTTGCAGTGTAACGAGCACTACCTGAGAGCTGCACTTCCCCGCACATGGCCTCATTCTGTACATAGTGAAATCAGTAACAAGGGTTCTTCTTGACTTGAGTGGATTCAAGATTGAGTTTATTGGCATTGCGCCCAAGAGGCATCATTGAAACTGTAAGAGCAAGGCCAGAGACTCCAGTGGGAATCCATGCATTGACTGAAGCATGTCCTTAAGCAGATATCTGACTCCCATAAAGTCAACAGATTTAAATATGTACTTTAAACCGAGAACATGCTTTGTTGAATCTTGGCCTTTGGCAATTATTTGAGACATCAAGTTTTACTTACTTTACAGCTAAGCTGTTAAAACATTTTGGAAAAAACATAATGTCAGTGATCATTTTTATTGATGTTTTTAAATGAAAAAAAGAATTCCTAAAAGTATTATTAATTAATAAAATGACAAGGGCATACTTAGTGTTATCATAATAAGGATTTGCTCTTGTCATTGCAGGAAGAACAGCTATATTTGGTAAATTGGAAAAAAACAAAACAAAGCATCAGGCTTAAACAAGTTGTAGAGATATATATAGGCCTTGCTCATAAAACTATAGTTTTAGGGATTCCCGTTCTGCAACAGAAGCAGAGCATCTTCACAGGCACTTGCAGAAACCTGAAGAGCTGTGAACTTTGTTCTGCAGAAAATTTTATTCTTTAAATATGGATACTACAATTATGAAAATTTCTCAGGAATTTTGGCACTTCATAAGTATCTAAATTAACTGGATTTGATAGATATTCAGGATCTTATAAAACCAGAATATTTATCAAGATAAATTTCAGATTCAAGAACTTCATTTTTAATATGAGTTTCAAAAGGATTTTTACAGGCACATTTGTAGAGCCAGGTATATATGTGAAGATGTAGATATATACTGTTTTTTAAATATAGGCATTTTTATTTTTTAAATTTTAAGTATAATTTAGAAAGACAT
Organism: Pyrgilauda ruficollis; assembly: GCF_017590135.1. NCBI lineage: Eukaryota > Metazoa > Chordata > Aves > Passeriformes > Passeridae > Pyrgilauda > Pyrgilauda ruficollis. Next base: position 1,844,082 of record NW_024531266.1, read on the forward strand.
AACAGTCTTCACTTTGGTACTGGTTGAACTCTTCGTTCTCAATTTATTAACTGGTGTATTTACGCTCTTGATCTGTTCACAATCACTTGTGAATTGAACTTCAGTTCCATTAATGTGTCTGATAACTATGAAGACTGAAAAATCAGTCTACTATTATAAAATTTGTAGCTAAAAAAGATTGAACTACCCTTAATTATGAAATCACCCTCACTGTTAAAAAAAAAATTCTCATTTTGGTTTTTGAGATGCATCAATATGGGTATAAATAATGAGTTATTCTTTTTGAACTTGTTTAACAATACTTACCCAAACTCCCCTGACTTCATAAAATATGAATTTCCATATTTAGATAAAATTGCTTCTGATAATTCTTTTTAAAATTGCATGTCTTTTAAGAATATTCTAGGGAGTTTCTAGGAACAGAAGTTGCTTGTTATTGTGAAAGTGAGAGCATTTTATTTTTCTTTGTTTCAGAGTGTTCTTTCTTTGCTTAGCAAAGCTGCTCATTGTCCCCAGGAAGGGACAAAATTATTTGCTTAAAAAAGATTGTACTCTAATCCCTTTTCCTACAATATCCTTAAGTAATTTATAAGTGCTTATTTCAAACTGAGGAGTTTGACAGTGCCCCTAGTGAATCTTGATATACATGCCTTACAATTCATACACAAATGATACTACATGAAATATTCATTAGGAATACTCTAAATTATGTACCAAACAACAAGGGTACTGTCATTGTCACACTTTTCGTCTGGTAAATATCCCAGTGGGCACAATGAATTCACTTATATCTCACAAAGAGTTTCCCAACATGTTTCAATTATTTATCTTATGGCTACAATCTTCCATGTGCACATTCTTGTTTTTGTTTTTCAGGCTTTTCTGAAACACACTCTCATATTCAGTGCAGTAAAATACAGAAAACCTACAAAGAAAAGCATTAGCTTATACTTATCCAAAGTGAAATACATTTCAAAGTAGTTTGTGTGTTTAGACTGCTTTGATATCTGGTCACAGCATAAACAGAATAGACTTCAAGAAGTCTATTCTGTTAAGTGCTTTTAAAACCACCAGATTTCCCCATTAACTTAAAGCGAAGCACACTGGTAAGAGAATGTAGGAAAATGGATCTCTACCAAGTTTACAAGAGGCAGACATCATACGATGGTAAGAAGCAACAGGTCTGTCATGTGATGAGATGAATGGTGTCATTTGTAACTTCTTGAAATGCAGATAGGGAGCACATGGCACTTCCTTGACACATGATGCCAAATGACATTTATCACTTAAAATAAGTAGCTAGAATTCTCAGACATAATAGATCCATTTGGAAAGTGCACAGAACAATGCTAACTTCTTACAAATATTTAACATCTTCTGACATGTCGCATTTCATTATTCAATAATATAAACTAGCATAAACCTAGTTTTTTAAAATAAATTTAATAAAAACTTAAATTCCTCTACCCACAATTTTAAGTGCTTTAAGCTACCTTTAAAGCAGAGATGGCTTGCAGGTAGGTTATGGAGGCACTGAGGATCCTGTATGACAGAAGAGAGAAGGCCTGTAAGAAGCAGCTTTTCTAATTTACATTTCTCTTCACCCAATGCTATAAATATAATATGTAAGCAAGGACAGGCTTGAACCTGCCTGGGCTGATGACAAAGCTAAGGAGAGAATACAGACTATGACACTATAATACCAAAAGAAAATTCCATTTTCATTCTCCGGTTTACCAAGGGTTCCAGGGGACACGGTGGCTTAAATGGTGCCCCTCCCCAGTTTGGTTAGGCACCCCTGCTACTGCTCCACAGCTGGTTGTCCTCACTGTTGATACAACTGTGAGGATGCTGTGCAAGCACATCAGGATTTAAAAAAACCTGTTTATTTTCAGCGAAGGAGAAGGACATGTCTAACCAGGAGTATCTTCCCACTGCAACACCATGAGTAGAAGTTCAGGTACCACAATTGTGGTGAAAAAACCCATAAAAACAGAGCAGCCAGAGACAGTGATTTTCACTGCAAAGCTTGTATGGACACTGCATGCAGAGTTTATGAATGTTAAATTTTGACTATTTCAGAAGAAAACCATGTCTTTTTAAATATTGAAAGTGAGGAAAAATAAAACTTTCTTATGTATTTATTCTTCTATAGTTCCAACAGCATTGCAGGATATATTTTATTTGATGTATGAAACCACACTCTGTGCAAAAAGACATTAATTCTTGTGCTTTTAAGAATATGATTATCATTTCTCCTTTTCTGATTGTTCTACAAGGAGAAAAAAACTAAATTATGTATTTTTATTTTATTTATTGCAACTACTAGGTCTCAAAATTCAGAACTAGTATTAAAAAATTCATTTAATCACCCTTGGTAATGATTAGTCTAGTTTTAAAAGAACTGTTCACAAATAGAATACTACAGGGAGTTCTGCAAATATGTAGCAAAAATTATATTAATAAAAACATAAATCCAAAGTCTATAGAAACTCTTGTTAGCATAATCGATTTTAAAAAAGTCTAAAAATAAATTATGTTGATATATCTGTGTGACTACTAACTTTTTGTGATTCATAGACTCTTGGGCACTTAAATTTCCCTAAAAAAATTACATATACAAACTTAACCACATTTTGTGGCCATTTTAAAGTAATATATTTATAGATAAAAAAAGTTGAAAACTTTGAATTTAGTGATATTGGCATTATTTTTCTAAATCTTTTCAAATTGAATAAAATACATGTTTAGTAAGAGACACTCCTGACCTTCATGCAAATGGAGAACAGGCAATATATAATTTGTTTCTAAGATATAGCTGAAAAAATTATAGCATTTTATTAACAAACTGTATTAACAAAATCTGTGTTTGCAGATTCTCTCTTTCAAATATTACTTCTACCCTCACTCTATATCCCTATTAGAAAGATAAGATGTCTCAAGAAGGTAAGCGATATATAAAAGGTTTTGTTGTTTCTTTCCGTACTCCCTTTTATTTGAAACTAATTACTCCCTCTTGCAGCATCCTGGGCAAAGCACCTTGGCATTGTATGTTTGCTAGAGAGAAGAGGCAAAAAAATGAAATTAAATTTCAGGTGGAAATCCTCCCTTTTATGTAACGCTTTACTGCTTAACACACATTGCAGCTATTGGTCAGCTTGTCTAAGTTCAAGCTAAAAGTTATGCTACAACATGACACTTTTATGAAGCTATTTCCTAGATTATTAAAACTTGCAAAAAGAAGATTGTAATGCAGATGATGAGTGTTTTTCTTAGGTAAAACAATGCTATGAATGCAATTGTGTGGGTCTTTTTTTTTTTTTTTTTAAGAAAAGCTAATTATTTAATATTAGATTGGATTAATGTGTATGTGCATGTAAAACTATTAATAAACCCTCTGCTGACTTTCTCCCTCTTACTGACTTTCACCAACTGATGACAAAGAATTCTGGGCTGTGTAACAATTTCTGTCACTGATTTGCTATGGAACTTTGTGAGCAGGCTGATGTAAGGATTTAAATAATCTTTTAGCCTGGTAGCTGGTGCTTTTTTCCTCTGACAGAGGGCGTGGTGGTCTACAGAGTTCATTTGTAGCCCTTTGAGGAGCCCTAAACAAAAGGCATGTGTGTAGCTTCTGGCTGGTCCTACTTTAATTTGGTCACAGTGCCAGGTTAGGCAGTGCCATTCATTTCTGCTCCCATTTCACCCCTTACTACAGCAAGCAAAATGTTTGCAAATTTGCACAGCAGATTGTTATACTGGTCCGGTTTTGGTTTTGAATTCCATTTCCCTAGTTTCCTAGTGGCATTCTCCACAAACACAGTGCAGCCACTGCCACTCAGAAGCACAGTTAGCCATGTTTCTCAGGGTAATTGCTGAGTGATTAAAGTTATTAAGTGCCAAGTTTCTATTTTAATGGAAAGTGTCATACCACTAGCCCCAAAAAATTCTTCCAATTCTGTTAGTGGAGCACTTCTGAGTCCATCAGGGCACATGAGCTTAAAGAAGAAAATTAAGTGATTTATTTTGAATATCCATTTCATAGAATAATAAGAATCCTAGAATGGATTGATTTCACTCCTCCATGCCATTGGAAGGGATACCTTTCAATAGATCAGGTTGCTCGGGGTCCCTTAGAACCCAGCCTTGAACACTTCCAGGAACTGGGCATCTACAGCTTCTCTGGCCAACCTGTTCCAGTGCCTCACCAAACTCTAAGTAATTTCTCCCTAACATCTAATCTAAACATGCTCTCTTTCAGTTTAAAATCATCATCCCTTCTCCTCTCACTGTCTGTCTCCCTCTTTTTTTCATAAGCTTCCTTAAGGTAGTGAAAGCCTACAATGAGGAATGAGATCTCCTTGCAGCCTTCTCTTTTCCAGGCTGGGCAATCGAACTCTAGGATCCTAGCCTGTCTTCTAAGAGAGATGCTTCAGGCCTCTGATCATCTTTGTGGCCCCTTCTCTGTTCTAACAGATCCTTGTTCAGAACCTAGAGCTGGATGCAGCCCCCCAGGTCTCACAAGGACAAGTAGTGGGGTAGAGTCATCTCCCTCATCCTGTTGGCCACATCTCCTCTAAATGTGGTAGGTCTTCTGGGCATTCTGCACACATGGCTGGTTCATGACCACCTTTCAATCCACAGGTGCCCCTAAGTCCTTCTTGGCAGGGCTTCTCACAGTCTGTACTCATGTCTGGGATTCTCCTGACAAAAGTGCAGCAATTTACACGTAGACTTGGTGAACTTCATGAGGTTCTATGATTTCTCAAGTCTGTCTAGGATCATCTGCATGGCGTCCCATCCTTCTTTTGTGTCAACTGAACAGTTTGGCTTCATGCTATTTACAAACTTGCTGGGGGTGCACTCATTCCCATGGTCTATGTCACTGGTGAATGATGATATTTAAGAATAGTGTGCCCAACAGAAAAGCCCTGAGGGACACCACTCATCCCCAGCTGTCACTTGAACATAAAGTCATTGACTACATTCTCTGTTCATCCAGCCCACTGCTGTTCCGTTGAAAACTCCATTCATCAAATCCATGTCTCTCCAATTTGGAGATAAGGATATAATTTGAAATAATATCAAAGGACTTATAGAAGTCTAGGTAATGGCATCAGTTGATCTATCCTTGTCTCCCACTAAAAGGCCACCAAATTGGTGTGTTTTGTCCCTAGTAAAGCAATGCTGGCTGTCTTGGATCACCTTGTCTTTTATATGCATTAGAGTATCTTCTAGGAGGATCTGCTTCATGGTCATCCTAGCTGAGGCTCACTGGTCCATAGTTCCCTTGATCTTCCATTCTCTCCTTTTTAAAAACAGCAGCAACATTTCTTTTCTCTCAGTCACCTGAGACTTCACCTGACCACCATGATTTTTCAAATAGGATGGAATGGTTTGGCAACAACATCAGCCAGTTCCCTCAGGAATGCATGTCCTCCAATCCCATTGTGACTGTCCAGTTTCATCAGCTGACCATGAAAGTGTGTCTTGTTCACAGTGGGAAGGACTTCACTCCCCCCCATACCCACCCAGATGTCTGGGGACTTGACAGATGTGGAAAGCCTGACTGCCAGTGAAGACTGAGGTGAAAAACTCATTGAGTAACTCAGCCTCTTTCATATTGATCACCACCAGTTCACCCCTGCTTATTAGAGGAATACACTCTCCTTGGCCTTTCTTTTTTGACTATGAACTTATAGAATCCTTTTTTGTTCATGTCCCTTTCCAAGTAATTACCCAGCTTTGCCTTGGCTTTCCTGACCTCTTCCCTACATGTTCAAACCACATCCCTGTACTGCCCTGAGGGTCACCTCTCCCTGCTTCCACTGTGTGTGCATTTCTTTCTTACTTCTCAGTTTAAGGAGCAGATCTTTGCTCAGCCATGCCTATTTCTGACCTGCCTTGCTTAAATTCCAACATGTTCCTCCACACCTAAACATTATGATATGATCATATTTTGTAAATTAAAACTTATTTTATTTTGTTTTATTTTATTTTTGGAATAATGAACTCTAAGAACTATGAAATAACTACAATCAAAAGTTCAAGGAAAAAGATCTACTGCTTTCACACATCTTTGGGCCCAGTCTTGCACTTTGTACCTGAATGAAATTGCCCATCACATAGGACAAAACTCTCTAATGTCAACAAAGTTAACCCGCTTGACATCTTTTCAGACAAAATGTCTGACTTCTCAAAAGTCAACCAATTTCAGTTTTTAAACAGAACAACTGCTTCCTTCACCTGATTTCATGAGGAACTTTGCCAGCAAAAAACCTGCACAAGTGGCCCCATTGTGTCTACTCGCCCTTGAATGATTGCTGCTTAGCAGTTTCACTTAAGAAAACTGTGCACAATCAAAGTTAGACAATGGGAAAAACAATTAATATGAATGACTCTTGGATCTCTGAGAGCCTTTGTTATGCTGCCACCAATGTACACAAGAAAGGAGCTATATATGAGACCATATGAGGTGATCAAAACATTAACCAGACATTGTAACCATTTTTCAATATTCTCAGCCCCGAGTGTGTGTTTGAAAGAAATGTGCTACTTGGAGCAAAGCCATTTTTTAGTGTGCATGCCCTGTATCTTTGCTTACTCATGGCGGTGGTGGTGACAGAAGTGCTGACGCTGGTCCCAGAAACAGCACTGGAAATACCTCCCTCTCCCTTCCTTGCATTCAAAGCTAACCCAGAGACCTGTGAAAGAGAGATGTGTACTTTTATAGCAGCTTACTTGTCCAGAAACTAGCACTGAAATGCATAATTTTATGGTTAGCTTTCCTAAAAGTACCCTTTAAATGATAATTAAGTCATAAATATTTGAGGCCAGGTTGCGATACTGTTCCTTGCCATGACAGACGGCGCGGCCGAGGCTGCGTACGCCTTGCTCCTGAGGGGCACGACTGTGCCTGGGCTCTCCCAGGAGGGAACCCAGCTGGCTGGGAGCCCAACCCTAAGGGGTTGCAGTCCTTTGTTGTGCCCCTCTGGGGTGCCTCACGTCTCCTGGGCTCTCTGAGCATGCCATGATCTGGGCTGTAAACTCTCACCTGGCTATGCTGCAGATCTACCTGCACCCAGGTGCTGCAGGCAACTCAACGTTTGAACCCAGGCACAGCCAGCCAAGTGTACTGCCCCAGCTCAGGGCTGCGTGCATCCCTGCTTCCATTGGGAAAATCATCGTTATTCACACAACTTAAACTCCCACAAAGCTTGTTATTTACAACGTGATATTTATTTATAGCTGTTTCATGAGGTATAATACGCTACAAAGCATAGCTATGTTTGTGTGTATATGCCTATCTGCCTGTGTACATATACAAATCAAAGTATTAAAATTCTATCTGGTAAGTATTTGAGATTATTTTCAATCCATTAACTGAATCTGAAATACCTTTAAAAATAAATAACAGTTTTCTGTAAGGACAATTACTAAGCGGGTAATTATTGGAGGCATACTACACAGTATACTTGGTGATATCTGAGTCAGGTTTATTAAGAATGCTATTTGTTAGGCAGTCTTTATAAACACAGTATGCTTTAGCCGCCGACCTGCTAATTGCTAGGTCATGTATCTAGTTTTAGTCAGGGTGATTTTCTTCCAGTACAAAATACAAATCTGTACAAATACAGATCTGTACAAAATAGCTGTTTGTGAGAACTAATAAGATCAAAAACCTCGTGAAATGACCTTAAATCAGAAAAGACTGTATATCACCAGGCCATGTGGGTACTTTGAGGTACTGCTTTCTATAATAGGGCTAAATAAATAATTGACTGATACTACTATTGCAACTACTACTACTGATAATGATAATCAGCATTAATGATAAACCTGATACACCTTTTACTGTGTGTTAGTCACAGTCTCATTATTTATAGAGATATTTTTTGCTATGGTTTGACAAGGATTAAGAGGCAATTAAATACAGGGATAAGTAACTACTGACACTGTTGGTTGCATAGCCAGAAAATCCACAGCAATCCAATTGCAAGCAGAAAATCCACAGAAAAATTAGCAATTTTTTTCCCACCTGGCTCCAAATTAAAAGTGAAACTGTGAAAAAGTGTGGCTGTGATCAAATCTAACCATTTTCATGAGGTCAATGGCACAATCTCTGAAAACTTTTTAGTGTATCATCATACCTCATTTTATTTTTCTCCATAACACTCTTTTGATAATAAATTTTAGGAGGAGTAACTGAGCATATCAAGGCATATTTAGTCTGGTGCAGTACATATGAGACACTCTCTGTTCTTTTTCAAACATAGCAGGAGCCTGTGCCCCAGGCTAGGCATGTAAGTCTCTCAGCTTGGCACAAAGAAGTGCAGCATCCAAGACCCATGGCAACATTGCCTATTTACCTTTTCTCACTCATTCACAAACCCATATCTTAGAACACATTCCATGGCTCTTTTTTTGAGTTTAGTGCAAAGTCTCTCATTTTAACACTGTTAGTGTAGGAAGAGAGAAACTAACAATGAAAAAATGGAAGTTGGATTAGGGTGAAAAGTCAATTGATTCTTTAAACAGAAAACCAGAAAGAAGACCACACAGTCAAAACATTAGCTCACGCAGTTGGAATAAGCTTTTCCATCAAATTATTCAGATGTGCTGAAATGTATTGTAATATGATATCTAGCTACTGAATATAGACATTATTCAAACTTTTATTTTGGTCTTATTTTTAATTTTCTGATCTGATTGTATCAGTGTGTCAGGGATACATCAAAAGCACCACACTGATATCAGAAGGAAAACATACCATTTTCTCGTGGGATCTCAAATTGACAATAGAGAAAATATTAGTGCAAATGAAAATATAAATAAAAAATTGATGTAGTTCAGGGTCTTGTAGCACATATGCTGTAAAATTAACTTATAAAGCCATTTCAGGAGTGACCTACATATCAAGCCAAGTACAGCTCTAAAAGCTTCCACCTAATCCCTTACAGGGAAGCCAGAGTAGCTGGCATTTTACAACAGTCACTACATGGTATTATTGGCAGCAGTTGTACAAGCAGCACATATTAGACTAATTACCATTAAACTATATTAGTTTCTGTTGATTTCCTGGCTAAAAGTTCAGAAGATCTTACCTTTTTCCATGTGATGTGCTTGCCAGGTTTTACAGAATTCTCAGGACTTCATAAGTAATATAACACCTTGTGTGATGTAATTTCAATGCAGCAATTGTTCATCACAGAAATGATCCTCAGCCTGGCTCTGATCTAAGAAACTTTTGTGAATGCCACTTTGCCCTTGCCCACCTGTTTTATGTTTCTCCTCCTCCCCTTATCTACCTTTTCCACACAACAAGACAATCCAAAGTGTGGGCCATTTAAGTGTCACCAGGTCTGCAAGGTTCGAAAAGCTTTGCCAGTTAACATAAAACAAAATCACTGTTGGTTCCATGGAATCACATTTCTCCACCACAAAGAAAAATGAGAAGAGAGGAAAGGTAGCTTTAGAGTGGGGGTTTCAATGAGGACACTTTGTGAATGTGAATGGAAACTCTACATTCTTTGTTATTTTAACAGGCTGTGTCTGTTCTCCTTGAAAGAAATTGTATAAGAGAAGATTGGATTAAGTAGTTTTTATTTTATTTCAATGCACTTGTGCACTTTTACAAAGATCAACTTACTTAGCCATGTAATAAACTCTTGTTTTACAATAGTAGTAGTGCATATTATACCACTGCAGGTATCTGTAAAGGAGCAAATCAGAGAGGGAAACAAAACATTTGTTTCTTTGGTGAATGAAGCATATATCATTACCTTCAGTCAGTATGTCAGATATAACTTGAACCTTTGCAAGCCAGTCAGAACAATGTGCAGGTGCCAGTTAATCAATTTTGAGCAATTGTACCTATTCAGATCACTACCTAATTCTTTGCAATTAAACATTTGATAGGTCACTGTTTATGATAAAAATCCTGAAATTTTCTTAGAACAAAAACCATTTTCGATCTACCTAATGCATAACAAAATCCACCTTTTAGTGATTAAACACCTCCTCATTAGAGACATTTGCAATTTTGCACTGGTGTAATCTGCAGAAAAAAGTATAAATACTTTAAAATATGAAAATCATCTGTATTGTTAAATTGTGAAAAATTACATCTTCTAAAGAACTCCTTTAATCTTTCACCAAATTAAAAAACCTTAATTAAAGCTTTTACTATTTTAAAGTTTCTACTGCTTTCCTTGTACTTCTGGCTCTGTCTGAACTGGTTCCATTAGAAACAGGCTATTCAGTTATCATTTCTAGTTGCAAATGAATTTTACCAATGTGATGTATTGGGTTTAAAGTATAACGAATGTAGGTGGCCAAGAAACCAAATAGATGTCAGTACTATAAGGAGCTTAGAGAAATAATAAGGCATTAGAAGGTAAGAAAATAATTCTGGATAAAATATATATGTTTAAAGAAAAAGAAATAAGGTTTAATAAGTCTTATCAATGTCCCATTTTAGAAAGATAAATGATGTTTTAAAGTTTTCCTTTGCTGTATAGTTTTTTTTTTTTTAATTGTTTTTTAAATTTATTTTTTTAAGGTTTTTTTCTGAAAATAAAACTCTTTTGGAATCAGAAATATCTACAAAATTTTAATCTTTTCAAGTAAACACTAAGAACTGTCTAATAATGTTTAATTAATTACCTTTGAAAATACAGAAAACTTAAATAGAATTGATTTTCACTGAAAATATTCTGAACCATCCACAAGAAGGTTATCATACAATAAGTTGCTCATATAATTACCATACAAGAATTGATGAATAAAATAAGAATGAGAAATTCCAAGAAGATATTTAAAGGACTGTAGTATTAAGCAAAATAATGTCACTGTGAACAGGAAAAGGAAAGAAAAGGAGCAAAAATCTTGCACTTTACAGGAAAAAAATATTAAAGGAAGTTAATTTGGTCTTCCACTAAATGTGAGTTCTTCTGTGGAAGATAAACATGCAAATATTGATTGAAAATACTTTACATGAATCCTGAAAAAAATTTATGGTGTCAAATAGCATTAATCATGACAAATTTGCAGAGAATTAAATTATTAGATGCTATTAGAAGAGGTATTCTCACTGTTGAGATGTTCTAGAAAGATAAGGTATCATATAATCTTATAAAAAATATATTTGTGAAAATTTTCGAGCATAATAATGGGTATTTTGAGAAATTCACATACTATGGAGAAGTATATATTCTGGATTCTATGGCAGAAGGTGGATAAAATGTTTGTTCATGGTAAAGCATCAGACTTTATGTGTTTACTTCCAGGAAGATGCAGTACAGGAGAAACATCCATATGCATTCCTCCACTTTTCTGGGCATCCGCTGTAGTTCTGTCACTTCATCCTTAATCTGAAATGTGTTGTCGAGTGTACCAATGTGCACAAGTTAGTCAGAGAAGCCTTTTATGGATTTCATAAAAATCAGTTTAGTTGCTAACAAAAAAACCTAGCCACAGCAGGTTAATTCTAGTATAATTCATTTATCATATTTAATTTTGAAAATCTCCAAAGTTTTACAATAAATTAAAAGATTTGAAATTATTAGGAAAAAACATTTATATATGCATACAATTAAAAAGATATGCAATACATACGACAATATTTTAAGGATGTGTTAGTTTTATGAGTAGAAAAAACTGTCACAAAAATCATGACAAACTATTTAAAAAGTCATTAGTGGATTAGAACCTGTTAATGTATTTGATGCCATAAGCGGAGAAAGTATAAGTAAGCATTTGACTGTCTAAGGCTATAGCTAGGTTTTTATTTCTTAAAAAAAAAAAACAACGTAGTGATGAGACTTAATAGAGAGACCATTCACTGATCAGTTATGATATGATTTTTTTTCCTATTAATTTCTACAATTTCTTGTCCTTTAGTTGTGTTTCCCTTTCTGTGCGTTCTTGGAAAACATATTTTAGAATAATTTGCCTATCCCTGTTAAGGCATTCCTTGACACAACAGGAGCCCAGGGTACTGGTAGAACGTTTTGCCACCCCTGTTCTTAAAACATATCATTTGTGTCACTTCCAAACACTTATTTTCTTGGCCTCATTTTCTGGTTTAGGGTTTGGACAAGAGTTTTTAAGGGTGTGTGTGAGCAGTGCTATCCTAACTCTCTCTTAATTTCAAGGTTGAATGTACTGTAGAAGTAGTTATTTAGTGTCTGATGCTTTTGTCTCCACTTTCATGTTTCAAAATGATGTTAGATGTATTCTCATACATGAGTACACCAAAGAGAAACGTGGCTTACCACTGCTGAAAGGTAAACTGATAAATTGAATGAAAGGGCATAAAATCATCTGATAGTAGAGGAAAAAAATGTATTTTAAGGAGAAATAGGAGGAAACTTTAATTTTCTGTAGAAGTTAGTCTCAAAACTTGGCATTTTAAAAAAGTGTCCTAAAACTTCACAAAACATTTATTTAATTTCCACTTAGATGCTTTGCCATCTTCTTACACTAAATGGTTATGGCACTGTGTAAATAAGGCTAATAAAATCAGCATAAATAAGCTGAAGAATTCATCATTAAATAAACATAAGATATGCAACTCTCTAAAGCCATTTCTAATGATACTCAACTGACAGATGATAATTTCTATTTATTTCTTGGCTCTTCCAGTTAGATCCATGTGCCTAGTCAGAAGAGCAGTCCCACCCTCCATCTCCTAATTTCTTCTAGCAGTGTTCTGCAATTTAATTCAGTACTCTTTTTTTTTTAATAGTTTTATTATGAAGTACTGCAAGCAGCTGCAGCCATTCTATCATATTGCAGCCTGTTCCGGTGACACTCAACATCTGTGGAGCCTGGACAGACAATATTAGGAACATGAAGTAAAAGTAAAAGGGCATATTTTTGTCCTGTGTCTGCTGGGTTTTGTGCCGTTGATGGTAGAGAGTCTTTCAAATGGATGATTGCAGCAGTTCAGAGTATTGAGCTCTGCTTTGCCTGTGGTCCTCCAAGGGCTTTCTTAGACCCTAGTGTTTACTGGTTTGAACCTGGATTGTTTACTGATTTGGCACACATGCAGTTGAAATTTTTCTTGAATATATGGTTCAGGATTAGCCCTAATAGTAAGAATCTGCATAATGAACTGCAACAAAGAAATGCTGGCTTTGTCAACCTTGCACAGCTGTACTTCGCATCAGCCAAACAATAAAACAGTCCCTGTTGCCTGGTATTTATGCACTGAGTGATGTCTGTCTGCCAGTTACAGTGAGTGATGTGGTCATAAGTGGCGGCTGCAACCAGTGTTTAATGGAGCAGCCTCATAAAAGAAAAAACACCATTCCTCATATATGTATTGATAACATATTTTCCTGAATCAAGCTAATGTCGGGGGCACATGATTTTTTTTTAAAGTACAACAGCTTGCTTCCAGTTTTTAACATGTACTCCCAAATCTCTAACCTGTTGGTTTTAAGGAAAATAAGGATAAAAAAGTTCAAAAATAACTTATTTGTTGCTGATTTCTGGATCAAACTGTTCATAAACCCAGAGGAGATTTGATTTTCAGTTTTAGAAATTTATACATATTTATGGCATGGGAATGAAGATGATATGGGAAACAAGAACACTTCCCCTTCGTACCTTGTTTTCCCCAGAAGCCTTATTGCACTTGCTGTAAAAGACTTTTTTTATTGGTAAATAGAAGTACAAAGTCTGTAATTCTGTATTGCATATAGTGTGATACAGTTTAGTGAGTGACTTTAACCACTGAATTGAAAAATATTTTCCCAATTGTCATTTCACAGGGTAGAAAAAATACTGCAAGTTCAAGTACTGTTTCTTTCTCCAATTTCATTTCACTAAAACTGAGAGATAAGCTTGTACTCTGCTGTTTTCCAGACTGTCAAGGAAGTCTTTCTCAAAAAATGTTTCAAAAACTGATATTAAAGATGACAAAAAAAAAAAAATACACCATCTTTCAGTTATTTCTAGTATTATGTTATCGTTTCAATCTCTCTCTTGTACAGGTGCACAGCTGTATTTTCTGGCTTTACCTAAACAAGAGATTTTATTTCTTTGTATTTATTCCATCTACATGAGAGCACACAGGTCCATACTGCCTCCATCACAGGAATCTGGCACAGGCAACTGCTGTCAACTAGCAGCCAAACATTTTGTGTAGACTACTACTGCCGATAACAGTTTTCAATGGCAGTGAATTTGTCTCCAGTCCAAAGTCTGCCACCTTCTTCATTTTATTGTGTCCATTAACCCCATCTTGAGACTCCCGGCTCTTCTCAATTAAACATATATAACATAGAAAACTAAACTTCTTTCATCTGCAGCAGCTCAGCTCTGCCTAAAACTACTTCACTTTTATTATTACTTCAAATAAAAGGTAGCCCTTGGCTGTAAGAGTTTTCTGTTGTTGTAGCTATTGAAAAGAGATTTGAACGTGAGCATCACTTGTTCAGATCAGATCAGACCACCAAGCTCTCTGATCTGCACAAAAATAGGTGAGGGAAAAACAAATTAACAAATCCTTTTGGAATAAAAATAAGTCTTCAAGCCATCTTGATTCACTTTTGAGAATGAGAAGAAATAATTTGTTATTAGACTGCTCTCTCCCTGTATTGTCAAACTTGAGAGCTGGGCCCCCATCTTGAAGTGTTGCCTCTACCTTGTGAAATCAATTTGTCTATACATGTAGTACAATTTTTGCAATACAGGAAACTTTTTTAAATTCTAGAAGTACATCTCTTCTTCTTCTTTTAAATGTACAATTATTACTGCTTGTCTTTCCAAGTGGCCTCTATGGTCGAAAGGCTATTTCTGTAAAATAGGGAGCATTGGTACAATTTCTTCCTGCAACTGGGATAAACTCAGTGAGGTGTTCATCTCACCTGTAATTATTTTGGGAGGGATAATTAGTTTCTCACTGCTAGTGAAGGATGACATAACTCAGAAATCTTAGCTTATGTGTGAGCGTGTTTACCCCGAATCCTAAAACCTGTGAAATTTTTATTGCTAACTTTTCTGAAGCCAGGACTTCATACCTTTAGGATGGGGAGCAAATTGTTTTCAGATATGCACTTTGTTTTTTTCCTATACAAAACAAAGAAAAAAATCTGTCTCCTAACTTACCACAGAAAAAAACTTCAACAGATGCACTTCGACCCTATATCACACCTCTTAGTTGTTTGCTGCCCCTACTTTTATATTCACTGGTTTTCCCAGCAATTTTTTCTTCAGACAAAGGACAGAGGGACCTTTAATCATCACATCTCTTGAGGCATCAGAGCTTGACATCAGTTATGTCTACAATACCAAAAGAAGCTAAACTGGAGAAGTATAAATCTGAGTGACAACAATTTTTGAATGATCTATTTAATTGTTTAAACTCACCTAGGCTTGGAATTTCAGTTTCTAGTTTCCATTTCCCATAAGGGTTTGCTTTTCTATTGTTTGTGACACTGAGGCACCAAGGGTTATGAGAAAGGATGAATCAGTTTATATCCCCATCTCAGGTTTCCTCCCCTCTCAACTGGCTCGTCCAATATAATTATGTATTAGGCAACTTTATGTGGGATTACAGCTGTCATTAACTCTAATGATTCCATGGCAAATCTTTGCAAATCACAGAGAATCACATACGTACTTTGATAATAAGATATTTAAGTCTGTTCTTGGTAATTTAGTATATACTAACATCCAAAACACAAATGAGTGATCTGAAAAAGATGATCTATACATACATGCAGTCCTATTTTCAAGGTCACTCACCCTAATTTAAATGTGATCATTTTACTATAGAATTGAATGCATAGTTTACTTCAACTTTGAATTTGTAAGATACATCACCTATTAATATATTTTTAGAATTTATTCATGTGAGAAATTTCACCTCTAAAGCTTTCTTCTTCTGAATGATAAAATACAGACCCAAGATTTTATTATGGGGAATTTGTTAACCCAGTTTCAAATATTAATGTTACTTTAAAATTCATTTATGCAGCAATTAAGTCCTTAATGTAAACATAATGATTTCACAGGATTTACTCATTGATTACAATAATATATTTCTTCTTGTATTTCAAAAATCCACATATGTTTTAAATCCATAGATATCTTAAATGCGTATGTATCCAAACCTAAAAACAGAGAAACTCTGTGGTTTTTTTCAATAAATGTTTAGAAATTAAAGACTAACACAACCGTATTGTGTCTACAGAATCCAAATAATACTAAACTAAGATTCCAAATTTACAGACTCTGGTCTGCAAACGAAAGTCATGAGAGGTTTTTCTTATTGCAGAACACAAAAGTCTAAGAAAGTAATTATTTATCTATCTGTCTATCCTCAAACCTCAAAGAAATATTAGTTAGGAATGAATATTCAAAGCTGAATATTTTGTCTTTCACAACTAAAAAATATTCATAATTAGCAATAGTGTATTACAACACAACTGACCCAAGAAATCTGAAATAGTGTTCCTATTTCAAATTTCATTGGCATGGCTAAGAAGTTAACAACAATTCTTGAAATGAAGAAAGTCCAACTGAAGAGAAATTTGAAATCTAAATTTTTCTCTCGTATGCTAGGTAGAAAAATCTGAATTTTTACACATTAGAGAAAATTTCTAATAATGTTATTTGGAAATATTAAAAGATTTTAATCTATATCAAATCTCAGACATAAAAACATATATATTGAGAGGTCTTACTAAAGGGTCTTGCAGCAGTTGAAAAGCTACATTTTCCTTTGTGGTGTTGGACATCCTTGTTTCCTTAAAGGTCTTGGACATCCTGTATTTCTGTTCTCTGTGCTGAGTCACAACCTTGGGGGTGGCTCTGTCTCCTGTATCACATTCACGTGACCAGACTATTCTCGCTTGAAATTTTCTCTACTACTGTGTGGGTAAAGAAAAAGACAAGTTTTACTACTTCTTAATTAGTTGAAGGTTCTGTGCTTTAGTGGAAGGCAAGAAAGTATAGAAGATGGGGCACAAGTTGCAAAATATCACAGTATTTTAAACAGCATAGGATTATAATTCAGGTTTTTAAGAATTTGTTCACAAAATTTGCTGTGATACACTTAATGTAGTTATATCTTTTGGCTTAATGTCTTATTCAGCTTAGATGATGGTATCTACCATAAATTTTAAGTAGCAAACAATGTTTCTTTTCCAGGAAATATTAAAAATCCATCACAAAAGAATATTTCCTATATTCCACATTTGACTGCATCATTCACCTGAGGAAGTAACTCAAAATCAAGTAATATTTTAAGGATGGCTTTTCCTTCCTGCCCCAGAACAGATGCTCCACTCAAAATAATTTCTTTGAAGGAATTGTATTGTATAAGCAGGGAATAATTCAAATTTCTTTTAGCTAGGGAAGACCAAGAAAACGAGTCTCTGTTCCTGCTGCTAGGTAGACACTGTGGGTATGGGAAAATATCTGGGTCATGCTCCAATGATTTCCAAAACTTTGGTGAAACTGAATACAATAATAAGATAAAGTAAAATATATTAAAACAATGCAAAATAAATTTTAAAAAAAAGCACTACATGAAGTCTAAAACATAAACTTCTTTCTCTATATTCCAAATAGCTGTCCTGCTGACTTAGGACAACTCAGGTTGGATTTGGGGCTAGAAGAGATCTCAGGAGATCTCTAAACAGAGACCTTACAGGATTCTTAAAGGAGGGTTGAATAATGAATCAAACCAGATTACTCAGGCCTTCATCCCATGCAGTATGGCCTTTTTAATCCAATCATCCAGTCAGGATTTTGATGACCAGGTTGGCACAAAGTTGTATCCATCTTGGATAGAAAAAATGCTGGGTGAGAGGGATCAGGAAATAAGGAAATAATATATCCTTCATGATGTTGGTAAGTTTCCTAATCACAAAACTTTTGGATTCAGATTTGGAGAAAACGGCGAGAACCGATAGCATAATTTCTTCCTTTTGTTATGTTTCCAAGTCATACGAGCATAAATTGTCCAGCAGCTCTGGGAATTTCTGATCTCTTCATCAGGTTTTGAGGAAGGAGCCTGTAACTCCTCTGCCTTGGCTTTGCTCCATGTAGGATCTGCCTTGTTTGTTTTTTTCAAGTCTGGGGGATCCGTGGCTGTGCACAGGGACAGAGATGTTATTGTATGAGAAGCTAATGTCAAAATACTTGTCAGTGACAGCCTGGAGTGCCTTTGGATTTATCTGTTTTCAAGGTGGCTCATTTCAGATTGTAAAATCTGATTCACAAAACATTCTGCCTATGGCACCAAACTGTGAGGAGAGGGCTTGCTTCTTGTTCATTGAATACCATTTTAGAATTTGAATAGCCTACAGGTGAAAGAAGAAAGTAATCAGAGGGCTGTCTACAGAACTGAGATATTTAGTCCATTTTAGTGGATGTATTTTAATGGGAGATTTGTAGCTAAATGCTTATCAAGATGTTTAACTTTGGGCATTGATATTTAAAATAAATCTTCCAGGCCCAGAGCTGTCACCAAACTGAGATATATACAATATTATCTCTTTGCTGAAGTGTTTCAGCATGAAAAAAAAATGAGCACATTTCTGTAGGAGAAATGAAGCTGTAGTCCTGTGTTCTTGCGAAGAGAGGAAGACTCATAATGGGAAGGTTACATTTAAGGAATCCCTATTATTCATCTGTCCACTTACAGCCATTTAATATGAATTTGCTATGTGAAAATCTCAAAATTTTCATTAATTGGGCTCTGGTTCATACAGACTATGCATATATGATTTTTTCTAGAAGCTGTTAAAAATTTCAGTGAAGAAAGTGTGCTTTGGCTTTAAAGCCCAAAAAACTAGTAAAAAAAGGCTCTCCCATATCTTACATATAATATAACATGTATGTGTTACAAATATGTATTACATTGGCCTATGCATACAGTAGAGTTTATAAATGAGGTAATTTTCACAGTAAGCCTCATTAAATGTCAATGTTGTTTTATTCCTCCAATGAAGAAGCAGAAAAAAACCCCTAGATAATATTTATGTTTTTTATTCTAAATATAAGAGTCTCAGGAAAAATGCTGCAAGTCCATAAAGTACTTTAGACCTGCCACAAATTCTTAAGACTGTGTGCAAATCATATAAAATTTTGACATCTTATTTATCTGTTACTTGGTTTTCAAAAATCTTTGCTTGCTATAATTTAGAGGAGCTCAAATTTATGAATTAATATATTTTAATACTACTGTGATGACAGTCATTGGTATACAAACTGTTTTTGTAATAATGTATTCTATTTCAAGTTTTATGGTCTCAACTAATTTCTCAGTTTTTGAGTTCTTTCTACTTCACTAAGGATTTAGAAAAGTTTGATGACTGCTTTGGTTCAGAAGAATACAGCCTGAACGTTTTATGTTTTTACATGAAGAAAAAAAAGGAAAAATATTTGGAGAAACTGATTTCAGCAAAACATTAAAAAAAAATCATTGCAAAATAAAAAAAAAATGTTTAGGTTAAACAATATTTTTTTGTAAAATATTGCTTATTTTTAATGTTAAAAGATCTTCTAGTATGTAGCAGCTGTCTCACTTGACCTCTTCTAGTAGAATTAGGTCTCTTTGACATCTAATTCAAAGAAAGAGTTGAAAACATTCCATTCATAAAATGTCAAAATGGAATTTTCATTCCAGGGGTTAGTAGGTGCTTTCTAATTTCTCATTTCTCTTATTTTCTCAGAATGTACATGGGAGAACTGGCTGGTTGTTGTGCAGCATTTGGGGCACTGCATTCTTGAAGAAAGAACTCTCCAGACAATGGTGCCCTGAGTGGTTCTGCACTTTGGGTGCAAATCTTGTCTCTGGGCTGAACAGTCTGTAACTCTTTTTGGGTTGAAAGCCAAGAGAATGTGGCATTCTTGGCTTTTTCAGGCTTGCCTGCTATCAGTAGAACAGGGTACTACTTGAAAGGTTGGGCCTGGTTAAGGAATAGTCTTTACGAAATCCCAGAATTTTTTTTTTTTTGTCAGTAATGTATAGCTGAGTGATAAAGAAGAGGCATGTTTCAAAATCTAGAAAAATTTTGATTTTCTGTCAAATAGGCAAACAGACCAAGCCTAAAATAAGAGCTAGTTTAATAGATTAAAAGAAATGTTTGGTTATGGATAGAAGTGGAATTCATTCAACTTAAAATAGGGAAAATTTAGAGTCTTACAATTTAAAATATTTTGTTTTGCATGTATAGAAATTGTGAAAAAGAATGCATTGTGCACTAATGACATTTGCTAGGAAAACGAGTTTGAAAGACAAGACAGCCCCTTTCAAAGTTGATAGACTTAAAGGATTTTGAGCTACTGTAGGTGATGAATTAAATTATGGAGAAAAGGTGGACACTTACTGAAGGGTAGTATACCTTTGTAAATTATCCTGTGTGGTTTAGAAACTTTCAATAAGGTTATGATAATTGCTCTTATGAAAACCCTTTGGTTTTCATAAAAGCAATTAAAATACAAAATGCTTCTTGAGATATATAAAATATTTTATTTTGGCAGATATTTAGTAACACCTGCTGTACTTAGAGCAGTTTTCATTAAAACTGTTTTCTCATCACGTTCCTGAAGGTGCAACCTTTGGGGCTGAATACTCCATCCTGACTAAAAGATGCTTTTTCAATATCAACCATTTTTAAATAATTATGAACTTTTCCTCCTCTTCCAAAAATGCCTGGAGCAGGATTAAAGAGCAACAATTTCAAGAAGGATTGCAATTGTTTTAATTTAATATGGCCCAAAAAAGGGGAAAATGGCATAAACGAATTAGTTTTCATTCTTCCTTGGTGTTCTGGTGTTTTATCATTCATCATTCTGGTGCTTTATTGTTTGCATTGCATTCTGTACCCCTTTTAATATATAACCTTAAGTTGTAGTTACTAAAGATGCAGAGGTACTATGGAAGATGACTTAGCAGCATTAAGGTTAACCAACCAGTTCTTATGGTAATGATTGTACTAAGAATCCATGAATTGATTTTTTTTTTTAAGTTGCATCACAGTATGGGCCAACATGGGATTTTCAATCTGATTGTGTTGAAAAATCATTTCTTCTCAGTGTTTTTGCATGTATTTGACCTTTCAGATGTAGTATCTTGTCTTTTTGTTATCTTGTATATTTTTTACATTTCTCCACTCAGCTGAGATTTTCTGAATCCTAATATTGTCCAGTAAACTGCCTCTCTCTGCTCTTTTATTATTATAATGTTTTAAATTGTTAATGAAAGTAATGATCACTTTCAGCCATTTGGCCGTGCAGACCTCAACATGGCCTCACTCAGACCATTATTTTGACAGGTTCCTTCTCTGTTCTTTGAAATCAAATCTGGCATCCTAGAAGATAGTAATTAATAACACTGGGATAGTGCTGGTTGGTTGTTTACAAATTCTAGAGTAAACTTTATTTGACCTTAATAACTGGTTATGCCTAGAAAAAACACTTCCCCCCCCCATCCCCCTTTTTTTTTCTTCCCTTTTTCTCCTTTTTCTACTGTTCCTTCATGTAAAGTGCACTCAGGCCACACTAGGCATTAAATATAAAAATTTACTTTAGACATATCTATTTAATCTGATGTTTATCAATAGACATAGAGCAGGAGCCAAAGTATCTTATCTAGACACATTCTCAACAAAATATGATGTGAGATATAAATGCACATATATTTCCTTTATAATCTCTTTGACCATTGTGTTTCTACAGTCTTTTCTTCCTGCAATATTTGCTCTTTTTCACTTGCAAACCCTTTTGCTTCTCTATCATTCTGATTTTGTAAACATTTTCTGCTTACCATTCTCTAATTATTACTCTGGATTTAGGTTTTATTCTCAATGTTTTTGACTACTTCATTTTGATTTTTAGATTCTGTCAATAAAACCATGGTGATTTTTAAAAATTTTGATTCTTATTGTTCTTGTATTTGAAAAAAGTTCCTTGCAGTTAACTTTTATTATAGATTCTTTCAATAACTGCCATGTTTTACAGCCTGATTTCAATGAGATCTTGCCTATTGATTAATTGTATTTACTTAAGTTAATGATCTTATTCTGTTGCTTTTGTAGTTTTTCTTTCCTTATTTTTTCTTAATTATGAACTTTATTCTTTACTTTCTTCCAAATTGCCTTCTGTCTTTAAATCCTTGTCAAGGTCCTGCATATTAGCTACAACTGTATTTAAAGCAGCTCTTCATAAATCCTTGAGAAACTGTTGCTTATATTCTTCCTGTGTGAAGGTTCATACACTGCAAATGTCATGAAGTTTGATGTGAAGGTCAGGGCTCCTTAGCACAAAAGCAACCTGGACGTACCAGAGAGAGACCAGCAAAGAGAAAAACACCAAAGTGATTGGAGAACCTTTCCTATGAGAAAAGACTGAGAGATCTGGGATAGTTCACCCTGAAGAAGAAGCAGCTCAGGGCAGACCTCATTAATGTACAATACCACCCGAATGGAAGGTGCAAAAAGGATGCACCCACGCTCAACAGTTGTGGCTATCACAAAGGTAAGAGGCAAGAAGTACAGAGAACAACACAGGAGATTCTCTCTGAAAATCAGGGAACACTCTTTTCCTGGGATGGTGGCAAGAACAGGTTACTCAGGAAGGTTAGGAATTCTTCATCCCTGGAGACATTCAAAGGCCATCTGGACACAGACCTGGTCAGCTGGCTCTGAGTGAACGTGCTCAAGTGGGGTAGCTAGACCCTATGACATCTAGATATGCCTCACAACCTCAATAATTTTCAGTTTAAAAAGCTCTATTTTAAAAGCAGAATTTGAACTCTGGAAGTATTTCTTAAGATCATACATAGGCAATGAGGCTAAAGTAAAATGGTGAACACTTAGTAATTTACTGAGAATAAGTATTGCACAGTAAATGGTCTCAAATTTCTTAAAGAAAAATTAGAATGTGGTAATGAAACTAAGCACTGCATATAATGCATGTATACTAGGAAGTTAACCAAACATTTCATAGATAGAAAATTCTGGCATTTCTTTTTTCTCAGTACAATTTGGCTCAATTACATTATATTTTTTTAACCTATATTTAATATGTTGCAAAATTTATATTGAAAGAGAAGGTTAACAAGGGGACATGAAAACCTTTAGATGACAGGAGAAAAGAAATTAAAAGGACAACGAAGGTTAAAGCATAGAAAAGCCAGAAAGTGAAACCTTCGGGAGTAGTTTCTTTACGCAATACCCATTAACGCATGTAGTAAATTTCCAAGGTCAACAACAAAATTTAGCATAGTTTCATAAAGGAACTGAGCAAGAAGTTCCTGTTAGACAATGCTGTCCTTTTTGCTAGGAATGGCAAAGTACAATTCAGGATAGTTTTCATGTTTCATAGTCCTGTTCAAACCACATTCTTCTTTTGAACCCTCTGCTCTATAAATGGGTCCTTTCCAACAGTAATAAAAATCAATATGAAGCCCATTAAAAATGCAGAATGTAGAAGATTAATGAATTAATAGCTATAGTATTTTATATGGCAAGGAGAGCTGTCCTATATAGAGACACAGCAATTTTGTGTGAGGCCAGGCAGGTTGAACTTCATATCTCATAGAGATGGGGACAAATTCTATCCCTCTCTTCTCTCATTACTGTGAGGCAGACGGTTTTAGTATGGGTGTGCTGCCACTGCCTACAGGCCTCTAAAGGTAGGTGATTCTCTTCATTCTGGAGTCAGGGCTTAGTCATATTATTTTTTACTTGGTATGTTTTTTTATGGATTATTGTACTGAAATGGTATGTTGAAGCTAAGGTATAGTTGCAGTTGGAGCACTCTTGTGGAATTTGTATTTAAAGACAATCTCTTTCCCCACAAGCTTATAGTCTAAATACACAAGTAAAAGGGTGAAGTGACTTGCTCACAGTTGTATAGCAGATGAGGCACAAACTGAGAACACAGTTTTATGCACTGGAGATGTCAATATTTTTGTAGAGAATTTGTCACTTTTGGGCCAGAGAAGAAACTCGTAGTTTATTTATGTACTACTAAGGAGTTCAGAGTTAGACTTCTTGTCATGTTTAAATACAATTTTCTTCAAGAACAGCTGATATTGGTCAAAAGTCTTTGCTGGACTAAGCATTAAAATATCTCAGGCATGGAGAAAAAAGGTTGGAGGAGAAATAATTGAAATCAGAAAAGGACTTATATGCAGTGAAGTGGGACATGAGCCACATTCAAAGTGAGTATATTCTTCTCTGGATGTGTAGGTGTAACTCCCTCGTGTATATTAAAAATGATCACTTACAAAATGATTTTAGATATATTAATGGACTTACTTCCAATCTATTTCTGCTTGTCAGATGTGACACCTCGCATCCTTAGAGTACAAGAATGGCAACACTCTCTTTGCTCTTGACAAGTGAACTAAAACGGAAATCAAAGTATTTCTATACAGACTTTTCAAAGGAATTTTCCATTTTAACTGAATCAGGAATAGGAACTTTCAGATATTCAGAAATATCTGCTGAGCTAGAGACTATTCATAATCATAGACAAACCCACAAAATTTCTGATAAGGTAAAAATCAGTAAGTTGTGCTTTAACTGGTATTTTTTTTTTTTTTTTGGAGGGGGGGGATGTGAGGAAGAAGGTGCAATGAAAAGTTTTTGTTTAGCTCAATTTTATGCCATTTATAGAAAGCAAAAATCCTTTTTCTGCTTGCCATTCCAATTCATTCCTTTTTTCCACTTTTCTTTCTAGTAAAACTAATAGAAAAACAAGGTTGCAATTTGGTCATATAACTAGTATTGCAACAGGTGTTGCATTAGTGAATGAAAGAGCACTTCTTGCCTGACTCAAGTGAGTAACAAAAATAAAAGAAACGTGTCTGGTAACCAAATAGGTTTTCCTCATGTAGTGACTCTAATGCTGTTGTGTAGCATCTCACTGAGCTACAGTTTTTAAAAAAATTTGTATTGCTGTTATACTTAGTATTTCTTTTGGTCTGTCATCTAGTTGTAACATCTAGCTGATGTTAGCCTTTGTTTATGGACACTCATGTTTGCCCTATACATACATAAATGGTGTGAGATGTTATTTGAAACAAATGCATAACTCTCATGTCTCTAATGCATTTTATTGTGGTTGAGTAGTGCATACTCATACTTTATCAGCAAAAGATTTATAATCTGTTAACAAAGCTGTATGGAACATTGTTTCAGCATGTATTGGAAAAATATATACTCTGCATGAATCTGCTTCAACTTAGATTTTCTTATATATATATATAGTATATTGTTTAATATTAATTTGAGTAACTGTGAATAATCATTAAAGCAATAACATAAGGCATGAAATTGTTTAAAATGATTTATAGCTGCATAAGAAGTGGTTGCCTGCACTCAAATGCCTGACATTTAGGCAAAACACAAGCACCCAGGAATACCTATCCCTATTTAGAAAACCTGTGCTAAAGAATTTTTGTTTGTTTACTGTTTTAAGTCATAGCTAGAGAACCAAGCTTTAGTGGGCTAATACCTGACCTGATATATTCAATATTTTAATTTTGATGTAGTCAATATTTTAATTTTGAATGACTCTGAGCAAGTGTTGTGGCAGGACTTTCCTAGTTCAGAAGAAAGAGAGAACTATGCATAATAAAGAGGAAAACAGAATCCCTCCCTCTATTTTATTTGTCCAGAAGATTACATAGTAATGAATCACATCAGAGCAGGGAATATTGTGTTAATATAATTACTTATTATTTTGTGAATTTTAAAATGAATAAATCATGCTCATTTTGGAATAGTATACCATGATTGTGGCAGTCACACCATGTACTTCAAGAGATTAAAGGTTTCAACCAAGAAGGCCAAGGGGCTCCCAACTGTAACAGTTCAGAAATAGAAAAATGACAACAAATGTAGTTGTTAGAATCAAGAATGAAATCTCTTTTTCTGAGAAAAAAGATCCACAGTGACAGAACTATGTGTAAATTCTGAACAGTTTCAGCCTACACAGAAGTCCCAATTCCCAGCACATATTGATAAGCACATACATATTCACTCCATGGGTTCAGTAATTTCAGTTAGGTTTTCTTAATGTGACTTAGAATTTCAGCTGAAGATTTCATCTATTTAGAACCTTACTGAGACAGAAAATACAAACAATGAAAAATGTAACAAAAGAGTATTCATTAAATAATTGCAATTTATACCTTGAAGAAATTTTTAGTATTCCAGAAATCATATGAATCATTCATTCAGTTAAATTCAATATATATATTGAATATATATCTAGTATATATATATATATATATACTCATGGAGTTGGAGGTAAAAAATATTGTCATCATGAGCTTTGCTCAGATAAGTGGGTAAATAAATCACAGAATGGGTTAGGTTAGAAGGCACCACAGCAGCTAATCCAGTCGAACCTTTCTGCTCAACCAGGGTCATTCCAGAGCACATGGTACAGGACTGCATCTGGATTATTCTTTCTCTCCCCAGAGAAAGAAATTCACTCAGTTTGAAGCTCCTTTTTTTAGAAGATTTGTGCAATATTTCTAGGAATGGGTTATTTGCTCTTGTGAATAATACATGGAATTGCAAAATATTGTTAGTTTAAAAAAATATGCTTAGCAAACGTGCAATTAGCAATTTTGACAATGACTTATTTTACATACTAGAGCACATGGTTCTGTAGGAACATATTTGTCAATTGAGAAATAGACTAATTATTTTGCTACTATTCTCTAGAGAAAATAACCACCAGAGTCCAACCTTTTATGTTTTGAATTTAAATGTCCCAGATCTTCAGAGACTGTGCATACTGAAGAAGTGATTTCTAATAGAAACTAACTGAAAATATTAATGACTACAATGTGTTATTCAAAGACCTGTTTGGTGGAAGAACCAAAACAAATAAACAATTTTCTGGTTTTGCTAAGTTCTGGTTAGGCTGCTCCAACTTTTAAGGATGTCATTAATTCAGAGTACATGCAAACAACTTGAACTGCCAACTTGGCATAAAATAGAGAAGGATATGCAAGATAATTTCCTAAAAACTAAATTTTCTTGCATTACCATTAACATTCTTTAAAAATATTTAATTAACTATCTTTTCTTACAGTCTAATATTTAGGAATTGAACTTAAGGAATTTAAATCTGTCATCTACTTCTTTTTCAAGTACCATAGTTTTAGCTCAAGGAAGAAACAACCACTGGCACCTACTAATATTTTTAGATATGAGTTAGTTAATAATACGCTATTATAATTTTTAATGGACTAAGGACTTAAGTAAACTTAAACTAAACATTTGAAAGGAAACTTTGTTCACAAACAAAGACTGGTTTTCATTCCTTTTTTGATAATATGATATAGAAATTACTCTGTTGATCAGCTGATCATCACTGTTCATATTTCATGACAATGTATGCATCTAAGTAAATGTGACTGTCACCTTATGTGTTTCCTAATTATCCCTGGTCATAGTAACAAAGCAATGCCTGTGATCATGTAGGGTCTGTAGTTAACTATTATCTTTCTGATGATCAGCCAAGAGTCAAGACAAATAAAATTAATCTGGATATAGAGGTTTCCAAATACGTTCAAATAGGATGTCCTGGCACTTTCTCAAATGCAGAAACAAGAATCAGAAAGTAATAGTCAGTGGAGAAACCAAATGAAAAGGCTGCTCCTTAAGTTTCTAGATGACATTCTGGAAAGCTGTAGGTAATTTAATACCCCATTTTTTTTTTAAATTATAATCTCCAAGTTTGGATTTGGCTGGTCTTAAAACATAACAACCTTCTGAGGCATAGACTTTTGTCTGATAGAAATGTAGAACGAGAAAATACAGACTTAATTTTGAAACAAATGACCCTGGATTGGAACTACTTTAAATTCTCTGCCTACGTGCAGTTATATACTGCCTCCAAGCTGCAGTAGCTTTTTTACTGGTGTACAGGAGAATCAAGTGTCCAAAGGTCCACTGACCTCTTCCAATTTATATTCTTTTTCCCTCCTTTAAAATAGTAAAGTGTGGTCTGTAAGTCACTTTTCAAAGATAAGCATGTGTGAATCTGACAGTATAATTTTGCCCTTAATAAACAGAATTTATAGTGTAAGCTGTTTCAGAAGCTGTGATAAACGAGATAATTGGACATTATTCCATATTGTAACACAGACGGCCAAAATTATACCATTTAAGACACTCAAGAGGATCTGTTTGACTTCTTAAAATATACTTTTATAATAATGAAATCTAAAGCTTATACTTTTCTTTACTGACAAAGGTATTTTGAGAAACCCATCAATTATAATTCTGTGTCTCTGTACGGCAGTTTCTATTGACAAGAACACTGAAATAGAATTCAAAGCTTAACTTGACTTGTAATGGTGTTGAGAATTCTCACATAAAACACAACATTATTCCTTTCTTACTGACTTTTTTATTTCTTTCATGTCAAATGTAAAAATCAATGTTCAATCATATAATATTAAATATATTGCATATATATTATTCTGTGATATACAGGGGAAAGTTATAAATGAAATGTAAAATATTAATACAAACCTTTGCAGGGGCCTTTGAAATCTTGTGTGTGTATGTAGTGCAAGAAAATGTACATTTTAAAATGAAAGTACAAACCACTCTGTATTATAAGTCAAGATTAAGGAATACTCCCAGTTTTGCTATACTTCTGCTTTCCTGGTATTTTAAAAGCCTGATGATCTAAGAGCACACACATTTACTTATCTTTCAAAGACATAATCACACTGTCATCCATTTCAGTACCACAAAAGATGGATAGCATAACATGGACTTAAAATGGGTTCATTAATTATCAAAAAGATAAGTGTTTCATCAGGTATATACAGCAGATAATATTTATCTTTTCTCATAGAGAAAAAAGATTAAAGTAATTCTTACACACATACTGGAAAAGCAAAAGGCTGTACCACTGAAAGTTTCATAAAGTGACACTAGATAATACACTCTGCCACTAAAGACAACCTTACACAAACACAGCCACAGATGCCTTCCATCACATTCAACTTTGGCAGTTAAATACCAGAATGAAACCATATATTCCAACTTTAACTATTTCATAAACTTCCTTTTGTTTCTTAGCAATTACACACACAGGGACTCCTTTACAAAAGTTAGTGTTTCTGCTGCAGTATTTGATAACTACTTGATAGATAAAGAGTAAATAATTTCACTAACTGTATAACACAATGATACGTGAAAACAAATACCAGGACTGCAACAGTCTCTGAAAGGAAATACCAAGTCCATCTAGGCATAATTAGTGAAACTGCTATGTGAAGTAAAGAAATATTGCTATAAGTCTGTCAGAAAAGAAACTCTGACAAAATAAAACAAAACTTGGGTTATTCTGGCATATTTAGCAAGGATCTGGTCTGAAACAAAATCAATAAGAAACAGAAAAAACCGTCATGAGAAATAACTGAATAAAAATGTACTGTCATGAACTGGAGAACACATTTTAAATTTTCAATTACATTTAGAAAAAAAAAAGTGTTTCATCTTGAACCTTTCCTCTGAAAAAATCTCCCCAAAGCTGAGATGTTGCAGGTACAATTACCAGTAAATGAGAAAAATCAATAAGAGAAATAATTTCTCAGCTGTGATTTCCTAAAGACTACGTATTATGTTTGTAAAGATATTATATCACTGGTCTTACTTTACCTTTATTTTTATTGAAAACAGGTTTGGGATAAATAGATCTTTGTCTAGATATATTTAAAAAAAAATACCCCAAACCCAAAATTCTCTGAATTGTAGTGGGTTTTATGGAAGTAACACCCATTTAACTCCACATTTTTATTCTGCCATAGATAAATATTTTAATACTTGTATATGTCACTGCCTTTTAAAATTTAGTAATTTGCAGCAAAAATAGAAACATTACTCTCAGAAACATCACAAACCAAAATCTCAAAACAATCCCTCTCTCCTAAATTCAACACCATCTCTGGAGTGAGGAAAAAAAATGCAGTGTTTAGAAATAATAATGTTCATGACTTTTAGATTTGGCTCAGTGAAAATGCAGTGAAATCAGTGGAGGTTCACACTGGCTTTACTGAATTCTGGATCATTTTCCTAATGTGAATCAGTAAATCAGTTTACTTACAAGATTGCGTATAATTTATTATACATTACCAGACAGAATTAATGCCTAATTTTCCTTAAGGTAAAATTGAAACTAAAAAATACAGTTGATTCATATTCTACTTACAAATACTTGGCCTTTTCAATATTACAGAAAAAATTTAGATAAGAAAACACTTAAAATTTATTCACTTTGAAAGAAATATTTTTAAAAAATCTCCAATTTTTGTAGTTTGTCAAAGATTCAGTGCCACCCTATAAATTTAGCAAAATACTTGTTTAGAAGATCCGAACACAGCAAATTCCATTTGTAACAAAGTACCTAAGGGGACTCACTGAAGTGAAAATACAAAACATTAGAATACTGAGAGGAAAACTATTAAGAACTTGCATCAATTTTGTGTGTTGCTCTATCTATCAGCATTTTTAAAATAGAATTACAGTTTGCTTTCCATCATCATTATTGATTTATCCAAATGCCTTATGGACATCGATAAAGAGATCTATTGAATCTTAATGGCAAAAATGTCAGGAGCAGCATTGAAACTAACACAGGTCAGTGGTTTTTAGCATCAGTGACTTCTTGAAAATGATGCCCTGACAGTTTGCTTTTCCAATGCTTCAAAATAATATTTTAATGGCACATAAACTCTTATGATGTTCTAAACACATTAAGAAAAGGAAACACAATTCAGTTCAGGCCTGTACTTCCCAAAGCTGAAAAATTATGTTTATTTCCACTTAAAACAGCAAGGCCATCCTACCAAACCTTTCAAGAGATATATAATAATAAATAGAAACCCTCCAAGGGAAGCAAGTTTATTTAAGTCTAAATAATAATGTCATTCATATTAAAGGATTAAATAATTGAACACATAAAAAACTAAAAATGCATCACTGTTTAATTCCTGAGAAACTAAAGAAATGCTCAGTGTTTAAATTAAAGTCTATATGTGCCTTCAAATATACAAAATGCACAGAATTAGGAGTGCAAAATATAAAAGCCTGATATTGACTAAATCTTGGTCATAAAATATTACCAAAATTTGAGCTGGTGAAGAATATAACTGGTCTAACCATGAACTGGAGAATATTAGCTGAGGTTTTTTTTTTTTTTAATTGATATTTTTGAATTTATTTAAAGTAGGAATTGCTGTTTCCTTTTTTTGTTTTGTTTTGTTTTGATCTATGTTTACAGTCAAATCAGCTTCAGAAACTGAAATGAAGCTTTCAGATTGAAACATTATTACATTTAAAATGACATACCTTCTTTTTTAATCACATACATGCACACTATATTCAAACATTATAGCATTTTAATACTGTGAATATTAATGAATTTGACAGAGCTATATTGGGAAAATGCCAATGACATTCATACACACTAAATGTATCTCTGCAGCCCAAACAGAAAAAAACCCACATAAAAATAAGAACTGGGTTCAGCAAGCATATAGTATAAAGAAGTTAACCTAGGGATTGCAGAGTGAATGACAGCCTATTTTCTGCTGCTAACTCAAGATTAGAATTGGCACCTACCCTTATGCTAATGAACACCTAATTAGAGACACCTCCTATTCAATAAACTGCTCTCTTATCATCAGTTAGATTACCTGACAAGCCCTTTCACTCCAGTTCTGGCCCACCAAGAATCTTCATTCTTTTTCTTGTCTTCTTTTCTGCAAGAGAACTGATCCCGCTTAATCCCTGGAATAATGTATCTCCTCTTGTGGAAGAGCTGGTTTCCCTCTTCCCCTTTTTACATCAAGCTAATGGAGCCAGTAGGTATTCTATTGATCTTTCTCTATGTGGTTTCCTCAAGGATTTGACAGACTTCCTTACAGGTTAAACATCCAGGCTTTCTGAAGTGGCTATAAAGCTTTGGTTTTGATTTTTCAAACTTTTTTTCTCAAACCCTTGCTCATCCATAATCTTTAAAAGCTCAGTTGATGCCATGCAGAGTACAGGCTTATTTCTTTGCTGAACTAATCTAGACACTGTCTAGTGTTGAGTACAGTTGTCTGATTCAAATCTTCTGTTACAAAGCAGATGACATCTAGCTAGATGTCATGAGAAGAGACTAACAATGACAATTCACTTATCCCTTAGAAAGAATCAATTCTCCCACAATGCATCTGTCAGAGAACTCTCACTCAGTAAAAGCAATTTTTCTAGCTGTCTGACACTGTAATTGCTCTTAAATTTTCAATGAACGTTTTACAAGAACTCCCCTGAACCATGATGAAAAACTTAACTTTTTCTAAAAATGAGAGGCTGACAGGATGAAAGAGGTCTTTCTCTTTAAAGCTTTGCTTGCTTCAGTAGGAATTCTTTCATATCATCAACAAGCTGTTGAATAGAGGATAGATTACTTTCCATTTATTTCATCAATCAGATTAAAGGCTCTCCTTCACAATGCCCTTTAAACAAGAGCTGTTTATGATGTCCTCCCAGGTTCTACTTTAATGTAGTATTAAATCACCCTAAGCAAAGAGGCAGGCAAAGCATATAAATATGATGAATATCTGACAACATTTAAGCATTGCATACATTCAGGTCATTTCCCTATTTCTTGTCACTCTGCAAAAAATCTGAAATACCTCCATCGTCCCAAGCAGGTTTTAATGATTATGTGTCATTTTGATCTGCCTATTGTCAAAAAGAGAAAAAAAAAGAAAAAAAAAAAATATAAATAGATATAGATAGATACATGGCAGTTCTGTACCTGAAATCTTCTGAGAGAGTATGCATGACACCAGCACACAGAACTGCTTGTTCACACACATATTTAATTAAGATTTAGTCTAAAAGATGGATTCACTTGTAGATGCAGCTCTGTTCTATTTTTAGCACACATAAATATTTCACAGGAAAAAAAAAATGATGTGCTTTTTTCAGTTTGTACACACTGAAACTGTTTTATTAGTATGAGAAATATGTACAAGTTGCAGGCAATTGTTCAAGAATAATCAATAAGACTTTTGGTGTTATTATTGACTATATCATTAGAGGCACCATTCCTTATTATCTAGATAATTCCTTAATTAAATAACAGTAAACATATTAAGACATACAATTTTCCTTGCCTCACCAAGGAATTTTGAAACACAGTAATGAATTCTGAAATCTTTACATGTCATGATATATTTTAATTAAGTTTTTAGGCATTTTAAATGCCAGCTATTCATGTTAGAAATGGGGAGTTCCACGACAATCAATAAATATAAACCATTAAATAACTTGCATATAATCAACACTTAAATAGCAAGACCACAATGAGAATAAATTTATATGTTCATGAGAATTCTAGGCTGTATTTTGGGTGGCTTTTTTTTTTGACTATCAATCATATAACAATTCCAAAACTATTGTTAATGTGCATATGATATGCACTCACATTGACAATATGCATTAATTAAACAAATATGATTGATTTATTATATTGAGAGGAATTTTTTACTTTAATATTCTGAAATACTTCCTTGTGAAGTGTCTAGTATACAGATGGTAGTAACTACTAGTGTTTATGTTAGTGTGTTAAATGTATTATTATGTATTAGGAAATGTTCTGATTGTAATTTTATAAATTCTGGGACTGGACTTGTGTAACTGGAAATCTCCTTACAAAAAAAAAAAGTTTTCTTAATGGAAACTATACATTTCTTAATAAAAGGGCATGATTGTCATTACCTTTATGGAATATTACAATAAAAATAAGAGTGTATAATTTATTCTGTTCTCCAAACCCACATTTTAATAATAATTCTAAAAAACCCTGCCTTTAAAATTTGGACTTCTTTCACAAACACAAGGTTTCTCAGTCTAATTGGCAGTGGTGTTTTCCTTTCAGCTTTAGTTCTTTACACATACAATCTCTTCCTGCATTTGTCCATTTAAACATTTCCATATTCCTCCTTTCTCTGCTGCTTACTCTCCATGTGTGTTAGCTTACTGTTTTGTCTGCTTCTTTTTTCTCAGTAAAACTGGAAGAGCTACCACATCTTTTGTGGCCCCATTGAAGTCAATAAGAAATATATTTTTGAATAAGGACTCTCAGATTCCTGAAGAAATTCTGTAAGTTGATTCACTATTGCTTTGTAGAGCTACTTCCATGAGCTGTGTAAAAATTCATCTGTTTATACTAGTGCCAAGTGGATCAGTAAGGATGTTGGTTTCTTACTGAAAAAAAATTCTGTGGTCTTACTTATTAAAGAGTTTTGTATTCTGAATCATCCTTGACAGTCATAATGCACTGATCTCATGTTAGATCAGTATTTACTTGGTGCAAGTGTTGAGAAAAATAAAGTGTTATCCATTTTTAACTGTCAAATGCATCTTGCGCATAAAAATTGCTAATTTTGACAAAATATCAGCTGGAAGTATCTCTCAGAATAAAGAAAATATTTCCTAGAGTGAGTAAAGTTTTAACAGCAAATTAACAAGGTAGAACTGGGGATGCTGGGTGGAATTTTAATTTGTCTAGTGTACACTTGTCTAACTAAAGAAACTAGAAATTATGAAGAAGAAGAAGCTTAATCACAATTTTATAGCAGTCTGTGTTACAAGTAGATAGTTTTATTCTAATTCTAAATTCTACTAAATGAAGAATTATTTGTGTCCTAAGAAAAAATCTTTCTTGCATTTTGCAAGTTGAAGAGAATAATTTCTTCCTAGATCTGTTGACTAAAATCCTAAAAGAACTATCAAGAAATATCTATACTCCTAAAAAAATAAAAGGAAAAAAAATATTGCTTCTTACTTATCTTATAATTTAGACAACTATTAGGAAAAATAGATCATAAATATACTTTACAAGAAAATATATAATCTACATTCTGATAAACATGTTTGCTTTGATTTCTTAACACTTATTTTAGTGGCTTTAGGTATCCTTAAAAATACTATACATTTTCTCATGTTGAAGTTTAGAAGCAAGTCAATTTTATTTTTCCTAAAGACAGATTTATAATCTTCATTACTTATTATCTTCTCTAATTCATTTGGAGAAAATAGGCAATATAGACAATAATTTTCTGGATGTCAATAATATTTCCACCATGGACCGCAGAAGAGGAAAATCCTGGACACAGATCACCTTTTCTATCTGTAAGCCTCTTCTCTATCATAAAAGAAAAGGAAACCCAGTAATTCTATCAGTGCTGGTCAACTTTCCAAAGAGTTCTCTACAAGAAGTGCTGTGGTTTTGAAAACCTTTTCACTCTGCTTATTTTAGAAAAAGCAAGTGCATTTATTTCCACGGGGACAATCCCTGCTAATAAATGTGTTTCTGCTCTTCCTGAAATCAGGAGGGTGATTTCAATGAGAGCAAAGTTCAAGAAAGTGTCTATGGAGATAGCCGTCTTTAAAAACACAAAATTAACGCCCTCTGTTATCACCAGTAGGAAAATTCACACACTTTGGGTTAGACACATATTGAACTAGGGCCTGAAAATTATACATTTCATATAAAGGAGATACTAAGTAATCTCACAGTATGAACATGCAAGTAGGAGGAGATGATGACTGTTATTACAGATATTCTTTCAAAATATTTCAGATCCAGACATTTTACAGATAAGAAAAGCATGATCAAATGAAACAATTTGTAATTGAGGAAATGTTATGCTGGATTCAGTGTAATTTTATTTCTAAGAGAAATACTTTCAGGAAACTTGAACCACAAAAAAAAAAAAAAAAAAAAAGTCTATTTAAAAATGTAGCAGGAGATACCCACATGCTTAAAGGGCATGAGAGAGTGACAGGGAGTATGTGATGAAGATGCTGAAGGTATCTATGTGCTGATTTTGAGAGGGATGCTGTTGCATTGTGACTTTCCAACCCCACCCCCACAAAATCTCAAAGAACAGAAAAAAACCCCAACAGTGAACAATGGAAGATGCGTAATGGAAGATTTAATCCATGTGGAATGGTGAGTTATTATTCAAAGCCAGATTTTCTTAGGGTGGAGAAGTGCAACAAACATTTGACCCTTCAAATATTTGTCTGAGCTCCAAACTTCTGCGTATTCCCTCATAATTTTTTTATAACTTTATTATTAACAATTTGCTGAAACAGAAGCAATGGCCAGGCTCATCTTGCTGAGAGTCAAAATATAGAAAGCCATACAAGGTTATACTTCACCAGAGTTAATTGATTTTACATCTGGCCCATCAATTGGTTTTATAGAGGTTGAATAGTGCCTTTGTCTTCACTTTAATACGGAAGTATACACAGAAAATTATTTCTTTAGATCCCTCATTAAATCAATCAAAATGAAATGAAAACAGAAAGCTATTTGAGTTATTGGAACTCTATAATAGCAAATTTTGTTTAGTATTTCTAAAGCACAAGTAAACTAGTAATTTAGAGACGCTAAAAACAAAAGTCTACTTAGGATGCAGAAGCTAGGGAAAATGTCAGAAAGAAAATATTTTTGAATGAAGAAAAATACAACATTATTTCAATCATATTTATATAAACACTTTAAGGTTTGAGGATATATAACCATTTATGCCATTTTCTAATTGAATTTCATTATTATATTTGTTTCCTCAATAATTGTGCAATGATGCACTGAGATGCAGAAAAAAAATTCCATTCACATTATATACTTCACTGCTTATTAACTGAACTCATAAACAAATTTTCTCTGCATTTCCCAGCATTACATTTAGTCTCATTGCCAGTCAATAAAAATAACCATAACTAAGGAGAAAATATTAGCTGGGAACAAGAAAAAATTTGCAACACTGTGCATGTAGAAGCTATTCCTAGCTCTTTAGTGATATGTACTGTCTTGGAATATTTATTTTCCTCTGTCAGTATTCCTAAATTGGGCAAAATCAAACCCACTCCAATTATAAAATTTATATTTAAGATTTCCTTATTATTTTCAAATTGTATATGACCAGATTTAAGCTGGGACAAGAGCTCATTTTTATCCTGGTAGCTGGTACCAAGCTGTGCTTTGCATTCAGTGTGAGAATCATGCTGGTGGCACAGAGGTGTTTGGGATGTTGCTCAGCAGTGCTCACCCTGAATCCAGGACATTTCAGTGTCCTGTGCTCTGCACTGATCAGGGGCCCCTGAGGCGGGGGGAGCAGGGCCAGGAGAGCTGATCCCACCTGGCCAAAGGGATGTTCCATGCACAGAACAACATGGCCATATAATAATATTATTACTATTTAACTTTTTTTCTATTGTTAAACTGTTCTTATCCCGACCCACAGGTTTTATGTTTTTCCTTCTACCCCATCCTAGTGGGGCAGATGGGTGGGTGAGTAGTGAGGGAGCAGCTGCATGGTACTTAATGTTTTCAGAATATTAATTTTGACGTATTTTATGTGCTTTCCATCACTGCACACTTTTCCTAGAGTGTCACTGAGGATTGAGAATCTCCAAAGGTGCTTGTGTTGGTCCTGAAAGAAGTGATTAAAGCCTATGGAATGAATCTATGGACCTTTGAGGAATCAAGCTTCATTAGACGGGATACTTTTCAAAAGCTTATAAGTGAAGATAACTATCCAAAGTGTACAATGAAAGTTACACTAAGACATTTCAAATGTTATTTTGGTATATTATGAATTGTCATTAAAATTCATGCAAAGCATGTTGAAAAGGAATGCCAAGAACATAAACAAAGTGAAAGTGAAGGAATTATGCTAAAGATGAATGTTTAGGATTTAGGCAGCAAGATTTAGGAATTAAAATTTTGCAGGTAAATTACTCTGTAAAATCCCTACAGTTTTTCCAGCCTTTTAAAGGGCACAAGCTTCTAAAATTCTCTTTTATAGACCCGTTGTCTATTTTCTGATTGCCAACTTCACCAGGTCAAATAGCTGCAAAATTTAGAGCCAGAAAGGTGTCTGTTGGGAAATTGACACTTGGAAAGGCCCTGGGAAAAGGTATTTGTGAGCAGCTTATCCAACTGCTTGTGTTGGCTTGTTCACTCAGTTCTTGCAGCTTCTTCTCTACCTCTTATGAATAGAGGACTGGCACAAGCAAGAATTAAATGTATTTGCATACCAGTAAGTTTATATCTGAACTTTTTTGTTTTAGTATTTTCTGAGAAAATGGAATAGGAAATTAATTTGTACAACTAGATTGCTGACTATTATTCAGAAAAGCTTAGCTGCTAGCAGGTTAAAACAAAGAGGTTAAAACGTCTTTAAAGTAGGAGTTAAATTTCCTGTTTTATGTAATTCCATATCAATAGAAGTTTGGGTTTATCCCTTTCAAGGCATATTGGCAGGTATATGCTAGATTTCCAATAAAAACTGATGTAAAATTCTAAATTAACAAAATGAAATCAAATCAAAACAAAACAAAACAAAAAGCTGCATGATTTTTTAAAAGAATTTTCTGATTTAAATTGTATTGAAATTTTATATATTGTAAACACCAGGTTAAACTAAGCAGCAAATCCTACTTCCCTTACCACTTCTTCTCTGCAACAAAGGAAAAAAAGTTAAAAGGGCAAGATTCCAGCAAAGTTACAAAATCCTGTTATTCTATCACTTTGACAAGGTCCATTTAAAAAAAAAAAAACACCTATAACAGTTTTCTGGGACGCATTGCTTTGCAATAAGTAAACTCAGAGGTGGAACAGACAGCAGCAATCACAGGCACAATTTAAAAATATTTAATTGGATTTTTCTGAATGAACACAAATGCTCCTTTTAACATTAGAACATAGAAAAAAAAGTAAGCAGATCAGCTTTCAGGGACACATGTTCTCATGTTCTTGAAAACTTGGCCTCGACTCTCAGCTGCATTAGCTGATGCAGTTATATGAAGAGTCCTTCTCTTTATTTGAGTAGGTTTTCTTTCAATGGTAAGATAATTACAGCTACAAACAGTTCAATATTAAATATATTTATTTTAACCATTCTTACTGAAGTAGTTGTTTCCCAGCTGCTACACCGAAGGAAGTACTGAAAAGTTCATGAAAACAAGGTACTTAATGTTGAAAGTGATGTGGTGGAAAAAACAGACAAGCAGGTAGGTAAAGTTTAGAGACTGGAAAAACTGAAAAATTATGAGGTAAGATCAACTTTAAACAAGTAGAAGACAGAGTTTTATTCCATTTATTATTTATAAATGTAAATAAAATAGTCTTAAATTTCACATTTTAGAACAGAGGAGGCAGAATATAATTAGTATAATCCAACTAATAGACCAAGAATATACAATGCCTATTTTCAAGGGTTGAAATATACAGAAGTGTTTTCTGTATATTTCAACCAGAACACCAAGGCAAAGTATATTTGATTTTTTTGTAGTGACAGTAAAAAAATGTATACCTTAAAAGTGTGAAAAAATGTTCAAAAAGTATTTGAAAGATTGGATGAGTTGGAAGAAGAGAGAAAAGATGAAGAGGTGTTTTCAGCTAGGGTCTTGAGTACTGGCGAGAATAAGAGAAAGATTGCTGGCAAAGATGAGGAATTTTAGGGAGTGTCAGGGCAGGCAGTTAAACAGAAGTGGATGCTGACAGACAAAATTGTCCAATCTGATACATTCTGGGTTTAGATTCAGCATTAGCTCAAAGAGTACAGAGTCATAGAATTGTGTTCTGTGTTTCATGCCTTGTGCTGTACACAGATCACACAGACAGTTAATGTAGAGAATTTCCTACTTTTGAAGAGGCATGAGCGTTATTGGTTACCTTGAATGTTCTCATCTTTTCCCATCATACATTATAAGTGGTGGGTTTTAATTTTTACGATAATATTTAAATTTAGTAATGGTTGCAAGGAAATGCTTTGCAACATCAAAGTGG
Source organism: Pyrgilauda ruficollis (assembly GCF_017590135.1). Classification (NCBI taxonomy): domain Eukaryota; kingdom Metazoa; phylum Chordata; class Aves; order Passeriformes; family Passeridae; genus Pyrgilauda; species Pyrgilauda ruficollis. Next base: position 1,883,952 of record NW_024531266.1, read on the forward strand.
TGATCAGAGAGCTGGATGTCTCTTCTATGGACTGTGGTGACCAAAGACATTATCAAAAAGTTTTTCACTACTGCAGGGTATGTGTTCCTGCATAAAATAAGCCCATATTCAATATTAACCAGCAGTGGAAGGATTCATGAAGATATAAATGAGCAACCTAAAAGGAAGAGAAAAGGTAGATACAGTGGTATCATTCAGTGATGCATCAATCATCACCACATATTGCTAAGAGTGGTAGATTGGCAGGCTGAAGAAACATCTGTGTGAGAAAGAGTTTCTGGAAAAGAAGATGTGGAAGATTTTAATGAAGTGAAATGCACAAAGGGAATTTGGAAAAAGAAAAAACTGAAGGAATTAAGTGGCACTCTTATGAAAGGATTAGGGTTTTTAGTTTAAATGTAGATGACTAGAATATTAAAAGTTAGATACTTCATTAGGCTAAGAATCATGAGTTAGGACCATAAATCAAAAACTGGTAAATAGGAGTGGTGGAGTTGTAATAGTTTGTTTATCATTAATTCTGTGTCTTATTGTTCTCACCCCATTGAAAGAAATGCACCAAAGAAATATTTCAAGTGTCAGAACTGTTACAAAGTCATCAAACTCAGATAATGTGAATCAGAAAGAAGCAGATAATGGAGTGAAGAGGGTATTTGACATAGGTGTTCAAATGATACATCTTTGATACCAAAATTGACAACTTATAGTGAAAAGACAGTTAGTGTTGATACCTCAGCATTATGAGAAGGTGGTCTTTTTAGCACAGTGTCATAGTTTCAATTCATATTATTGGGAACTTTTTATTTTACTATTTGTAAACAAATGTGCTTTGTCTTGTAGTGCTCCAAGATAAAATGGATTTTACACATGAAGAAAAATATATGTGCTTTCTTCAGAAACACAATTTAAGATAATATAAAGCTGCTAAGTTATTTTAGATTAGTAATATGCTTGTTTCAAAGTAGTACACTTCAAGTAGCTGTGGAGATACTGAGAATCTATTGCTTCTCTTTTCCAACTGTCGTTAGGCACATAACAATTTCAGTGGTTTCTGTCAAACCTTTCCCATATGGAAGAGAGAGTAAAATTATAATATGATCAAGTATTTCATAGCACCGTCTCTCTAACAAAATGCCTACCCAGTGTCTTTCAGTAGCAAGTTTTATATGCTGTAAGAAAGTAATGGCTTTTCCCAGCAACCTGCAACTGCAATTGTCCAGTGACCAAGCAAACATAGCCAGAGCTTGTCTTTGAGCTTATCATTCAACATTGACCATTCCAGAATTCTGAAGTATTATTAGCTCCCAGATAAAAGTAAATGCTCGATATTTGGGTAAGGAACATATGGAAATACTTGTCTAGCTTTTTATTTTAATGATCACTGAATGAAAATCTTGGAATTTTTGAAGGAACTGGAAAGTATTTTGTATCTTCAATCCATTGCATGAATGTTCCATATAATAATTTAAATCTCTTTCTAGTTCAAAGTATAGAGGGATTATAGCGACAAAAAAGTGAGAATGGCCTATAGGGTAGGAAAGAAGCTCCTAAAATTCAGAAACATTTAAAAAATATGTTGTATTTAGAATTCAGAGGAGAGATTTCTGTTTTGGTATGAACTATTATATTGTTATATCGCTATATGAATGCCAGTCTGTGTTTGTAATTTACTGTTTAGCAACCAATTAAATTCTACGTTGAGATCTTGAGTATCTTCAAATGCACTGAATCCACAGGACACCAAACGTAGTTTTAAGGTTTCAGGGACATGATTTTGTAAAGTCAGCAGAAGGTACTCAAATGATAGAAGAAGGACAAGCAGAGGTGAACGTGTGCAGAATAATCATTTACAGTGCTGAAATAAATATCTGAAAAGAATCAGAAAAAACAGCACTTTACCATGAGGGAATAAAGTCAACAATTAAAAAAAAGTGATATCCTAAGAAGTGCTGATGCCCATCCTCAAAGACAGGCAAAATTATTTTGTTTTTGTTTGCAAATGTAAGTGTACTTCCCCTTTTATTTTTACCTCTTCTTTTCTGAAAATGCATCTTTGTAGATCATTTGGGTGGCTACCTGAAGAAATTTCTTCTGTCTCCTTCATGATCACCTGCACTATGTGTTATGTAGGTATTTTGTATCACCAAAAAAAAAAAGCTAAACTGAAAACTGGCTACTGAAGGCAGATATGGCCTCTTCAGTTCCCTGCCCATAGGTTTTCTTCCTTCATACTGGCCTTAACTACCAGGAAATGAAGGGAAAATGGAGTTTGATGGTTGACCTAAGAGAAAAATATTCTTTCTTAAAAAAATAAATTAAAAATTGATATTAGATCAGGCAGCTGAATGAACTCATCCAGTACCCACAGTAGCAGCAGATCTCACAGAAGCAAAACAGCAAGAATATGCAGAAAAGAACAGCAGGAAAGGGATCCCACTGTGAAAGCATTTTGCCAGGTTGGTGTAAAAATTATATCTTGCAGGACAAACTGGTTTAGGATAAAACCTGTTAAAGGCAAAAAAGGTAGAAAAAAGTCATATGGAATAAGATATCTATAAACAGATAGTTTGACACTGTAATTTAGGCTAAAACTCAGAGAAATCTTCTGGTGTAACTGTAGTATTTTGCTAATCTTAGTGGTACATTTAGGTATTTCTAGGTAGAAACAAAGCAATGAGAATTTAGGCTGAAACAACTTCTTCATATACCTGTAGGTAGATTCATATATTTTCGTTTAGTGTAGTACAATTACCCATTCATTTATTACCTACTAAGATGTGAAACCACAAGGTGAGGTCAAAGTATCATCAAGGGTATCTTCATCACTTCAATATCATTGCCTTAAAAAGCACTGACCAGGAGAAGTAGATGACCTCATTTCAAAATTATTACAGTACAGAGAACTCAGTTTCAACATTATAATTCATTTTCCTACAGAATATTTCAAATTTATGATCAGTTTCCTGACATATAATAGCTAATCGTTAAGGATAGCCACTTTAACATAATATGAATACGCATTTCTCCATAGGTAATACAACAGTTCCTGCATTAGCATTATTGACTAAGGTGCATTTAACTTCTTCACTAATACTTAATGGAAGGTTAATGCATAAGTCAGAAGATTAAATGGCTTTTACTTAAAACAAGTATATTGATTAAAATAACTTAGTGTGGTTTTTAAAGATGATTATATAAAAGTAGTCACACTTTTTAATATTTTATTAAATATTATGAGCAAAATGTGGGCTTCACTGACCAAAATTACTGGAAGTTATTGTGTTAATTGTGCCTTGAGCTAATTATTGCTCATAGTTAACAAATGAATATTTTATACTGAAAGGTAACAAATCATTTGTGCTAAATTTAGCACTGAAAGTTAGCTTTATTCCAGCAGTCTGGGAATTGCCCTGCTACTATGAGCACAGTCCTTCATATGCCACCTCTCCTTCTTATGCATGGCACTACTGAACAACACGGTAACCTTCCAAGTACAGATGACCTGTTCATTTCCAATAAAGAGTGTTTCTATTTTCTTTTCATGGGCTAATATTTCTATTCCAATGTATGTGTTAAATTTTATACGCTTACTATCTCAAATTCCAACACGTAGCCATGAAGCTGAGGCTGGGCAAATTGTCTTGTGGAAGGTTTAGTTTTAAATTTGCCATTCTGCACATACACAGCTTCGGAGCTGATCTCACAGTTGTATGAAATGAGATGCTTGGGGCCATTTTTCCATTCATTCACTTTAGTTTTGTCTTAGTAAAATGCTTGTGCTGAGAATTTTTTGCATTATGCTATGCAGGGCTTTTCCTGGGGACTCTTGTTCTCCCAAGCTTTTTCTCTGTTGTGGAATTGTTTCCATCAAAGGAAAAGGAGTGGTTTGGGATGAAATGTTAAAACATTTCTACAAACACTGTGTATTAGTAGCAGTGTATTAAGTTGTCCTGTGTCATTGGTGACTATTTTATGCTGCTGAGGTACAAGTTGTGGGCCAAAGCAAATGAGCCTGGTAAAGCATGTTTTGATTATTTCAGCTTTTTGATTCGGACCAGCTCTAATCATAGGTGAATGCTAAAGATAGACTGTTTGTGTTTGACTGCTACTGTGATTCTCTTTGTTTCCTGAGGGGCACTGCACCTGCAAGACCTCTCTCTTTACATCTTTCAGAAACACAGCTGATCTGTCATGGCTTTTGTTTGAACTAGACTTTCAAAGGGACCTTAGGTAACAGCAGTAAGGGCATATGGTGTCAAAAAGCCACTAATAATTGTGTTCCTCAAACATCCATTTGCTAGCTGAGAAAAGAATGAAGATTGACTGTAATGTTTCATGGCTCTGGTAGAAAATATTTTTTTATTTCCTTTCAAAATTTCACTCATGCTTCTTTAAGTGCAGTACATGTTTACTAAAACTTAAGTGGAATAAGTAATTTGTATAGCAGAAAATAGCTAAGATAAAATGATAACTTTTCATGTTAGAAAAGGATGACCTGAGAGAGGTAAGATAGTCCAAAAAAATTTTGAGTGACCTGGAAGACAGTGAGCAAGAGGCTATTGCACTCTACCTCCCCAGGCAGGTATCGAGTGCAACTAAGACAGTGTGTTCAAGAAAGGAAATATTTCTGATGAAATATAGTTGAGATATAATGCAGGTTGCCACAAAAGGCTGCAGGTGCTATAAGTATATATGAATTTGATAACTGATTGAATATATCCAAGGAAGTAAAATCCACTATGGGATATAAAATTCAAAACTCTGCTTTTGGATAAGAAAATTTCAAGCAGAAGAAGCATTCTGGAGAAATTCCCTTTTATTTCATAGTTCCCTTCATACATATTTCCCTCTTATTTCAACCGAGTGAGCAGTTTTAAAGAGAAGACTGAATAGAGATAGTTAGGAGGAACTATTATCATATCTTTGCTTAATTCCCAGAGAAAAAATCTGGGGAAAAATAGTTTCAAAGTTGACTCTGTCCTTTCCAGTTTTGCTCCAGACACAAAGGTACTTTTCTTTCTGTCCATTTTATCTAGATAAAAAACCAGTTTGGTAATACAAAAAGCACCTTAACTCTTTCAGTCTCACATTATTTCAGAGCTGGGCTGGACCTCCAGGTGGAATATTGTGGCAGTTATTTTCAATTTCTCCTTTAAATTCCCTGTGGGCTTGAGCAGGTAGCATCTGTGCTACAGCAAGATGTTCTGTGTTTAATTGTTATTGCTTTCTTAATCCATTAAATCTTGAACCAGCAAAAGATGATGTTACCATACATGAAAAAAGTCTAAAGAAAGTTGCTATAAAAAGGGCTGAAACTACAAATAATGTCTGATTGAGTGATGGTGAACTGATTCAGTTTAAATTAAATTATAGTAGGTTTGCAATGAGAACTTGGGTTTCAAAAGGGCAAACCTTAATAAATTAAGGGAACTCATTACCAAAGTTGCTGACTACTCTGACCTCTGAGATCTGAATGTGGAGGGGGTAAACATTTTAAAGAAATCTATCAAATCAGTGGTACTGCCATAAGATTACAGGAAAGGAAATGTCAAGAGTTGGTATAAAGGAGCAGAGGTGAATGAGAAGGGTAAGAAGAGATTAGTCTGATCTCAGTAGTATGCTAGGCTTTAGCTTTTAAAGAGCTGAATAAAATAATTGAGATAGAATAGAAATTGCAACATAGGTTTGATTAAGGCAGGACTAATCTGATACCCTTTTCTGGTAAAGTTTTTCTTCTACAGAAGGAAATGCAAACTCGATTTACTAAAGAATTTTATATGGGGCCACATAGGAAATTACTACTTCATCTAGAGAGTGCAGGGATTAAGAAAATCATTGTAAGGTGGACCAAGAACTGTAAAGGACAAAAAAAAAAGCTTGCTGACAAGGAACTACTGGATTCTATGAAGGCTGTTTGGGGAGTTCAAGTATCCTGGGACAGATCTCTCCATTCCTGTTAATAAGATTTAAAAACAAAAAATATCCAGAAAGTAGCACAAATTAAACTTACAGATGAGCAAAACTGAGTTGCCAAAGAAAAAGCTGTGTGTAGCTATCAACTGGTCATAACTGGTAGATCTTGAGGGACTAAAGTATTGGAAAATGTAAATCCAATGTTTTGGGATGAGTAATAAGATTTTCTACATGAAAAGGTAGCATCAGCTGAAAAGGAGTGTTGAAGACCTGGAGATTTTGATTTTTCTTAGACAATAAGAATTAATAGAAGGAATTAGACTGCTACCCAAAGAGATTAAAGAATAAATATTTTTACTTTGCACCAAGTAGCAACTTACTACTCAAAGAGAGTTTCTTTCAAGCAGATTCTACAGTATTTTCTTCTAACTAGCCAAATGAAGGCTTAAGAAAAGATGTGAAACCTTCATTAACAAGTTTAAATTATAAAAAAGAAAAAGCAAAGCCATTTATAAGAGGTGTTAAAAAACCTGTGAAGAAACAATACCTGTCATGAGAGGCAAATGGACCCAGTGATCCAGAAAGCCATGCCAGTCCTGTGTTGACACACTAGAAGGAAGAACACAAGCAGTCTACGAGAATCAAATATCTATATTAACACAGATAAAAACTAAAATAACTTTTATCACATAATACTTGAGGTCAAAATGTCCTAATTTCAACAATGTCCTAATTTCTGTTTTATTTTTTAGAATGAAACCAAAACTGGCTAGCCTAATAAAATAAGTATTAAGCAAAAATTTAAAAGAAACATTAAGGTTCTATTTTTCTTAAAATAAGAATGTGAATATGCTTTATAGCAGTTTTATTATTAAAGAGAAAAAGAGAAATCAGTAGTAACAACCTGTTTAAAAGCTCTGTTGCAACCCCTGGGATAAAAACCAGATTGAATTTCTTGGGTCCAATACAGGGTGCTTGTCACAACCTGTGACAGGAAGGAACAAATTAAGAGGAGAATTTGGTGCTCCAGTGAACACAATATCTTCCTCCATCTTCTCCAAATACAAGCTAAAGTACACGTGAGAAAGAAGTGGAGAGAAGTTTTTGTGGGCTTGGCACTGACCGGCACTGAGAAAAAGCTGCCCCTGCCCGTGTGTTGGTGCAGCCCAGCGTGTGCAGGCGCGGGTGGTGCTGCAAAGCCAGGCTGCACACTGCCTCTTCCCACTTGTGTGTGACCAGGCAGCATCCATGAGAGCAGGCAAATCACTGCTGCTGCCAGGCTGACGGAGCTGCCCTGAATCCCCCCAGGACTACTTGAGAATGACCGGAGCTGCTGAACTGTCTTTGACTGTAGTTATAACTGTTATAAAAATAATTATTAATATTTTCATAATGACGTTATCATTTGAAATATCCCTAATGTTAATTTCCTTTAGCTTCTTTTATATTTTAACAAAATAAGAAATTTTAGAAGAAAAAAAATCTGCAGAAGTGTTTTTTTTTTTATTTATTCAGAGCTTCAGACTTGAATCTGACTTATACTAATTTACATATAAGCAAACCATTTCACTTAAAATGAATCTTGTGAAAATTGAGTATTTCATGAGGTCAGCTGCTGTAATTTCAGAATGTTCAATGATTTTACTCTCCAGCTTTTAGGGGTGCAAAACATATGTTTTAGAATAAAGCCTGCATCCCACCTGAAAGCAGATTTTTAGTACTGCTATATAGGTATGGGAAGCACTCATTGCTTTGTTCTGCAGTCTTCAAAGAATTTGCCTCAGTTTTAGAGGACTTAGAGCAAACTGTGTTCAGCAGAGCCTAAACTGCTATCTGGATAAAATAGTATAATAATTTATACACCTAAGAATCCATCTCAAAGTATTATAATAAATACATTTAAAATTCTATTATTTGGATTTTTATACCAAATATATTTAATAAATTTAAAAATATGAATGAGCTCAACTTAATTTTATGAAATTTAATGTGTTTAAAGTCAGTAGGGTCTGAAGACCCTTTTTCAGCATGAAAAACTCCTCAACACTTCTAAAATTGGATTTGAAAGAGAACTTCGCTTTTTGTTCTGAAATGCCTGTTATTTTTCAAGATCCTACTATCTCCTCAAGGAAAAAATTGCAGTGAAACTCAAATTCTTCTTTACTTCAGTGCATGCAGATAATGAGCTCTTCTGCCTTTAAATATGTAATGTTTGAGGTCTCAGTATTTACATCTGGAAGCAAATCTCTGGAGGAGACAGCACTACTCTTAAGTAAAGTAAAGGACCACTCTGTTTGCTGAGCCTTCTTGAAAGTCCAGCAAGAATATTTCCAAGGTCATATGGCTTTGAAAATCTGACAGCAGTTCAGTTCACTGGACAATGTAAATTCAGCTTTTTCCTCATTTGTGTGCAGAAGGAGCCATCATTAATCGAACATAAGAATCCGTATACCTCCTTGTGGAGAGAGGCAGTTGCCCTAAAGTACAGAGCAGATATGATATGTGCATGGAGGCACTGCATGTGGTGTCCAGTGAGAGGAATCCAGACAAACGTCCCACATCTGTGTCTGGCCATGACAATGAAAATAAAAATATCATGTGCTGATATAGTTGCTATTAAGTCCATGAGACAACAATAGCAGTTAATCTTGTAATTTCATAAAAGTCAGGATGGAAAGGGAGCTGGTTTTAAGTTAGAAAAGTACCACCATAGGCAGTCCCTAAACACATTCCTCTTAATAGCTCAGGTACCTAAATTAGGGGTGCAGGCATGCACTTTCATTTCCCTGGTATGGTTAACATCTGACCTTTGGCATCACGGCTATAGCTTGTTAATATGTTCATTTACTCACACAGTGGTGATCCACAGTGAATTCCTCAGCCTAGTTAGAAGGACAGAAGAGAACAACTGAAACCCTTCATTTCTTCCTGAGGCAGTTGCAAAGCAGCAGAGAAACAGTTAAGAAACAAAAGCGATAAAAATGGCAAGAAGGGGGCTGGGGGAAAAAGGAAGAGTTGGACTGTAAGAACACTTGTCCAAAAGGAGAGATTTAAATACTGTTAGGATTTCATTTTTCATTTTCATTACCTGAAAGACTAAAGCTGTAAGCGTGGAAAATGGAAAAAGTCCAATGCTTCATTTGCATGTTTGGTGTTGCATTCAACCCTAAACTGCTGTCTCCAAAGGCTCTGTTTTGTTATGGCAAGCTATAGGACTGCTGGGGTGACATGAATAAGACTGAGAAGTAAAGATGGGAATTAACCCTGAACTGAATACTCCCTTGAGCCTTTCTGTTATACTAACAGAAACAAACACATCTTAAATATAAATTGTTTTAACTGCACTCTGAACATATTGACTGGGTCAGATTAATCAGGAAATATACTAATTTCTATTTTGAATTCTAGCTAATTTAAACAAGAAATAGATGAGCAAACTGTGATCATTATGTGCATGCCTGAAGCAGAATTGAAAGCATTGCAAGAAACACTGAAAGGGGCTGTAACATTTATCAGGTATGTTTTTAACTAGTTTCTAAGGGATATGGATGGACTGCAATTTTTTTTTTCCAATACGAGAAATCAGAAAGCAAATAACTTTCCCACAGACTGGTTTTAGACACATCTTTTCATTCCAGGAGTGAGAGACTGACCCTCTTTGGGTGCTGGCTGCACACCAAAGCCTCTCTATGAGTCTCCTCCTCAGCTGGACAGAGGAAAGAGGTGGTTGTGAAAGGCTCGTGTTCAGGACACAGAGAGATCCCTCATGGGAAAAACAGACATGATTTAGGGAAACTAACTGAATGCATTGCCAATGAAGTTATAGTAGAATAGTGAGAAACAAAAACTAAATATTAAAACACCTTCCTCCCACCCCTCCTTTCTTCCTCGACTCAACTTTGTTCTTGATTTTCTCCCTCACAATGTACAGGGGTTAGGGAATGGGAATTATGATCACCACACATTATCTCTGCTGCTCATTCCTTCTCAGGGAAGGGTTCCGTCTCCTGCTCCAGCATAGAGTTCCTAGCACAGAAGGCAGTCATTCATAAACTTCTCAAATGTGGGTTCTTGCTATGGGCTACAGTTCTTCTGTGTCCCAGCATGGATGTGTCACAGGGTCACAGATCTCTCCAGCAAACCTGTTCCAGCGTGAGCTCCTCTCTCCAGGGGCCCACAGGTCCTGTCAGACTGCTCCAGTGTGAGCTGTCCACGGTGTCACGCCGCCCTCGAGGACGTGCACCTCTCTGCCATGGCCTCCTCTGGATCTCTGCTCCACCACTACCTCCACGGGCTGCCGGGACACAGCTGCCTCAGCATAATCTCTGCTCCAGCAGCCGGAGCACCCCGTGTCCCTCCCACACTGACTGTGAATATGTGTCCCATATATTCTCACTCCTTTTTCATGGCTGCATTTGTACAGTAAGCTTTTTTTTTTTTTTTCCCCTCCCTGAGGAGCTGCCACCACCACCACTGGGCTCAGCCTTGGGCAAGTTCTTCTCAGAAGTGGCTGCACTGCTCCTGGCCAACATGAAGACCACTCCTGGCATCTTCTCCCAGAAGCCTTCCCAGGGCCTCCTTGCTGCCAAGGCCTTGCTATGCAAATGCAATGCACCTAGATATGTGAATCCACTAATTCAATCTATATAAAATAAGACATTTTTGTAAGAATGTGCACCTGTTACAGCTTTCTTTCTGCTGGAAAGAAATATGAAGCTATTAAGAAAACAAAAAAACCCCAATGCTTAACTATTAAAAGGTTGTTTACATAGACCCCCAGTAAATATCTGAAAAAAAAAAGAAGTTTTTATTAATTTCAGAATAAGTGGTACTAAGATATAAAAATATCTGTAAAATAAGTAGTGAACTACTTACAATGCAAGAAAAATTCGGTTTGTAGTTTTGAAAACTTCGGGAAAAATAAAGATCCTCAGATTTTAAACAGTCGATTTTTTGCTAAAGTTCCTTGTATTGATAATATAAACACAATCATAATGACTATGTTGGTGATCGTCTGAAGTCCAATGACCAAGAGAAATTTTAAATTTCACCTTCCACTCAGGTAAGCCCTGTTGCACTAAGAGGGTGAGTCCTATGTGCTTAGTACAGAGCACAAAGGGAGCCTGATCATGCCTGAATGAGTGTGTTATATTGACTTGAATAGGAGCAAGATTGCTCCATCAGTCTAGATTTTCTTTCTTCTCCTTCTTCTTTTGTTTCAGATTGGTAACTCTGGCTTGAACTGTCAGTCAAAAACCTTACTAGATGAGATTCATTGGCACATTCATATTTCCAATGACATTATGGATTTATATTATACATATATTTATGTTTCACTTACAGTTTAACAGCAACAGACATTTAGAACATGAGCTCTGAACAAACCTGATTGCTTCCTTGTATTAGGAGTCCAACTTCGGCTTAAGTTTTTTACATAGAGAATGAATGTTTCCTAAATGCACATAAATTCAGCTTTTACCCTTACTATATTCTGTAAAAGAGTTACAAAGATATTGATTATATATGGCAAATTCAGGGAAAATTTTCCTATGGTTTTGGCTTGCTGCATTAATTATTCTTGACTTTGATAATTACCTCCAATCAGCTACCTGTACATGGAAAGTACAAGATTTTTATGTGCTTTTCATATTTTTTTCACACAAGAAAAATAAGAGCTTACTTTGGCAAAAGCTCAACTCTTTAACTGAACAGTCTCAGTGAGGTATCTTTATTTTGGATTCCATTTGATTTAATCCTGACTTAAATAGCATGTTGCTAACCTTGGACTGCATAGAATTATATAAAAAACTTCAAGGTGCGATGGATTCATTGCATTGCTTAAATATTACATCTTGAAAATTTAATTGTACTTTAAAAATATTTTTTGTCAGTCTAATATTTTTCTTTTATCCGAACTGTGATCCCAGTGAGGTGAACTAATTTCTGTATAACCAGTAACAACTAAACTCAGTTATCATGTTTTCTGTACTAGCATGCTTTCTATTAAATCAGATGTCATTAAGTCAGTGTGGGTTAAGGGATAGCTCTCCATTTATTTCCCTCAAGAGGTTTTGCACAGGAGGCAATGCACCAGTTTTCAGTCTAACTAGTAAATATCTTTGTTTAAGACTTTCTGGGCAATAAAATGTATCATAAGTTAAGTACTGAATATTTATTTAAGTTATTGACTCTTGCAATATTCCAGTACTCTGCAAATCCAACCCTATCAGGCTACAGGATGACCTTCTGAGTTATCAGACTAAACACAGGACTGAAGATGTGGTTTTTGCAGCTTTAGTACCCCAAGTATTATGCCTAACAGTTAATTAGTGTATTAAGTCTAACAGTTTTTTTTAAAATTTTTTTTATTTTCACTTTAAAAATCTATGGTTGTGAAAACTGCTTTCACCACAAACTATCTTTGGTTACTGAAGTAATATAGGAGAATAGTAACATAGAATATAGAATTATAAAAGAATAGTATAATAGAATATATATAAAATGGTATTTCACATGATATTTCTTGCACAACATAAAGGGTATTTACTGTGGTTTTTAAAATATACATTGGATGCATTTGGTATTTTCAGTCTTGGCTTTTAAATGTAGTGGTCTTCTAAGCCGTTCCCTTAAGCAGTATCAGTGTTCCAAAACCTTACAGGAAATGTAATTTTAGCCTTGCATTCATTGACATCTCTCACCTTTCTTTTGTTCACTTTAGTCTTCTTATTCATCTGTGCTCTCATTTTCAAATTCTCACCGTGGCATTTTCTGTGATCACCGACTCTTTCCCACCATCCTTCTCCTTTTATTCTTGTTTTTGTTCTCATTCAGTCTTTCAGAACTGTCACATTATACTCTAAATTACAATTTATAATTATGACATTTTTAAAACCTTCTAACTATACTTCCTTCTTGTCTTTCCCCCCCTTTTGATATTCTCCAGCTCTTAAAATTACTTCTTAATGTATTTGTTGTTTCATTTTTTGAATGTTAGCTCGAATAGACATTTCTTTATTTTCTTTCAAGTATGTTACTTTGTTGTCACCCAAGATAATCAGGAATTTACATATTTCTTTTTGTATCTAATGAAGACATTTATTGCTTTTATTTATACCTTGTTTGCATTGTTTTGGGCAGTAAATTGAATTAAATCAACGGTGTGCACCTATAATTCATTATGATAGTGAGTATAAAAGTGTGTCTTAGGTGATTTTGTTCTTTGCACTCTTAAGCTTTGCAAAAGGCAGCGTAGTTTTATACATTATAACATGTTTCATACACATTTCATGTTCTGGTATGAAATTTTGGATATTCTGTCTTTTTTCTCTTCCCTGACAGTAACAGTGTACTATTTCTGGGTCTTCAAATCTTCACTCTTTTCTGAAATTCAGAAAAAAAGATGAAGAAATTTGAATATAATTCCAGTCTATATTAAAATCAAAGTACAATTATTAAAACTTTTATGTGAGAAATAGGAAATGGGAAGATTAGGTTCTGTAGAAAGCTGAGGAAGTTCCTATGTCAGGCCAGCACTTCTTGGAATAATATATTAATTTAGTTAGATTATTAGAGCATAGTCCACATTCTCCCATTCTCTGCCATTGTCTATGCAGTTGTGCACTGAGGACATTTTTAACTATTGATAGTATTGTTACCACTCAGTTTGTCTAGATATTAATCCATCAAGTATAACACTTCCTAAAGTTCCTGCTTCACATTTTTGTGGAAATAGCTCTCTCATATGTTTCTGTTACCCCATTCTTTCATTTCTATGCTTTAAGGAAACACCCTGAATTTCTGCAGGATGATGGAGGAAGGAGCGACGTACCAGGTGAGTGAGTGTCACACTCCGATAGCTGTACTGCATCCTCACAAATAGTCACACCATGCAGGTATGACAGTTTTGTAACTGACTTATGTTTTACTTCCCAAATACATCCATGTCAATAAACAAAGCAGATCCAGCCTCAGTCTGAATGGTAGAGCATAGATCACACCCATACGTGGAAAATAGTAATTCCCTTTAATTTGTTCATGTGGTGATAGATGTTACAAAACACTGAAAAGTAGGGAGACTAAGAGAATAAGCTGCAATACAACTGAGTTTCATGGGGGTAGGATGCCCAAAGACTTTTCCCAGGAAGGATTAGTGATAAGACGATGCTGCAAATAAACACATGAAGGGAAGCAGAAACTGAAAATACCTTCAGCTGAGATTGCCTCCTCCCTTTTGTTGTGACAGTTTTTAATGTGTGTATAAACTGGCTATGTGGTTTGCAATTTCCATCCCAGAGTTTGGGACTTCAGAGTGTATATTGTTAAGAAAGCAAAGCCTGGTATTAGAGCTATTCAGGAATACCAACTTTTCCCTAAAACACAGTTCCCTCACTGGATTGAGGAGAAATTGGCAAGAAAGACACACAATACTGTTCTGGCCTGATATAAGATTTTTCTTGCTGTGCCACAGTAAACTGGCAGGAGCTTAGATACAATTTAGGAGCTATAGCCATTCCTGTATGTTCCACAGCTCACTCAGTATAAATCTCAATATTTGTAGACAGTAACTTTATCTGACTATAATTCTAAGCAACTATTATGAAAATAAACTTGTAATTTCTTAGCTGGTCCTACATGTTTTATCCTTAAAAGGAGATCCAAGATTTATTAATCCCAGCAATTTTGGTTAACACCCCTCTGGAAGATAATTCAAACTGGCAAATGAGTGCCTCTCCGCACTCCAAATGAATCACCAAAAGCAAAGACTGTGTGTTGCCTCTTTTCATCTGCGATCCTAACAGAGTCCACAGAGCTCTCTACCTGGATTTTCCCCCAGGAGAACACATTTGCCCTTCTCAGTGCCACAGATCTGCAAATGTTTATGGGTGGTGGGGTGTGCACAGAGTGGGGAGCCTTTCTCTTACTGCCAGAAGTAGCATATTCCTCAAAAATTCGTGCTCTGCATCACTCATGTCTTCCTTTTTGTCCTCAGGGGCCTGTAGTGGTTTGACCTTGGCTGGATGCCAGGTGCTCACCAAACCACTCTATCGCTCCCTCTTGCAGGTTGAGATAAGGCAGTTTATTAAAGCAAAAAAGAAAGAAAAGAAAGAAAATCAAGCAAAAGTTTGCACATGCATAAGAAATGGGAAAAGTTAATTTGTACTTCCCATCAGTGACACTTCCGGGAAGCAGGGCCTTGGCATGCAGAGTAGATGCCCCGGAAGGCAAACATTGTTGAATAACAAATGCCCTCCTGGTTCCTCCCCTCTCCCTTAGCTTTTATGTCTGAGCTGATGTCACACAACATGGAATATCCCTTTGGTCAGCTGGCCTGGCTGTGTCCAGGATCCTCCCAGGATTCTCTCCAGGATCTTGCCCACTCTCAGACCCTTGATATAGTTGAGAAGGTAAGTCAGATGGACAGCTCTGCTCAGCAGTAGCCAAAACATTGGTGTGTTATCAACACCCTTCCAACTCCCAGAGCAGAGCACAGCACTGTGAAGG
This sequence comes from Pyrgilauda ruficollis, assembly GCF_017590135.1. Taxonomy (NCBI): domain Eukaryota; kingdom Metazoa; phylum Chordata; class Aves; order Passeriformes; family Passeridae; genus Pyrgilauda; species Pyrgilauda ruficollis. The sequence goes on from NW_024531266.1 coordinate 1,899,369, forward strand.
TTGCTATGGGAAAAAGGAACTCCAGCTCAGTCAGACCCAATACAGGGACTTGGGCTGTGGTCTCTGAAGTGTCCCTCCCACTGACCCCTCATTTGTTACCTCTTATAATCTCTGGTGAAGCCTGTTTACCTTTTATAGCACTGCCACAACTGTCAGAGTTCACTTATGACAGGAGAGGCTGCTGTTATCACTGCTGGCCCATGGCCCATGGCATTCCCGGTGGAGCATGCCCAGCACAAAATCATTCACAATCAGTATTTTTCAGTGACAGAAACAGCTGCACAAGCAGGATAGGACATGTCACAAGACCCGATCCCCACTTCACAGTGGAGCGTATCCCTTCCACTAGCTGCTCTTCTGGAACTGCTATGGATCCCTACCTACCAGCTGCCCTTTAGCTGCTTTGCTTGTGTTCGCACATCCTGCTGGAAATGCCCCTATCTGTGGTGGGCCTTAACTACCAGATAAATAGGACACCTGAAATTATTTATCTTCTGTGAAGTCTCCCACATTTTAAGGAACCTTCTACTCTGCCTTGTAATCTTCCTATCACAGCTTATTTTCCTTGAATCACTAGGTGTATTGAACAGTGCTTTATTTCACACCTCAGTTCCAAAAAGTGGTCCAAGGAAGGGAGCAAAGGATACTCAGCAGTGCTCATGAAGCCTGGACAGGCCATGGGGTATTTCAGTGGTGAAACTAAGGTAAGAGAAAACTCAATGAGTAAGGAGGTTTTAAGTGAAATGTGAAGACTGAAAAATGGTGAACAGGAGAGACTGTAAAAGCAAATGAGATTACAGGGAAGAGGCAGTATTAAAATAAAGAAGAAAAAGTGGAGGAGGGATTGCTTGGAGCAGGGAAAACAGAAGGTACAATGCAGAAGGAAATTGACAGAGAGAAAAGAAAAATCTGTGCCCACTACAGATTGCTCTTTCAGATCTTGAAATCAACATTCTTCTTCTACAACTCTAATCTGTATTCGGCTTCCAAGAAAAAGAAATCTCTCTGAGAAAATAATTCTTTGGTCCTTAGCTTAGCATTTGTACAATGGAAGTAATAACCTTTCACCTGAAAAATTAAGCCACTAAAATTTGTGAGGCACTTAAACTGATGAGTGTTGAAAAAAGTGTGAGTTAGGACTGTCTACAATGCAGAGGAAGAATTGTGCATTGGAAAAGCACAAGACATCACAAACAACAGAGATCAGAGATAAGAATTTCCATATTTTGTACCAATTGGCAGCAGATTCAGGGAAGAAAAAAGGCACAGTCTGAGCTCACCAGTTGTAAATGGTGTCCTAATACACAAATCCTGACCAAGGAAGGACAACATAAGTCCTGATTTTTGAATGGTTAATAACATCCCATTAACAAGATAATTCTTGAGCATAATAAAAGAACCGGTGTATTTTTCTGAGAGTTATTGGTCTCTAGTATTCTGCATAAGTTAATCAATGTCTAAATCCGTTTCTCAATCCCTTAGCGGCAAAATAGCTATTACAGCTATATAAATTAAACATCTTCCCCTCTCTTTCCCTTCAGTTGGTCATGTTACTCTGAATTTCCACATTTTCCATTTTTTCAGCCTTTTGCACAGCTATACTCTCAATTATCTGGACTTTTCCTGCCTCTAATGGCATGCCAAAGTGAAACAGTACAGTCATCATAACCTAACTTGGATTTACTACTTTCTACCAGCAATTTCATCTTCTGTTTCCATCCTTGCATCTTTTTCTTAAGTACGAAAATATGTTTGTGGAGTAACTACTGTGTTCCTGCTCTGGATTCCTAAATGTAAATGTCACGGGGATGCTTGGTTCTTTCATTGTCTAAACTAATCCTAGTTGATACTTGACTTGTTGGAACCTGTCAAGCACTCCATGGCATCTCTCCCTGTGACATTCTTTAGAAATTCCATGTGGGTTTTTTTTCTTTGTTGTTGTTTGTTGCTTTGGGTTTTCATGTTTTTTTTTTTTTTTTTCTTTTTAGAGGAAACGGAGTTTGCATTATTGGTTATTCTTATTCATCTTACTATACTTTAAAAAACAGAGAGATATAAGGAAAAGTCATTAATTTTTCTTTCTAGCTGAAAGTGTACAATTTAAATGATGCACTTCATCTGGTGCCTTGCTATGGAAAGGAAAACTCATGCTAAGATAATGGCCTTTTTTTTTACCCTATTAAAAGCTTTGGTTCTTCTTCTAGACAACATGCTTTTAATTTACACAGAACTTTTCAGTCTCTATCCCTTTTTTATTGTTATGCCTGTATCATGTGACTAGGGCACACACAATATGATACAACCAGTAATGACATTATGCTAACAGTATGTTGGGGGCTGGGTTCCTGTTTATGGTTAAACCCTGATGTTAATTGATGAAAATAGTTCAGGAAACAGAAGCTCATGCATTTTTATCAGCTCAGCTTTCATAGACTTCATACAATTTGTTTAAAATATACATTCAACATATTGAAAATTGATAGTAAATCCAGGTCTTAAACCTAATTCTGAAATCCATGTTATGCATGAATAATTACTGTTTAACAAAATTATAGATGCTAGGATAAATGCAAACCAATCCTTCATTGCAAACAGCAGAGGAGACCTAACAGATAACACAAAGAGATACCATATGAGAATACATCCACTGAACATCCACTTAAATTACAAGAGTTCAAAGGACATTCAATCCCACCAGAATGACATCAAAAAGGATTGTAAAAATATCTTGTCAAGCAGCATTGTTGTGCTGTCTAACTTTTTAATCGTAGCATAATGTTAATGCTATTAGAGTTTCTATAAAGATACACAGGGGTCAAGGATGCCAGAGAGAAAAAAAAGAAAAGGGAAAAGAAGAAAAGGTTGCACATGCTAATTACATTTTCTGGAGCTTAGTATGATGGTGTGACCTATATTTATGCATTTTGTCCTGATTATATTATTTTAAGCTATTCTTTCAATATTAACTACTTTTAGAGTGGGATATGAAACCTGTTATAGAAGAGCAGGGAAAAAATAAAGTATCCTTGCACTGCTCAAAGCTGATTCCCCCCAGTTCTTCTCACTGGAAAATCTTTTATTTTCAGTTTATCCAAATTTATGCTACAGTACTTCCATACACAAGAAGATTAAGTTAGCTGCATATTTGCAGAGGTACATATACACAATGGATCTTCAATAAAACTCATTTCATACCCATATAGATCTGCAAATACACGTGCTGAGGAGCACAAGATTGCATTCAAGTCTTCATGTAGCAATTGTAGATATCAAATTGGTTATCTTATTGTCAATTAAAAATTAATGTCTATATGCAATTTTGACTTACTTTTACATATCTTCACTTTGTTTCAGGTAGGAATGCCACGAGCAACACAACTTAGTGCAAGTCTTTCATGGTGCCAGTCGCATTGGGGAAATTTGCTGTTATTCTTGGGCATTTTTTTTACATCATTATTCACGTTTGTGCAAGCTTGTACAATATTGCAACTTTACTGCTAAGTATTGTCTCTGGCCTGTATTTAGCATAGTCTATTTAAATTTCAGTTGGAGAAAAAGACACCTTCTTTTTTTATTATGTGATCAAAATTTTGAAGCTCTGTAATTTTCTTGCTGCTCACAGAAACAAAACATCTAGGCTCACTGAGAAAGCCTTTTCTACAAGCTATAAATATTTGCTATTTGTAAAACCTCAATGAAAGATTTAGTTATTAAAAAACTAAAGGAAGAAAATTACTAATAATGATTGGTTTGAGCTAATGAGATGTTTTTATGCAAATGTATGAACCTTAAATATGACCTGGAAACAAAAGACCGCTTAACAGTTACTATTAAGCTATACATTAGGAGATCAATTAAAGAGAATTTCTTTCTAATGATCAAGCTGTACAAGAGTTGCTATGGAAACCTGGAAAAGGAGAGATTCAGAATGCAAAACAGCAATAGAAACAAAACCAATATTTGTAAACAAGTATTGTAGAATGTGTATAATCAGTTAAATAACAAAAGACTGTTTCTTTTCCTCTCCAATATATTTGAAAGAAGGGCACGTTTCCATATGAAGGTGCCAGTTTAGTTGATATTTGGATTCCATAAAGAAAGGTGATACCAAGGAAATCTTTCTGTAATCAATAACAGTTCACTAAATTACAAAATGGGATAGAAAAACAGAATGACTTTAAAGGTCTCAAGGAATTATACAATCATGTGATTATAAATTGCTGGCAAATTAAGAAACATATCTATGGCAAAGAAAGTTCAAATACAGGTGGTTAAAAGCAAGATTAATTCCTTCCCTCATACCTTAAAACAACACGGTACTTGTATCAGAAAAAGCTTAAAATATTCAGATTATCTAATATGAAGGGTGCCATCCACTTCATATGTTTTCTTTTGCTTTTTTTCCCTATATCTTGTGCAGTTGATGAATACCTACAAAATATATATGGATATATTGTGTTAAAAAGCATTTTGTGTAAAAAAAAAAAAAAAAAAAATCTGTCACTAAGTAAGTTTTTTCAGCCCAGGTTACAAAAGGAAAAAATACAAGAAATCTAGTTGTCCTATATGCAGAACATGTATTGCCGATACGTACGTGGAAAAATTTTCAAAGCGTGGTTGGTAATTGGAATTTCCTGTAAATGCCTAGGGGCCTTCTTGCAATAAACAGCAGGCATAATGGACCTTTTTTCTCCCATTTTCAAATTGCCCATGGATGCAAAGGTTTATCTTCTTGCAAAGAAAAAGCACCAGGAAGTGTTTGGATCTGGTGGACAGGAATCTGCAGTCTGTTCTCTGAACAACACTAAGGGCAGAGGGTCCCTGAGCCCAGAGGACACCAGCGTGGAAGCAGCTACCAACAGCTCCAACACCACAACTCAGGCCTGTTATGCTAGGGAGTGACCTCCTTGCTGGGATATGTCAGTATAACTCAGCTGGTGATCTCTGCATTTGCCAGCTATTCACAAAGCCCCACAATCCACGCGTGTGAACAGACTCCTAAAATTACACGTTCATTTAAGTTGTTTTTCAGACCATTCTTGACAGTCTTGAAAGAAATAAAGGTCTTCTGAGGAACATATTCATGTGAATGAGTACATTTCACAATAAATTTGAAGGACTCTTTCAGGGTGGAACTCGAAGAAGCTGCATTAAACAAGTAACATAAAAGCATCACAGGATAAGTAATGAAAAATTAAGTAAAACCTTATCATCAGTACTACAGAGGTGGATGGAAGGGTTTCTGACCTCTTTTTTTATGGTTCAGGTTCAAGCAACCTAATGGAGTATGTTTTTTTTGAAGTTATAATTCTGCTATAGTCATGTATGATGGGACTACCAAAATGATCTATCTATACATATACGTAACTCAATAATTAATTTCTATGCAAACTTACCAATGCAAATATTTTCAAAAATCCCCTGCTGTGCTTTTTCCTGTCTCTCATGTCATCTGTACATTAACTGGTAATACTTTCCTGCTTTATAAATGTTATGTGAGGCTTGTTTAACTGGCTTTTTGAAGCTGGCCTTCCAGGACAAAATCCCCTTAAAATGTTTGCTTCATACACTCAAGATCTTACTTTTTGTTGCAAATGACTTATAGTACAGAAATACTCATGTTTTCTGAAAGTGTGACTGTAGCGATGTAGCTCTGAAAGAAGGCAGATACCCTTCAGGGATAAAACAGAAAAAGAAAGAGAAAAAAGGAATATTTAGCCAACCTGAAACAACAAATATTTATCATGAAGAAAAGACCATTATTTCTGAAAGAAAATCTTTCAGACTTCCACTTCATGGGAAGGTCATTTTGGTTAGCTTCAACGAGATAATCAAAAAATCCAATTAGCTCTATATAGAAGTTACAAATCTGTTCTCATCAAAGAACACATAGCCTACAGCACAAGCAAACAAAATGCTATTAGATTGAACCATTAAAAAGAAGAGTTGTATGCTGCTAATAGGAGAGGGCTTAGAAGAATTCAGCTAGAGAGAAAATAAAGAGAAAATAAATTACAACCACTTGTCAGATCATTTTGAGTAGCTGACAATAAGTCACGGCTCACTAAAAAATAAATTTTAAAAAAAAAAAAATTTACTGATTGATTTGTAAAATGAGCTCTTAGATTCGTATATTTAAAAGCAAAAATCAGAGAAATCTTATGTGAACCCAGTAATCCTTCGCAATGGAAGTACAGACTCCAACTCCCTCCTAAGGGATTTCTTCAGACAGAAGGAGGCAGTAAATTTGTCTTGGAGAGTGACCTAGGGCCAGCTAACTTTTGGGATCAATGAAAGAATCAAGTTCCAAAGTCAAGGACTCAGAGAAAATACCACACAGAATCTGAGTTTTCAACAAGATCAGAAATTAATTCAAATGTACTCATTTGCTGGACAAACTTCATGAGATATTTGTATGTACAGTCTTACAAAGATTCCAGATTCAGAAACTAGCATAGTCCAATACCCATACCCATATGTTACAATCAAAAGTGGCTGTCAGGATGTTACAAGCAGTTACTGTGTTGTGTCTACATTCTCAAACCTTGCTATAAATCACAATATACGACAAATGAACTTCAAAGTAAACTGGGTGGGTTTTTTTTTTTAACAGAAAAATAAACAAACTTCAGAATTTTCTTGTTTTATTTTCAGTTAATTACTTGATTAAAATGCACATTGAGATCCCAGAGTTCAAACCTGGTAAGCTTTGCTAAGTGTTCAGGGAAGAAAACAAATATGACAAGAACATAGATTTGAATAAACAAACAAGTTTTTGAGCTAACATTAACTGCAAAATTGTATTTTTTAGGGATGAATTTACTCCATATTCTGCTAGCTGTACTTGGTATCTTGCTTTTAAAATAAGAATTTATTCCTTCCTTTTCTTTGAAATCATCTGACCACTACTATATGGAAATAACCACTTTTGCTAATTACTTCACTGAGAAAAAAAAATTATAGAGAAAATCAAGATGAATGAGGCACTGTGCTTTGCACAAATCAGACAGACAAGCTGTCAGCGCTGCCTAAGCCATCCTTAGAACAATTCCCTTTCCCCAAGGAAGTTGTCAGGAAAATGGAGGTCCTTGTCATTTCTCCGCTTGCAATTTGGGACTTTCCTTTCACACCTAGTTTATTTCTAGAATCTTTTGACATTATTCTTGCAATTAAGTGACAAAATAATTCTTTTTCCTTATTTCGTCTTTAAGCTGGCATATATACCTCTCTAGTGCTATACATATGGGGTAGGGCATGGCTAATAAATGTGTTTTTTGCTATTTTGTTCAGTCTCTGAAGTGCATTTGTCCCACAGACATGTCAAGGAGGTAGCTCTGCGTCAACCTCAAGTGACTGGGCAAATTACCAGTGCCTGAAGACCCCTGGGAGACTCATCAGTGCTGGAGTGCCCTTGAGAGCACACAGGAGCGTGCAGGGTGTCAGTGTGGAGCTTGCTCCCTGTGAGCCTGTCGAGCAGACCTGCTTCTCCAACATTTTATGCACAGGAAGCTTTGTGCTGGTACATACTAGAGGTGGAGAAGTTTGTGAAATTCGTTAGGACCTCAGACTTACCGGGACCATTTGATTCTGAAGAGCAACTATATAATATATAATAATATATTATATAATAATATAATATAAAATATATAATTAATATATAATATATAATATATACCATATTCTATATAATAATACAATATGTAATATATAATATACAATATATAATGTATAATATATAATACATAATACATCACATATAATATATCATATATCATATCATATATAATACATAATATACAATACATAATATGTAGTATAATTATACCAATTACATTATTAACTATTAATAATATTATATATTAAGAATAATATAGTATATTATAATATATTCTATGTTATATATTTTATAATATTAGATATTAGAAATTAGCTATATATTTGTTCATATATATATATATATATATATATATATATATATATATGTATGTGGCTATAATAACGAGACCTTACTAAAAAATGTCTGAGCTTGTTTCTGGAGTATGAGGAAAAATCTGAAAAATTGTGGAACTGTGGTTAGCATTCATAGTTCATTTAGTTCATTCCTGATAAAATAGTTTTAAAAATTTCTCCAAACAGCAGTCCACATTTCACCAGTTGCAGTCCTTAGAGATACAGAAAAAATTTTGGACATTTTTAAAAGGGAGGTTAATAACGGCTTTACAAAAAAAGTTTCACGATGTATTGAAGAAGTGTGTGAGTGTAGAAAAGAAATTTAATGTGTGATAGAGCATCTGTTAGTACACACTAGTAAATTTTACATAAAAGCTGAATTCATTTCTCCCATCTTCTACATACAAAGTTATACATGTATGTATTAAAGCATGTGAGAGATCTGTGATGTACAAGATAATGTGTTTACTGATCACAAGCACAAATATCAAAAGCTAGCAAGTGTTACAGGAGAACTTGGTTTTAAAATGAAAGATATTTACCCCATATAACTAAATTGAGCAGTATATACACTGCAGATTACATAGAGCTGAGCCTGGCACAGCCTTATCAAGAGCATTTACAAAAACATTCCAATTTAACAATATAACCTTTGTTTTTACACTAATTCAAGACTAGCAGAAACTGTATGCCATGCTTATTCAAGATAAAAGAGAAATATGGACACCTGGGTGATTTATGTAAGGAGCAAAACCTTAGAGAGTGACAAAGAAGCTGTCCACATTTGGAAAGAGGAAATACAAAGACAGAATTTTGAAAAAAACTCAACAGCACAGTCAAAAACTCCAGAACTATATGGAATGTAAGACTCAGTTTTACTTAAGAGTTGTCTATATGGAGACATCTGGAAAGTATTAGTCTGAATTAATAAAATAAGTAAAATCACATTAAAATGTATTAGTTGAACGGAGATAATATGTGAGCATGCACCTAAGGTGGTAGTAGTTCAGTTAGGTTACTTCACCCCCAAAGGGAAGTAAACTAAATCAAACTGAAGCCATGACAGGTTCAGTCTCTGTATGTCAGCAGTCTGTAGATACACATGGCAAATACAAGGTCATCTCAGGGCTTAGGTAGGAACCACAGGCTAAATTAACCACATAAAAAGTTACTGTGGATCATCAATAAATTATGTATGTGTCTGTGGCCTATAATTCTCAACAAAAATGTTCACAGGGATTCAGTGTTTTTTAACTAATCCAATTGTGACATTTGTGAATTTTTTGCAAGCATTGCTGTTAAAAGATACTAGGCAAAGCAAGCTGTCTAGATTCACTTCACTAAAAGCCATTAAACTATTCAGAATTTACAAATGGATGAAAAATAGGATCATATTTGTTTTCTTAGGGAGTGTGGACTAACTCAGATGGACTCCTCAGGACACTAATTTATTTAAGATTGGAAACACCTTTCTCTATTTCCTCTAAAACACACCACTTCATGGGACTTAAATTTCATTATAATGTATGGAGGTAACACTAGGTGAAAGACTTACATGGAGTTACCTGGAAAACACTGTTTTTCCAGAAAAACTTTTCATTTCTGCATATTGTGATTCAAAGAGGCTTCACAAGGTCCCATTTCTTGCTGGGCGTGCAGTAGGCGATGCACTTGATCTCTTTCCATCCTGGAAAGAGACTCCTGTGTGTGAAGGATGTGAAGGGTGCAAAGCCTCATTTCTGACTCAGTGACAAAATGCCTGGACTAAAGACTTTACCTCTTTCTCCTCTGTGCTCCATCTCTGCCATTTACTCCAAGCTGCCCAGGGTCTCACTTTCAACTGGAGTCCATATTTTTGTTTTTGGTGTTTTTTAACAGGTTTTTAATGCTGTAAAAATGCTTAATGGACAGGATATAGTGCTTGCTATGATAGACAGGATAGGAGATAGAGGATTTTTTTACATACATCATGAGTATATCACAAACTGAAAGAGAAAATGGAGGTTCTGAACATATAAGTAGAAGTATTTTTAATCCACCCCATTCGTTAGCAGAAATTTGGAACTGCAAACTTCCACATCCACTTGCTGGTTTCAGGTAGATCAATTCTGAAACAGTGAGTATAACTTCTAAATCATCAGAATTTTAATTCTTTTTCTTCCTTTTCTAATGCAACATTTCACACTGCTAAGCTACCAATGCAGCTATCTGCAGACTCGGGAAGATAACAGCATGTTTTCTGGTTAAAGTGAGAAAGATTTAATTATCAGTAATAAGGCCCAACGCAGTTGAAAGCACATGCTCTTCCACACCACTTTGCTGCAAGCAGTTGATTCAGAAGCTGAAACGTTTCTTTAATTTGTGCCAGCTGCTAACAGTGACCTGAAGCCATTGCCATTATTGCAATCAGACATCTTAGGGACACATTGGTCATGATTCAGCTCCCCAGCCAAGATCTTTTCCATTGGTGACAGCAATTGTGGGTGTAACAAGGTTCATTATTATCTTCCTGTGCAACAAGGGCTCTCGTCCCAAGACAGAATTACTGCACTTTGTGGACTGCCATTCAAAGGCCTCAGATTAAGGAGAACAAATGAACATTCGAGGTATCAGAATATATATAAAATTTTGAGCACAGAAGAGACTGCCATAAAGTAAAAATATTTATTTAAAAAGCATCCACGCATTTCTGAACAGACACACATCTTTCTAATCTTGGGTGGCAATAACATTTTCTAGGCTACTGGATATTCTGGTACATATGGAAAGAAACAGATGCTTAATTTTAAGCAAGCAAGTCAACAATTTCAGTACTAAACACTTCAGTATGAGAAGGTTGCTATAATGGAATGGCCAGGAGGAAAGACTCTAACAGGAGGAAAGAGACTAATAGGTCCTGTAGAATGTGGTCACAACACTCCTTTAGCACCTCTGGAAAATGTATCATAGAGAGAAGGCAGACCATGTTATTATCTATATTATTTTTCATAAGTAGGAATCATTGCTTCAGTAGTTATACAAATCTCCTTCAGAATCATAAATGAAATCACTGAAATCCGGTAAGGAAGTAGATATCGTGGGGCTGTAACTGGGGTTCTCTGGGAAGCATGCCAACCTGCTGCCCGCTGCGTGGCAGGAAGGACCCCATGTATCACTGTGCATCCAAAACCTATCTTCTCCGAATCTTTATCAAGATTAAATTCTCAGTGGCTGCAGAGATGTGCATATGGGTAACTATAGAAGATTTAATGTGAGTAATGTCTTCAGCTGAGGATCGCTAAGGATTTGGCAGGTATTAAGTGCTGCCCCAGAGTCCCTACACCTCCGCAGCTCCCTGGAGTGTGCAGGAGTAAGCAACAGTGGTCTGACAGTTCCCCCGACAGTCTTTGGCATCATCCTTCCTCTGGGAATGTGGACTTGGAGGAAATTTTTCTGCAGCATCAGATGATGGGGTGGGTAATAGGAGAAAACATTGCTTTGGCTTTCTCATCTCATAAGCCATATGAGGAAAAGCCAAAATCCTGCCTTATTTAATTCAGACTTAATGTTTTGTATAACAGGTAAATAGCTCAGTGAACAGATTAGAAAATTGGGACAGAGATAAGCACATGTGATGTCAATGGCCAAGGTTCAGTCAAATATACTAAACAATATGGCCTCAAATTCAATACTGTGCCCAGATTTTATCAAAAACAAGGGCTTATCTGCAGCCTCAGACTCAAGTGAAGTACTTATTTAGTTCACCTTTTGATTAAAGTGGAAAATAACAGGGAATCAGAATACATTTCAAGCAACTTGACTGTGTATTTGTTTTTACTTAACTGTTGCACTGGAGACTATTTTCTACTCAAAGCCACCCATTCATGTTAAATCTGGTAATAACAGAGATATTTTCTTTGCCAATCGCCACATTTTCTTACAAAATTTCTGTGACAGAAACTTATTTACAGCACCACTAGCGGCACTATAAAGCTAAAAAAAAATCTTATCTAAATCATGTAAATCATTGTGTCTGCTCAACCTTCTATATCCATGCACCTACTCCAGACAAGCGAACAGCTCCCAAGCGTACAGACAGGTTTCAACCCCATTGTCACAATCCTGACAGCCCTGCTACCATGTCAGATTTCTACGTGTGACCAAACATAGTGGAACAATATATTTCAGTATAATAGACCAAATGTCTTGTGGAAGTCGTGATCAGGCCTCCTGTTACTGTAGAGTATTTAAATGATTTTAAAGAAATTCTTTGCAAGCTTGCTGCTTCTTAGATTACTTAAACTGCGGAATAGAAATTATTTAAATGAGACCAGAATTCTCATTTACTATATTAATTTTCATCTGTTTATATTATTTTCTATAGTATGAATAAGAAAAAAAAATCCTTCAAATTAGGAAGAGTTTTGATGAATACATGTCCTGATTTGAAACAATGTTTTCAAAAGTTATGGAAATATGTTTTGATTTAAGTGAATGATTTTCTGTTGTTTCTTTAAGACCGTATTTTGTGCAGTCAGTCTGGGGTTTATGGTGGAAGTATAATTCATATCTTAAGGAAGTAGAATACGTTTCGGAATACCTCAATATAGTCAGAAGACTATGAAAAAGTACATCTATGTAATGTGTAATCTCAGTTAGAGACCTGAAATACACATAATGTTGAGCAACTAAACTACAGCATTAATCCAAAATTTTCCCATATTAAAAAATATCACGTTCCACACTAAAACTGTTTCAACAAGATCAAATTACTGAAAAAGATACTGGAAAAAAAAAGATTAAACATTTACCTTACTGTTGCCTGTTCAAAGTAGTTCAAAAGCTGACAAAAATTACTTTGTTAATATGTTCCTTAGCTTTTATGTGTTCTTGCTTTATTCTGTAGCTTTATCAACAATTTCTGAAAATGTAAAATACACTTGATTTTTCCTTCAGAGAGCATCCATATGATCACAGTCTCGCTTTCAAGAAAGGAACTTTGCCTTGCTCACCTGGATCAAATTGTGAACTGTGACTTATTTAAGAAAGGTGTTGATGAATCCATAAGCTCCAGTGCATTCCAGCAGATTCAGATGCCCCACCAAATGACTTAATGAAATATTCAGATGGCAGGGGTTTCCTAGTGTGCAGCCTTCTTACTGATTCATTCATGTCATGCCTTGGGACTTCCCAAAATAGAAGAAAATTTAGAAAACTGAACTGAAAGCTAGCAAATCAAATTTGCTAAGAAATATTTCCAAGTGCTGAAACTTGGTCATTACTATTTAAATTGTTGAATCTATGCCCCAGTTTGAGATTACCCATGTTACTGCTTCAGTAAGGATGGGGAGCAAAATTTTGAAGTAACTTTTCCATTGCCATTGACTTTGCTCTCTTTTGCATCACAGAGCTGTCTCAGGGCATGCAAAGTGGACAAAAGCAAACCCCCAAGAGCAAACTTCATGCTTTCTCACCCCTGACCGGCACTCATATTCTTGGGACCAGTCCAGAATGAGCCTGCACCAATGTGCAGGTGTGCAGGGAGTCAGGACATGGGGCACTGGGCATGACCAATTGCACCCCATTGCTCAGCCTAATGTGCTGCCTGACACCCTAGTAGAGACAGTGACTTTTTGGCCCAGGAGAAGTGTGCTTTTTCAGAACAATTTCCACTTGTGGGTCAGGAGTTACGCTATGCACTGTTCCTGCTCAGTAGGTTACATGTGGCCAGCAAGTTTTGGATCAGACTTAATTATCATTCTTCCCTGTGCAAAATGCCTGTAAGGAACAGAAAGGTACTAAGCAGTTTTTAGATATGGAAACTGATGTGGCTTTAGGATAATATGTGGGAAAATGTCCAAATTGAATTACACCATAGCAGAGGGTAAACTGAGTTATCCATGGCTTGAAAATAGCACAGAGTAATGTCCTTCAAAAACTTATTTTTTTGAAAAAGGCAGAAAAAAATAAGTTGAACAAGCTGTCCCAATCTGACAGCATTTTAGTGAATTTAATTTTACCCTTCCCAAGACGGCACATTACAAAACCCAGACTAAACCAAATCAAAAAAGCCATACAAAACCAGATAAAAATCCCAGGAAAGAGTTAAAATGAAGGATCAGGAGAAGCAACCATGACAAATGTCAGCAGACAGTTGCATTTCCAAGGAATGAGCACAGGTAAAGCAGGCAGTGGCATGAGTGAGGCATGCAGCTGACACAATTTTTTAATGATAAACAATTATCTTTTTCTCGTGTTCTTGAAGAAAGCACAAAAATCTCTATTGCTCAAAAATACATCCAGCTTGGAACTCATACCCAGTAAATTGCAACTTTCAGTCTTGAATGATAGCTGTGTAGAATGTAAATTGATATATGAAACAACCAGGAGATTGATGAAAAAAATTTAAAAAATCATAGGATTTCTTAGCATTTTGTTTTAGCTTTTCTTTGGTATGTCTTCATCTTTCATCACTTAGATACTAAATGCTGCTTTTTTTTCTTTTTTGTCTTTCACTGTGTGGTTACATTTATTGGTGATACATTAGGCTTGTGATGTTTTGGTTTTTATTTTTTTCCCTCAGGTGGTAGTTCCTCTTGATAATTGTAATTCTATGTCAAGCTTTCTTCATTGGTCCCTGAATTATCAGTATTGTAGGTATTACGACATTTCCAACTCCAGGATTACAATGATTTTATCTATGTGTATCTATGACTGAAAATTCAATTACATCTAGGGATAATAAAAACTACAGCCGCATAAGCTGAGTATTCAAAAACATAAATGCTTTGTTTTTCAATAACATCTAACCCTTAAGTATCAGAGTACAGCAAAATAACAAAGGAAGAATGACACAATAAGGCATTAAATGTGTATCTCAATAGTATTCTCAGAAAATTATTTACTTTTAAGAACTCTACAAAGGGAGAAAACTTTCAAAATAGCAGTGTTAATTGAGGAGAAGCCTGATATTTTGACAAAGCAAATGGTAGGGATAGAGGAGACACAGGTCAGAAGCCAAACATAAATTATAAGAGGGGGCCATAAACATGAACCAGATTTCACAAATAGAAAGGGGAAAAGGTTTGAAGAGCCTTTAATGTTAACAATAAAATTTTGAAGTTGATTCTCAGCTTTAGAAGTAGTCAATGCAGTTGCCTAAGGGTAATATGAGAGTAGCAAAGACAGTAATAAATTTAAAAAGAGGTACAATTTTGAACAGATTGCAAGCAGAAGGCCAGAGGATTAGAAATACTACAAGTTCATTATTGTTAGAAATAACTGTGGTCTGATAAAGAACCTAGGCTGAAAAATTCTAAACAAGTTTAAAAATAGACTATAAATAGGTTTGTTATTATTCATCCCACAGTTACACAGAGCACACCTGTGCCTTTTTCATCACTGAGATTGAGATATTTTGACAATGACTTTTAACTAAATGTTCTCACTACACATCGTCAGCGATCAGCCAATTGGAAAAGACTCATTTTTCATCAATGGAAAGATCACAAGTCTTTGCGAATTAAGATATTGGGAAAACCTGACACTTTGTGTATATGGCTCAAATGCCCAGATTTCAAGAACTTTTGGTATCATTCATGGCATATATATTTCTAAACTGTTATTTTTTCCAGTGGCAGAGAAAAAAAAATTGTTTAAAAATGTGAAAGAAGCTTGGAGAGATTATCTAGGCTATGTCCCCCAGGAAAAAATAATTTTAAAGCAGTGTTCTCAGATGATCACAACCCCACAGCCTTCACTGTCTATGCCCATATCTATTCCCATCCCCATTACTAGTATTTAAAAGCTTCTCTTCACATCCCACATTATATCTTGACAAAATGTAAAGCTATGACACTTTGTGTTATATATTAGAGACATGGCAAACAGATGTTCTCTTTCTTTTCACAGTGGCCTTTGCATACTTGAAGACAGTTATCATGTTTGACTTCCATCAGTCATTCTCAAGATTCAGCAGCTCCAATTCTTAAGCATGCAAGAAAACACATTTACTTCAATGGGACCAGGCAGGGACTCTCCCATACTTTAAAATAAACTTTATTAATTAGTTGGAACAAAACCCTGTAAAGCATACTGCAATCAAGGTGAAAGGAAGCAGTTTGGTAAAATCATGGTGAGACTACTCACACCTAAAGTTTGAAGTTGAGAAGTTGTGAGCACGGGACAATGACGACTTCTCAGAAAAAAGATAAATGCACAGGTAGCACCACTCCCAAATGGGGCCACAGGTGAATAGTGGAGGACAGCCAAAAGAAACACATACAGTGGAAATGAGAGCTTTGGGGGTCCACTCATCAGGGTGTGAGCACTTAGGGGTGGGAGGGAAATGTTCTATCAATGGCTCAACCTCTGCCTACCTCTTTCGCAGGGATGGCAATGTGAGGACTGCAACATACTACTCTTCACCTCTTTGTAAGTCATCACTTTACGGGATTCATAACTTTGTAAGTCATCGATCTCTGTATGGTTTCCAGTTTCACTTAACCACATGGACTCTAATCATAATTTAGACTGAGAGGAGGGTGATCTTGACACACAACCTGAACATGTAAAAAGAAATCTGTGTCCCTTCTAGAAACTCATTCCCTGTTCTCTCCCTTGCCCGTGGTTTAGGAGGTCAGAATACCAAGAAACAGCTCATTTTTGACCTCTGCAAGAAATTGTCAGCAAATTGGCCAGCTCTGTTCAGCAACAATAATTTTTACAGCAAGGTCAAAGACTGCCAGCTCAAAAGGAAAACAAAATAAACACCCGATTTTAACAGGATAGCAAAATAGTTGCAAAAATGGTAACCTGTGATAACTGAATTTCTTGCTTGATGTTTTTAATGCATCATAAAACACAAAGTGGCAAGTTTCCATCTTTCTTTTTGATATTTCTTTTTCTTTTGAGTGCACATAAATATGCAGTAGAAATTGAGTGAAAGCATAATTTCAAGAAAATAAAGTTTAAGTTCGGTGTGTTCCAGAACATTTGTGACCCTAATTGTAACGGACTTCCTACAAAAGGTTTTCCAATTTATCTCCAGTATGCAATGAATATACTTGTCAAACAGACATAGATCCTATGTCCTAATGGAACCACCTTTCTTAAGCACACTGTAGCTTTTTTTTTTTCACAATAAACATTTGTCCTAAACAATAGCACTTATGTGACATACAGTGTTTGTAAGGGCCTTGGGAGCTGCATCTTGGGATCAGAGACACAGGTACGGCAATATGTTCAGTCAGTCCTGAATGCATTGTTAGTGCTGTGATGATAATCTCTTCTCCGCCCCGCATAATACCTATACGGACCCTAAAGCTGTGAAGATTTCTTCAGATCAAGCTTAGAGTGATTTATACCATTTGGCATGCAAACACTTGAAAATTGGAGTCTATCTTGGTAACTCTGACACAACTCTAGTGGCAATAGCAGGTGTCACTTGATTACAGTATCTCCTGCTTATAACACTGCTATGGTAATTAAAGCATGTCAGAATTAAAAAACAAGAGTGGTAAAGACATGTTTTATGACAGAGACATTAACGAAATTTTTAAAACATGATCTGCTGTGGTATTAAAAATAGAAAATTGTCTTCCTACTCATAATGATTTAGTACTAAATTACAGAAATTGTTGAAAATCCTAAATATGATGGAAGTTACTACTAGTATTGAGCATTACACACTCATAGAAGTGCTATGACAAATACATTTAAATATCTTTAATGCTGCAAAACCTGGAAAGGCAATTAGCGGCAATAAAATTTGTATTGAATTTGGATAAATTTTAGACAATTAGCCTTCTTCTAAATGCAATTTCTGGCCAAGAAATCCATAGGGACACATGACTTATCCACATTTATTACTCATTAGAGCAGAGTAATTCCTGTCATGGCTGAACACCAAGGAATTAATCATTATAAATTCAGAACAGCTAATGGACTGAGTAGCCCTCTTCTCCCAAGAACAAATCCCCAGGTAAAAGATATGAAATATAAATTGACCACAGCAAAGAGAAGTGCATTGCAATAATATGCATAGTAGATATATATAGTTATTATGCTCAATATGTATATACATGCATGTAGTGTATATGGATAATGTATTAGGAAAGTAGATTTACTATGTATATATGTATGTGTATACTATGTATATACATTATTATGTATATACATATACATGGTATACAATATGTATATACATATTGAGCATAATAACTGTATATATCTACTATGCATATTATATTTCCTAATACATTATCAATATACTACACAGACCCTACATTTCAGATTGCACAGATAAAGTTTGTGCATACCCTCTTATCAGTAAATTCACCTCAAAATATTTTAAGATAAATATGCCCTATGAACAGAATTTTGTCACTCTTCTCTCAGGTTAAGAATATTTCCTTTCTTGAGTAATAGTACAATGAATTTGGTCTATATATTTTTTATATCTTTCAGCTCTTGCTCCTCCAGAGTAAGTTAGATTTTTCAAAGTAATATAAGTAAAGTAACAACTAAAACATTTTTATGATTAGAAAGACAGAGTGGAACAGACCAAAAGATTCAGCAGTTTGAAGACAGCAGACTGTGCTTGACTACTTCAAAAATTTTTATTGCAAATGAATTTTTCAATATAGATCAATATGATCTATCTTGAGTCCAAGTCACATTGGAGCTGAACACAAACCTGAACATTTTCAGGAGAAAATCTGAAAAAATACAGCCATTAAATTACTTATTACCTTTCACCCATCTTACCATTCTTCCATATTAACTTTTATGAAAAAAAAAAAGATAAAAAATAATATCTGATGCAGCTTGCTTTGATATCTTTCTGATGCAATGAAGTTCTTAGAAATTCTGTTTCCATTTTCCAGAGGTTATACTGATGAATTTCAAAAAAGTTTAAAGTAGGATTCATATGTGATCTGAAAACCTATATTTTCTGGACTTTCTTTAACCTTACATTTTTATAATTAGAAAATTCCATTTATTTTAAGACTCTTCTTTTAGTTTCTTTTGTACTCATTTTCTTGCATGGATACTTTGTACAGATATCTTGTACTTGATATACTTTGTATTTCTTGTACTTTGTACAGATATCTTTAAAAAAATAGTTCACTTCATTTAATTTCTTGTGTATTTAAAGGAAATAAATGTAATTTTCACTATCGAAAGAAAACAAATTCTTGATATTTTCCTAGACATGTGATTTACATTAGCACAAAACTGATTGAGCCTTCTCAATGTGCTCTGGTTTGTGCTTTGTGTATTATGTAGAGTGTGCAGACTGGATGATTTTCAGGTTGAAAGCAAACCCAAATATGTGCTCCTGAGAACATTTAATGTACTCTAACAATAGCAGACTTTCAGCCCATGAGACCAGACTCGAGCAGACTCGAGCTTAAACAAAATTGCATGGAAGGCCATCAGATCCTCACTATCAGTCTTGCTGGTCTCAATTCCAATCTTTCAATTTCCAACCAATTCCAATTTCTTACCTTTTAAAAATACACATATTTCTATCTATTTTTCTCTACACCTTTCTCAGTGCAATCAACTTTTGAAAATGTATATGTCCTCAGGTTTCCTGTGACAATGAAAATAATTCCATCTCCATCATACTATTCATCATGCTATATTTCTCTTATGATAGTTCAATAGAGCCCTATATTGATGATGCCCTGCAAAATTACTGTCAGAAAACGCCATTAACAATCTGAATTTGTCGATGACATTAGAGGATGTATTTAATAAGACTGGTCTCAAAATTGGTCCACAGGTTACTCATGGCATTACATTTTTCCAAGCTAGTAATTCCCTTCACAGCATAATCCATTATCACCTCCCACTTAGCTCTTCTTATCCACTTTAAAAGTTCTTGTACTAGCCACATATTATCAAATTCAAGTCATAATTTCCCTTGTGGCGCCCTATGAAATGCTTTAGTGAAATCTAGACTGACTACACAGAACACATTTCCTCTGTCAACTGCCATTTAAAACCCAGGATAGCAGGGTTAATCTGCCATGATCTACCTTTGACAAAGATGTTTTGCATTTTGTCCTGTTTTCTATTTATCTCCCTATATTAATTCTTAGTTTTATATATATACATAACTTTGAAAGCTTTGTGTATTGTTGATGTTGGCCTGTTAAGCTTATTATTACTTGATTAACATTTAAACTTCTTTTTAGTAAACATGATGTTTCCTTCTCAATATTAAAAAAATAATCTTGAAGTTGATACTCTTAATGAACACCGATTTGCTCAATATGAAATGTCAGGATTTTGATATAAAGACTGATGAAGCTGAAGGTAAAGTAAAATTCAAAGACATTTAAGATGAAACAATTTCTTTACCCAGACCTAATCTTATTACCTTCACTGAAAAATTATTTCACATATTTGTTAAATCTTAGAAATAATCTACAGCATCCGTAATCTTAATCACAATCTCATGTACATCCCTTGTTCTTTGGAAGTCCTAGGAACTGAATTACACTGTATTAAACATCACTCCAGAACTTCATTGCCAAAATAGACATCCAAATCCAAATTACAAACTACAATACAATACTAATACCACAGACACATAAATTTAGACATATTAATTAAACAACATTTTCTAGTTTTCAAACTAGAAATTGAACAAAATTTCTTTGACTAGAAATTAAACAAATTTTTTTAGTAATAAACATTTATTTTTGTAATAATTACTGGTAGTAGCACCTAATTTGTCTTCATGCCTTGTATAAGATAGAGAATCATTATTTAATGAGCATTATGACACATAAGGGGCCCAGTAGAAGGAAAAAATTTCAAAGTTGACACCTTGGCTTCAGGTGATTATGAATTTGCCACAATTCTCTATAGGCTGTTACAGTGCCTAAACATACTAAAGATATAAATCTTACATTTAGTTTGCATTTTAATAGTTTTAGCTTTGAACAAAGATCCTTAGTGTATATTCATCTATCCTTTCCTGTTGCTTTGCAAAATTCAGGTACTTTGTGGATACCTTGAAACATTGAGTGTTGAAATGAATTGAATTATAGTGATGCTAAAAACTGGGGAAAATTTCTGATTTCAATAATGTTTTTAAAAAATATATATTAGGATGATAAATTGTATCATACATTTACAACAGTTAAAAGCAGCTGCTTCAAATCAAGTTGCACTGTGTATAAAATATAGCATATTTGCACAATTAAGAAAAATCTATTACTAATAGCAGTAGCAATTACAGCAGTAGATGTTTCCTCAATGACAGTAACCTTTCTTCATAACATCCTTATTTTGAGACACTGTTTTTCCAGGTCAAGAAGTTGTTAAAACCTCCAGGGAAGGACTTCTATGCCTGAGCAGGCCTTTAGTGAAATTGAGGAAGTTGAGATTGATGCAAAATTTCACGTCCACTGTTGCAAGTTTTTAGATGCTTCAGATGCCTACTTGCCTGAATTCCAGTTTCCTGAGAGACAGGACAATATACCAAGTAAAAATATTCTTAGAGCAGACCTGAATAAGTGTTTAGTATTACTTTATCTGATTATCTGATCTCTCCAGAGAGCTTCAGCTGGGGAAAAGGTATCCTTTTACATGAAAATTGTGCTAAGGAAGATCTGGATGCTGGATCCCAGTCGGGACAGAAATATTGAGTTTCTTGTGGTTGTTATGGACAGATCACCAGTCAAAATTATAAAAAAGAAACCTGATTAGTTTGGCCATTTATAGATTGAAAGGTTTTTTTTTTTTTTAGGTTTTTTTTTTTTTTTTTTTTTTTTTTTTTTTTTTTTTTTTTTTTTTTTTTTTTTTTTTTTTTTTTTTTTTTTTTTTTTTTTAAAGGTTTTTTTTTTTTTTAGGTTTTTTTTTTTTTTTTTTTTTTTGTTTGTTTGTTTGGTTTTTTGTTTTGTTTTGTTGTTTTGGTTTTTTTTTTTTTTTATATTTAATTTCTGCTCTAGAGCTCCAACCTTTCCCTCAACCTAATTTTAAAGCCAAATCCACAGAAGGAGTGAGGGATTTGGCTGTGTCTGTTTTTGGCATGATCTAGTTGCCCAGAAGCTGTCAGAATCCAAGGCAAAATTTTACTTCATCCAGCATCTGATGCTGGGCCTGGCTGCAAGCCTCAGAGTTGCAGAACAGCCTATGTGATCACACAGCACTTTGAGTCCATCAGACCTAAGCTTTTCAGTTAACATTTTACTAAGGGTCACAGTGAAAAGAGATTTACTATATAGCACACTTTTTTGATTTGGAACAGAAAACAATGAGTGTATGTGACTGCCTGAGCTGTCTGAGATCTTAACACAGCTTATTTTTATTAAAGGATATCTGAAGTTTAAAGTGTGACTGGGAGTACTGTGTTGAAAACAGGTTAAGAACAGCTTGATATGTATTAATTAAAAATGAAGTCTGGGTTTAAAATGGAGAGCAGTTGCATCTGGGGGAGTAAGCTGGGAAAAATTCACTGGAGTGAGTTATACCATTCACTTTTATTTAACCTTTAAAGCATGCCTTTATTTGTAGAATAAAGTAATAGCTTCTCCCTGCCATGATTGGTTAGAAATCACCATCTGTAGTGGAAGAATTTTTAGGAGGGTCAATTTTGTTTAAGTCTGGTTGCTCTTCTAAATCATTTCGTTAAATCACACATGATTAGATAATGGATATTCTGAAACAGCATTTATTTTAAGTAATCTGTATATTTTATGTTGAAGGCCAGTCACTTATTCAGTTATTAATCAGTAGACAATCAAAATTAAGTTGTCTAAAGATAATGTATAATTTTAATGTATCTTTAAAATATTTATCAAGTCAAAAATGTTTAAATAATTAAATAATAACCATTCTGCTATTTCTTTAGTGATAAAGCAACATTGCTTACAACTGCAGAAACAAAGATAAAGATAGGTAACCTCCTACAGGCCATCTATTAAGGCTTTGCAATAATATAGTAGATCACTCAAATAATTCGATATCTGTGGCATGTAGTCTTAGAAAGAAGAGAATCTCTGCAAAAGAGAGACTCAAAAGATTAAATCTCTTTTATACACTGGTAAAGAGGATTCCTAGTAACCCACATGAGAAGCAGTTTAAAGGTTCTATTTAACTGTATATCAAATTAAAAAAAAAAAAAAAAGTAAGGGGGGATTGATATAGTCCGGCACAAGAAATATCCAGAAAATATATATATTTAGTTTAGTTTTTCACTTAGTGGATTCAGTTCATGGATTGTAATAGGCATATCTTGAGAGAAAGCTTGCATCAAAATTGAATCTACCACTTGGATGTACACAAAGTAAAAGGTAGAAGGAATAAACCTAGGATCCCTTTCCTGAAGACTGAAGTAAATCAATTGTATTGACATTAAAGAACAACAAAAAGGGCAAATGAAGTTTAATCACCATTTCAAGCATGGCACTAGATGATTTAATATCTTTCTTCATTCCTAACCCCCCACACCCCTCCCTCTTTAATTAGTATCTCTCAAAAGTTTTAGTATTGTTGGAGCTAATGAGGAGTTCAGACTGGTGTAACGCACTCATTAGAGCTGCACTCCTAACAGCATGCTGCTATTTTCATACAGGGAATGAGAACTGATCAAGGGAGGAACTGTAACTGAACAAATGACCTACCCACAGGCACTGTGAAGCAGTTGCTGTAGGTGGGTTGTCCATGTATCTATGGAGGCTGAAGCCCATGGGCTGCCTTCAGTGCAGGTGATTCAATTGGAAACAAGGTGCTTGTTTCCCCAAAGTACAACGTCTTGTAAAGGTAAATGCTTTCATTTACCTGACAAAGAATGTGGGCATGTTGTGGGAAAATAGGGTGTTTTCTCCTTGATATGGAATTTATGCTGCTACATGCTCAAGAAACCAAACAAAAAGGATAAAATTGCATTTATTTGGATTCACTTTAGGTCACTATCTATCTGTTTACTGGAAGTGGTGGGGCACATGAGGAGATATTCAATACTCAAAACCATTGCTGACTAAAACAAATGCTACTGCCCCAAAATAGAAATAGGGACTAACAAACAACATATGTAGTCATTCCCATAATAGAGGCTAAAGTCCTTGCCATTATCTTCTCCTGCATCTAGGACAGGTTTAGCTTCAGCCATACTGGTTTTAGTATGCATACAGAGTGCTTGCTAAGTATTTGCCCTTATAAAAAAGGACTAAATAATGTAAATGCAAGTAGGCTTCTTCTCATTGAATCAAAAGGCAAGAAAATGCATGCTCCTCGGAGGAACAAACTGAATCACACGCTTCAGGAGCAGCATACATAAAAGGGGGAATCTTACCAGTTTACAAAAATATGAAAGGAGGCTGCAAAGAAGATGGGCCAGGCTCTTTTCAGTATTATTCTGTGGAAGGACAAGAGGCAACAAAGATAGACACAGGAGGCTTCCTCTGAATGTCAGGAACCTTTTTTTTTCTGGGAGGGTGACCAAGTGCTGGAGCAGGTTCTGTACCAAACTTCACTCCCTCCTGAAATGAAGTGTCCTAGAGCCTCATTTAAGCCCATAGCCATTGTTCCTTTACTTCTAAAAATATATCAATAGGATATCAGGGAGGCACAAGCATTCAACTGTTCTGCTCCTAACACACATCTTGCATTTGTCTCCCAAGTAAGAAAGCACCAAAATAACAATTTCCGCCAACTTTATGTTTAATAACGGAACTCACTCCTAGAGTGCTTCAATAACACATAGTTATAGACTGAATCTATCTCATCTGAACCACCTACATAGATCCAAAACTGTGAAGTGAAACACTGGGGACTGGATGTCTAATTGAAGAGAGATCACACTGAAACAATCCCTATCAACTCATAGAACAGCAATATTAGGACAGTAAATGTAATTTCATTAGTGAAAAAAAGATGAACTTTGTGCTTCTACTGCAAATTTTAAATTCATACATTAATTCATACATATTTCTCTCCTTATCACAGTCAAGGAGAATATATAATCATAATTTGGGGTGAGGAGCAATAGGTTTGGCAGGAATTCTCTTTTATTCCCTGCAATAAATTTGAAAAGATCACAGGCAAAGTTTTGGGGGCAGGGAAGAGGAAAAAGTTTTAACTTTAATTAGAGCCAGATTACCCATTGCTGTACAGTTTACTGCAGTAGTATTTAACCTGGATAACCCTTGTTAAGGCTTACATCTGGTTTCCTAAGGAGGTCCAGGTAGAGGGGAAACATTGTACTGCAATGTAGCATTTTGAGCACAGACTTAGCAATCGGATCCTTTTACATTTTAAATTTTATATAAGGAGAAAGTATATCTCACTGATAAATTCCAAAATAACCTATGTAGTACAGTAGCAGATGAAAAAAATCATGCATAAAAGGGAAATAAAAGCACAGATACACATCATATAGCAATTCCTCTCCATACAACAATATACTCTCCATACAGCAATTCCTATTTTACTGAATGAATGTATGGTCCCAAACACACTGAAACCAGCAAACTCCAGTGTGGTTATCCTGGATTTTTATAGTGTGTCTCGATACTTAATTTC
Organism: Pyrgilauda ruficollis; assembly: GCF_017590135.1. Taxonomy (NCBI): domain Eukaryota; kingdom Metazoa; phylum Chordata; class Aves; order Passeriformes; family Passeridae; genus Pyrgilauda; species Pyrgilauda ruficollis. The sequence goes on from NW_024531266.1 coordinate 1,924,842, forward strand.
TCTGAAAAGAAGGAAGAATCTGTAGGCTCTAGGTATTCCGCAGTCCTCTGGCCTCCCTATAGTCCTGCTGTACTACAGAACATATACTACATCTACTGCAGAGCATACACAGAAATTTTCTACCCTAGACTAACTCTTTTAACTGGTTGTTCCTATTTTTTATGCACCAGCATGAAAAAAAAGAAGGAATATCTTGTTTCCATAACCAAGCTTGCACCTTGAGATGATCCACACTTGTCTTCGACATGGTAAACCTCTCCAGTTACAGCTGCAGCTATAGTGTGCTCCCACAAAATCCGTTATATAACCCATTTTAAATCTAAAACTCTACAGATTTGCAACAGCTGTCAAGCCACTTGTATTTGTGAAGGGATGGGTTCCAGAAAAAAGCAAACTCCAAATATATCTTTTCTCAAAAATCATATCCTGAACTGGCATTGCAGATATTAATGACTAGGCTAACAACTGTGGGACAACAACACCAAAGGTGGCAACTTCCCAATATTCACAAAGCTGTCCATCAAAGACAATGTGCTTGGTGGGATTTTGGTGGTGTGGTGATTTTGGTTTTTTTGTGCAGAACACGTGAATACTACTATTCAAGATATTGTTTTCTTATGACAGTCTTTTTAAATAAGCAATCTATATTGTGTAGCTGTTGGGTGTGTTTGAGTGATATGATCTTGCCAAGCAGGGAGTGGAGTGCCTTGTATAGCATAAACTTTATGTTAGTTAATATATAAAGATGAAGCATAATCAGTCATTTTCCTGTGGTGACTCATGATAATTACTGTATTAAACTTTGATAACAGCATTTTTTCTTCCCCTCTGTCTCATCTCATCTTTCCCTTCGCTACCCCCAGGCTTCAGCACTCTTTACCAGCCTTCTGGTAATATTCTGTTTTGTACAGTGCCAGTAATGCTGTCTATCATCTCAGGTCTCTGCTTCCTGGAATCATTAATACTGTGCTTTGGAAATTATTTGAGGCAGAAGGCTCCACAATTGTACTTACTGGTTCAGCCTGGTTCCTTGAAATTAGGTTTAGTGCATTTTCAAAAGGAGAATTTTGCAGATAGGAGCCCAAATGGATTTTCAACTAGGCTTGAACCTTTTTGAAACCTATGGATGTTGAATAGTCTTTTACTAGTTGCCATGCCAACTGACACCAGAGAAACACTCTGCTGTGTGTTCATCCCCTAGAAAGCTTCACCAGATGTCTTCAACAAATTGCCATGAAAAGACTTGGGTCTGTCAGTCTTGTTAGGAGATAAAAATCAGACTGAAATGTCCCTGCCTCCACTTCTGATAAAACCAGCCCATAAAATATGTAGACCTGCAGTACTTTAACAGAAAATCAGCAAAATGTCTCACCCCCAACCTAACTCCCCCTCACTTCCTGTAGCAAGATTTTTAAAATATTTATGTTCTTATTTCTACATGAAGCACAAGGCCATTATGCTTTGCAGCTGACATCGTCTGGCAGTGCAAAGCTAGAAGCATCTGGTTGGCAGCAAAGAAAGAGAACAAGTTGATAAATTATTGATTTACATAAATCAACACCCTTTAAATATTGGTCTTTTGAAGAAAAACAAAAAAAACCCCTTTTTTAGTGTCAACCAGAAAAGTGTTAAGATGATAAACACCTTATCAGGTGCTTTGAGATTTTCTGTCCTTACCTTAGACACCAAATATATCTTTTCAGTTACTGTCATTGTCTGATGAGGAAGTACAGAAACACAAAAAATTTTCTTTTTTTTCCTAGTGATCTAGTCCTTCAGTTTGTTTTCTTGGTTTTTTTTTTTTTTTTTCCATTAACTATTTTTATAATCATGTCTTTGCAAGAAATAACACTGTATTAAAATACTTCAAAAAACACAGCAAATGAGGTTTAAGACTTAATGGAGTTTCAAAGCTGTGTGCCTGTCAGGGTGACCGGAAGAGAAAACCATGAAGAATCAGCAGAAGCCGTAGGTACCTCAAGAGAACTGTTCATTGCTTGTACTGCATATATATATATTTATATATAGATACACACACACACACACACACACACACACACACACAAACACATGCACATTTTGGGCACTGAGGATACTGTACCAAATGCAGGAGATCATGATTTACATGAATAATCTAAGGTGAATTTCTAGGAGATAATGTATCACAAAATACTTCATTCTGTTATTTCAATGCTTGTCAAATTGTCCTCAAAGGAGATCAAACAGTATCTTAATTAGGAGCTATATCATAATTTAATACACATAAATACATAGTTCATATGTATTGTAATTTTTACATTGAAAAGAGAAGTGGTTTTTACATGTAGTTCAATTAACTTTTAAGAGAAAAGGAATATCAATTTTCTGTTTTATATATTTGCTTTTCCCCAAGATTTTTTCTTTCCTACTAGTCTGTTACGGATGAAACTTCTCCTAACACTAACTATTCAGTATTTTTTGTTACATTATTTGCATACACTCAATACAAACATCAGTCATCGAACAACCCTCCATTCATCATCCAACTATATTGTTCCACAAACATGATGCTTAGAAATGCCAATGTAGCCTAGAGCATCAAAGTGCATTCTTATGTGCAAAATTTTGCTTTTGAACATGCACCTAAATTTCAAATTGTTCAGGGAACAAGGCTGAGCCAGCAAGTACAGTTGTGGAGCTTTCTGTCTCATCTGGGCACTCACAGAAAAGTGTTGATGTGGAAGCTGTGTCTTGGCTGTTATCAAAATATGAAAGCCGCAATGTGAAACAGTTTCTTCTTCAATCCCTTCATCACTGCTTCTTCTGGGAGGAGAAAGGTTTGTTGCCACTGTCCTTCCAACATGGACAAATTCCTGTTGAAAAGATGTTAGGAAGTCTGCTATCCAGGCTTCTACCAGCAGTTTTGTCTCAGAGCCACCACTGAGAAGATTGAACCATGTGGCTCAGGGCTTTCCCAAGCCTGGTGTTCAAAACTACTGAGGATGCAGAGCACACTGGCTCTCTGGGAAACCTGCTCCACTCTGGGATGTCTCCCTGTGAGAAAGGGTTTCCTTTTATCTCCAGTCTGAACTTGTCATGTTTCAATGTAAACCTACTGTTTTTCACGATACCATCAGGTTGTCAACAGCCTGCACTTGTGTACCCAAGATGCAGGTCATAGGCAGAAGAATGCTCTGAGGTGCCTTCAAAGTCTTCCCTTCTCCAGGCTGTGGCAGCCCTGTCCCTCAGAGTCACCTCACAGTGCAGGTGCTCCAATCCATGAGCATCCAGGTGGGTCTCTGCTGGTCTCACACCAGTGTGGTAAAGTCTCTCCTGAGCTGGGGACCCTAAATCAGAGGAGGCAGTATCTAGCTGTGGTCTAAATTGTGCCAAGTCAAGGTGGGTCCTTACATCCCTCCACCTGGCTGCGCTCCTCCTCCTACAGTGCAAACAGTGTGCAGCCTGCACTGTTTCCTTGGCCCCTGACTTCCCAGGGCTGGGCTTGGCATTTCTCCCTTCTGAACTGACCAAGTCCCATTCCTCCAGTATGAACCATTTCCTCTGGATGGAAGACCTGCTCCCCAGAGCATCAGCTAGTCACCTTAATTTGGTGCCACCTGCCAGCCTAAGAAGAAGAAAGTGTTATTTTACCTCCTTTTGGTTGTGGAAGATATTATTAAGTGGGATAGATATCAGGACAGAACAGGTTCTCCACTTGTTAACAGTTTCCATATAAAGTAGGACTTGTTAACCACCACCCTCTGCATTTTTTCTGGAAAAATTAATAAAATTTAGTCACATTGCAAAGTGACTAAATTTAGTCTCCCTCCCAAATAAGAAATCAAACTCAAAAACTCTGCCCACAGAGGTATACTGCAGAAAGTAGAAATATTTCAGAAACAGAACAATTGTTGTTTTAATACTGATAATACACCACAATTTAACATGAAAGATATTAATATACTCCCAACACGTCTTGGGCAGAAACTCCAAAATAATGCATCCACACATTCTTATGAGAAGAAATTAAAGTACATGACTTCCATAAACTGAGGTTTATATTTCTAAAACGTGCTCTCAATTAACAGTTTTTTCTTCACTGTTGAAGAACTAAAAAGTTTTTGGAAAGGACCCCCTTCCAAAATTGTTTTTTAAAGCTCACATATATAAAACATCTATGTGCTCTAGTGTATTTTCTGTGTGAAGTGGTTTAGTTGTCTTATAATATTTATGTTAGCCTACCAAACAATATTTTTCTACTGGCAGCCATAGTGAAGTCCATTAATACTTTAAATTCTTTGTGACTCCCATTCCTCACAGCTGATTTTTTTTTCTTCACAATAGAGACCTGTACCAGAATATAGCAACACACGACATTCCTGCAGTCATCTATGGCACCATATTACCAAACAAGAAAAATTCACTAGTATAATTACAAATAGAAAATAAAAGACACTGGGTCTTGAGAAAATACATTAAATTTGGGAAAGGTGATTTTTAAAGAATGTAAGAATGTAAAGGAGGAAAGAACAAGAGTAACATCTTCTGAGAAATAGCAAAAAGAGCCATCGGGAAGACACACTAATATGAACAAGAAAGGTGTTAATATTTGATGTGCCATTGCCTCAAAGTGGTTTTTCTGTTTCTACAGCACAAAAAGTGGTAACAGAGTAGCAGAAACAAATAATACAGAAGATGAAATCTTAAAGTCCTCATGGAAGATGCTGTTATGTTTACATCTTGCAAAAGCTTATGTTTAACCCCTGAAGAGTAACAGAATTCTTTAGGGTGAGAACAGTTCTTTGATGAATGCTTCTTTACAGTAGAAGAGCAGCCTTTACTTGCCTCTGCTTGATCTTTCAATTGTGTGAAACAGTTGCTGCTATTCAAACACCTTTGTGATGCCTCCAGTTCAATTTTCAAACACCAGCCATCCCTGTAGCAAACTGTCGTCCTGTGAGCTGTGAAGACCTCTGATTTCTTGAGCACTTCACTAACTTTCTATCTTCACCTCTTGTCATATGTGATCATGACACAAATGTCCTTGAATAGTTTGGGGGTCAATCCCTTGCAGCTAGGGAAAGAACAGCTGAATGATAGGATGACAATTTCATACCCACAGAAGTATGGAAGTGATCCCTAAAGTCAGTCTTTAAAGTAAAAAAGACTATTTCAATCTCAGAAATGAAAAGTAAAGAGCCCTGTAACATGGTAATCAACTAATGATGGGAAATGATTATTCAAGAAAAATCTCTTTTAAAATCATGGCAGGAGCACCTTCTTCTACATCAGGCACTGGAAGACAGTGCATGACTTCTGATGCAATCTAGAAATAAGGCAAGGAAGGGGACTTCTTACAGAGTATTGGCTTATATACTGACTAATATATATGAAGAAGAACTATGTTTGTCCACTTGTCAGTTTTTATGTGATCTTGATAAAACTCTATTAGAATTTGCATATGAAAATATCTGTATAAAGTCTTGTCACAAAGGTTGAATTCTTTGGGAGAAAGAATATTTAAAACTGTGCCATGTGTATTTGGTATTATCGAAGAACATAACATTTCTTATGTGCTCTTATGTATTCTTGGATAAGGTCAAATGCACATGGCACAGTTTCTGCTTTCATACCACAAGAAAGTTTGTGCTGTTTCTTTCTCTTGTATACAGAGATATTCAGACACAGAAAACACAAAATTCTTTCTATTACAGCATTTTATATGAAGGAAAAATTAACCAGAGAAATTACTTTCAAGAGCAATGGCGCCCTGCTAAAGACCAGGTGCAGGAAGACTGGTCCAGGGTTTTGCAGGATCGTTAAAAGGCCCAGGAATGGCCAGAAGGACAAGCCTGCTCTACAGTTAGACAGCTTCACAACAGCTTGCACGAGCAAGGTGTGAAGGGACTGAGGTTCCTGGGAGATGGGGACAAGAAGCGGCTCTTGAACAATGTGCAACTCTCACATCTTTTCTCTGAGATGACTACTACTTTCTCGGACTACTGCTGAGGCTCCTTTTTCTTCAGAGATAAGGTGTCATGAAGGAGACCTATGTGGCTTTTTTTCTGAAAGCAACAGTATTGTTCTTTGCTGGTTAATCATTTAAATCTAGCATTCTGAGACAAACCCACTGGAAACATGCATGCAAAAGTGTAAGATTTGGTTTATCATTATAACGAACATATTATATGAGCAAGAATTTTGCTACTTTAAACATAAGAACATCAATATTTTTCAGGGTCTCTTCAGTTTAAAGAAGTTACAGTGTAAAACTTGTAAATAACATGACCATTACACTTATGCTGACCTCTAGGGCACTCTAAACTCAGAAATATTATTTGCATTACCCAGAGAAGAAAGCTTCTTGCTCTGAGCATATAGTTGGCTTCTAATAGTACCTGTTGGCTTTTTTCTAAACTAGGTGAACACCTAATGTGGATTAGACCACTCCCTGAAGGTATTTCAACTCCATATGCATTTAAGGAACATTACACAATTTAAGAAGTAACAGGTATTAGGGAGATAGCATCGCACTCTTTCAAGGAAACTTCCAAACCCTAGCCCTTCTTCCCCACAAAGAAAGAAGAAACTTGCATTAAAACAAGACAATATTATTTTCATTCTAGAAAATTATATGGCATAAGAAAGAAGTATATATAAAAAACCCCCATGATTTAATCTCTACCAAAGGTGGTTGTGATGATGGAATCTTTGGCAGTGTCATGGATACAGGGTTTTTGCTTGTTTATCTTTTAAAATATCTAGTTGTTTATCCTTCACCTGCATGTTAAGTAAAATCTGCATTTTTCTAATCATACCGAAGGTGTTGTAAACCATGAAAAGAATATATACTTTCAGCCCAAGGAATTCACTAAGCCAGTAATTTTTGTCTAGGTTAACCTAAGAAAAATGGAAGAGTCCACATACGCATTATATTTCACCTAAGCATCTTCCAAACATGGGTGGCTTATGGATACGTTCAGGTGATACAACCCTTCCACAGATTTGTCTTCCATTGTTCATCACTACTCCTACATTCCTATTAAACTACACAGACTTTTAGCATCCATAACATCTGTAAGGAAGGAGTTCCAACACACTGCATTGTAAAATCAGGAGTTTGTCATGGCTAGTATTGTCTTGATGAACAGGTTTGACAATGCAACTTCTTAAAACTTAAGAAACTGAGACATGAAAGAAAACTGATAATTTGTTCTGAGCTCATATTTTGTAAAACTAATTAAAGAACCTTTGCATCTTACCATAAAGACTGCTAGTAAACCTTATACTGACTTTGCATTTGTCTCATTATTCTATGGACTAGCCATTATTTTATCCATTATTCTATGGATTCATGTTAAATTTAATTTTCCAAACGATTTCTTCATTTGTTGACCAGTTTATACCACTGACACAGGTTTCTAAGAAAAACATAACAACATAACATTTCTTTTTCTGGTGGATACACAAAGAAACAGTCAGCATAAGTAGGCTGTAGTACATACAGATCCTTACCTAAAATTTTAAAGAACTGAAATTCTACCTTTGACAGGTGAAATCCTCATGATGAGTGCCAGAGTGTTCATTTTAAATAGAAGAGGCAGCGATACACAGTTACAGATGTGTCAGTCATAGTTTTTAATTTTCAAAGGTTTCTTTAAAAGGAATTTCATACAGCTTCCAGCTTATTTGAGACTCAGCATAATACAGCAACTTTTGCATCACTTGTGGCTGTCTATATCTACATCCTGTATGCATAAAATCTTGACTACAAGATTATGTACATCTTGACAGTAAACAAATAAACATATTTTCTATTAACTTATTAAAAATTATTTAAATGTGAAGTCCCCAGTTCTTGAAGAAATACCAGTAAGATCTACTATGTCCAGGTAGAGATCTTGTTACATATCTTCAAGTGAATTTAGTGTGCACAGTATTTTGCTTGAGAAATCAAACAGTAAAACCAGTTTATGAAAATATAAGTTATAGCCACTTTTTAGTACTTTTAAATGTTAGCAGTTTCGCTACTGCTTTGTGGTGCTTCTGTACCACAGGCAACCACAGAGCAGCACAAAGCCACCAGACTCAAAGTCCTTAAGCTGTCTCTCTGTTGAATTTGACACTGAAAAACCAAAAAAGTTATTGAGACTGGTTTTAAAACCTTTCTAAGGCAACTATGATTATGATTTAACCAGTCAGATTTTCTCCTTTGCTACATTAATGATATCCTCTTTCTACCTGTTTAACTTTACCATTTTTCACAAGAAAAGAGAGAATTTGTGTGTAGAAGTGCCACATAGACAACTGTGTAGCCTTAGGACAAAGTACCTTCTTTTACAAATATCTCTTAGCTAGAGCTCAGTTCTGCACTCACTGAGCATTTAAACTGAACTCTAGATAATCTACAAAGTAAAATACAGGCTTGTGACTGTTTTCTGCTCCTGGGATGGCTATATGTTTATTCCTCTCACCCACCCTCAGAGTGGCTTTCTCCAATGAATGGATCAATGAACTTACCTACACAAAAAACTCTTGGCAAAACAAATACTTCTTTCTTTAGATGTTTCCTTAGTAGTTTAGACTCCAGAGACAAACATCTTGTCTCCAAAAAGGCCCCATAGGATAGCAGCCCATACAGTTATACACAGCACACATGACTATAACACAAATAATACTATGCAGGATGTTCATGGTGTGACTCAGGACCATTTTCAACTTTCAGTTAAATTTTCTCTGTAAAGGAACTAAACATTTTAAGTCAGCAATGTTCAGGAGCATATTGATGTTTCTGTCTCTACTGTGGGCAAGGACAGAACCTTCATGGCTGTTGTGAGCTGTGACTCTCTTTCACAACTAAAGACAAACTCTGTTCTACAGCAGTGTACACCATCTGTAAGTGTAATTCATACAGCTAAATGAAAAAAAGGGCAAAATGCAAGCAGAGAACAGTTAGAATATTGGGTCTTCCTGTCATATAGAAAATTTGTGAGACCATTTTGTGTTTTAATAAAATGAGCGCAAGATTCTTTACTGAAAAGATGTCATCAAAGTACTTTTATAGTTAAAGAGAGTATTATTTCATTTTTATTCTAGTAACAATAATCAGTAGTTTCCATGTACTGTGGCTGTAGTTTGAGGGTTATCTAAGTTTAGTTTATGATAATTTTATATGAAATTCACTGTGGGCTTACAGTCTAGTTTTTCTTACCAGTGCAGGAATGAATGGTTTTAAAAAGTACAAAGTGGGAACTGCCTTTTATGTTTAAATGGGTTCAGAGAAAATAATATTTGCAAATTTAGTTTATAATAATTTTTCAGAACTGATATGAGAAAGAAATGAAAGTAGAATGCTTACTTCACAGTCAGCAAACAGGGTCTTTTAAAACAATGAAAACTAGCAAGACTTTAAAATATTTATTTCCCCACAAGTGTTGCAGATGATTTAACATAATTATGGGGTTTTTTTCTAAAGTATTCTTTAAGGCTACAAGGGTAAAACTCTACCAGCATTAAAACCCAAGTAAATACAGAAATTTTGAATTCTGCTGTTACATGACTATTTTGGCAAATGGTCACAAAAAGTTTTTTTCATTTTCAAGTGTCACAATTATTTGAGTATTTTGAAAAAATAACATTGATTTTAAAAATAGCCAGTAAAATTTGGTAGCTGATTGACAGTTGGCCACATTAAAGTAGCAATCTGAAAAGCTTTGTTCCATATCGTTGGCAGACAGCTTCAATTTGCTTGAATTAATCACCAAAACTGATTGCAATGGAAGTATACTGTCTCATTTCCTCCAGAATCCTCAAGCGGAAAACACCTAATGAAAGGCTTATGCACAAATCGATGTATTTAGGAGAGGGATCTGGCTACTTTAAGGCTGAAATGATAGCTGACTCATAGTGCATCATGGTCCTGTGGTGGTGTCTATCAGGTAGCAAGGCTTGCTAATGTGATTAATGCAGTGAGGGAGGTTTCCTAGACTACATTTGTACAGCTTCATTCACAGTCTGTCCAGTTTGATATTTTAGTCCAGCTCAAGACATCAAAAAATATCTTTAAAAAAACTAATTTAATAGTATTTTTGCACTATTTAATGTTAGTAAAATATGAAATTATGAACATCAGATCTATGAATGTAGCATTTGTATGATGCAATGATAGCCAATTTGTCCAAAATACTTTGTGGGGTCCAGATGCAAACTTTAGAACTATAGACATTTCTTTTTTGGAGCTTTCACCCCAACAAAGAAAACAAAATAATTTTAAAATCTATTGTCATAGCCATAGGTTAATTTATTATTTTCAATTTTATGTTAATTGTAAGGATGAAGATTCAAAAATCAAACTTTTGAAGAAAATGGTTTAAACATTCTTGCCATAATTTCTCTAAAACTGAATTGTTGATCTTTTACTGAGGTTAAAGGAATGTTAAACATATTGATAAAATTGATATATTAAAGCCAAACATTACATTAAAGCCACTTTCATGGCTATTATATAAACTAAGTCTATGTTACTTTTGTTATTAAAGAGAATTATTTACTCAAAAGTTATTGTCTAATGCAAATTAGTTCTTTGCAAAAGTGGTATGATAAGGTCATTTTTGTAATCTTAACATAATTAGACCACAAGCCTCTCCATTCCTCTTGCTTGAATAAAATAATGCTTTCCACAAATAAAGTATGGCTTACTCTTGCAGAGTAATAATGCTATAAGGAAAGCTCCACAAAGAGAGTACGTCAAGGATTAATGAGACAATTAAGCATTGCAGATTTAGTCATTAGCACAATGGTCTTTGTTTAGAAGCCTTAAGCTGTACCATTTCAAGAAAAATTGCTATTTCAGATGACACACGCTGCTTAAAAATATAATTGTATTGCTTACTCACAGGACCTGGAAACAAGCAGATAAAGCATGAAAGCTACAAAGGGTGTTTTTCACTGTTAAAGAGCTCTGGTCCAGGTTAAAAAGAATTGTAAAAGTGTGTGAAACCACAGACATTTTAGGAAGATAAAGATGGAAACTATGGAGGAAAATACCTTCTTATATAGCCAACATATAAACACTCACTATTTCCATTGTTTCACTTGAATGTACTATTTTTTGACTTCTTTAAGATTAAACTGCAGATTAGACTATTCTAACAACAAAGTCAAAGTTAATTAGTCTTAACTAACAGCCAAGTTGTAAACTACTTGAGGTCAACTCCACCCTCAGGAAAATGAGCATTAGTGAGACATTTTAAAGCACTGTCTGTTTTTATAAGCAGTGCAGGGAAAGGCTAAGCCAATAAAACATGACCATTCCATTCTATATTTTAATATTAGCCTCTAAAGGACAGAACACTCCCATGTGCTTTGATGACAAAGCCTTGCACCACACTAATAACAATACATGAGTAAAGGAAATTACTGTCATTTTGCTTTGATTTTGTTCACTGAATGTAACAAGCAAACAACAGTGAAACCTCTCTCAAATGACCTGTGATGAGAGTTTCCTGCACTGCTTGGACAACAAAGAGACCCCCAGAGACTGGAGTGAGGCTTCCTCTTTTTAACCTGAAGATAAATCAATAGGGCCTGGATTGATTCTACATTTTGGGGGGGAGGGCAGGGAAGAAAAGAAAAATCTTTGGATGTTATTTAGAAAAAGCTAGGCGTGAGCAGCTGTTGTTAATTATGACTTCATTTTCTTCTCCAGACTTTGGTTGCATGCCATAACTGCATGGGGCATGGGGGTTTACGGCTTGAAAATAGCCTTGTCATTCTGTGAAGTCTAACAGAGCAAAGGGGGCTTGATAAATGATGAAAAAGTTCCTTGGAAAGCTCCTTAGATCAGATTAGTTCTCAGTTGTTTGTTTTTAGAATCCCAATAGTCTTGAACAATTAAAAGGTAAATACATGAGGCCACACAATTCATGAACCATATAGAAAATATTTAACAGCTATTGAATTACTCTTGAAAGAAACTCTTCCACCCTTTATTTACACGGTCTGTTTATATGCTCTGCTTAAAATGTTAAATAAATGGAGTTAATCACATAATTAAACTCCAATTTAACTGGTATTCCTTCGTATACTGAACATCAGACAAATGCTTAAGTATCTTGATGAACTGGGGTCTCAGGGTGTGACTCTAAAAGGTACTATGCAGTCTGGCCTTGAGCCAGCAGAGCTAACGTGCAAAGCTTTAAGTCTGTGGAAGACAAATAACATGCTCTTCAGCAAACTATGGGATTTCCCCCCTCCTTTCCCCTGCCTCTTTCCCTTTACTAGATCATTAGAAGAGACTTCAACATCTGACAGAGCTGAATCTTCAAAACAGTAATGAAAAAATCTCACATATTAATTTCTGCATAGTTAAGTTGGTGCTTCAAACAAAGGGAGGTGGTCCAGATAATGTAGCACTGTTAAAATTCATGGTGGGGGGGAGGGGGTGAGGTAGGGTTATGAGATTAAGAGGGTGTTGATTTGTTTAATGGCTATTTTCACTGCATAGTTTACATTGCTGTCTTCTGGAATAAAACAAGATTTACTGTAATAAAAGCTTCTTAGCATTCAATTTATTTGTGCTATTTCCATGAGTCCAACTGTTCTGTTTATTCTTTCTATTGTCCTTTTCCTTTTCTAGAGAAAGTGATTACCCTTTAAATGGAATTATTGAAATTAAGAACAGTGAGACATTTTGACCCAGATCTCAGTTTACAGAAGAATGATGCTGCACAGACTATGGTGAGGAAATGCATTAGGAAAATCCTTCTAATTTGCTGCTGTAAAGTGCAGCAGCAACAGGACACTTTTAGCTGGTGTTCAACGTAATTGTGAGAATGATGGGACTCAAACTGCCCTCTATGTGAAATTTATCCTTCATCCAATCAGCAGAAACAACTAATGCACTGGAAGGTATATTATATCTCATCTACTTCCCAATAAAGTCAGTGGTGTCCAATCAGACGCCTATTGTTAGTAGAGAATCTGAAATTGATACAATCACCACATTGATCTACAATTGAGTCTGTCATTTGCTTGCTGCCAGGTCCTCCTCCCCTTCCACCATCTAGCCATTTCAGAGCAGGAGCCCATGGTACAGAGTTTTAGAACACACTAATGATCAGATTTGTTAGTGAGATTGAGCTAAATAATGCTAGTTTACTCAGCCCAGTTCCAAACAGGGGTACTGGTAATGCCACGTGGAAGGCTGGAGGGTACAGTGCTGCACAACTGCCCCAGATCACCAAGGAAACACATGCCCACGCTGAGCCCTACTGTCACACCCAGCCTGGAAGCACAGGAGATCAGGTTGATTGTTTCATTTTACAAGCAATTGTCTCCCAAACCTGCTGCAGAATCTCCTGTTGATGGATGGCTAGTAAGTTGTCTAGACTGGGAGGAAAAGGAAAAGGAAAAAGAAAGCCTCAAAATATTCTTGTGCTTATGAACTCATGGGAATACAGAGAGAGGGAACAGGATTTCTTTTGTTCATGTAAAGCCAGATATGTTACCTATGAGACAGGTTCACTCTCCTCACTACCTGACAAACTGACCATAGGCTGAAGGACACATATGACAACTTCTAACTTCAGTCACTAGAAACAATTCATAAATTAATTTCGTATTATATTAATTTAGAAGTTTGGAGGCAATGCATTATGGAATCTTTTATTTGAAGTCTGGAATACAATATTAATCTGAAGAAAACTGCATTAAGTTTAAGATTATTTTAGAATTTACACCTACTAGTGATAGCTACCACCATAATTTTTTTCTCCTTCAACCTAAAAAGATTAACCATTTTTTTTAAGCATAGTTTTATGGAAGCTCTTCTTGAGGGAGGCTACACTCACAGTTTATTTACTGAATGCACAAATCTCAAGCAGAGTTGGCTATTACATAAACATAAAGGTAAGTGATGCTGTCTCTGGTCTCATCACATGATGAGTTAAAATTGGATTATCATTATCAGTACTTGGATTTCCCTCAAAGAAAATCCATTTATTGCAATATCAACAATTCAACAGGAAGCACTATCTTCATTAGAGACAAATTCTGATATAACAACCAGATAAATATATCTCTCTTCCTGAATATGTTAATGTTTAATATGCGGAAGATTATGAAGTTGAGAAGTCTCTGAGGTCACTTGGTCTTTTCAGCCTGGAGAAGAGGTGGCTGGGGGAGAGCTCATTGCAGTCTAAAGCTTCCTCAGTGGGGGAAGCAGAGGGGCAAGCACTGATCTCTCTTCTGCCAGTTCCCTCAGTACCCTTGGGTTAATCCCATCTGGTCCCATTAACTTGTGAGAGTCTGAGTGGCACAGCAGGTCACTGACTATTCCTCCTGGATTGCAGGGGTCTGTTCTGCCCCCCATCCCATGGGGGCCACTTGCCCTGATGATCACCAACCTTTCTGTTAAAGACTGAGGCAAAGAAGGCATCAAGTACCTCAGTCTGTTCCTCATCCTCAGTGACCATGTTCCTCCCATGCCCAATAAAGGACAGAGATTTTTCCTTGGCCTTCTTTTTGTTGTTGCTGGGTTTATAAAAACATGTTTCATTATATTTCACAGCAGTGGACAGATTTAGTTCTAGTTGAGCTTTAGCCCATCTAATGCTGTCCCTACATGACTTAATGACATCCCTGTACTCTTCCTGAGTTGCCTGCCCCTTCTTCCAAAGGATATACATAAGCCCATTGTATTCTCTGATTTTGTGTAAAAGCTGCCTGATAGCCAGGCCAGTCTTCTTCTCTGATGGCAAGGTTAAATATTAGTAAAAGTTTCTTCACCCAGTAGGTTGCAGGGAAGTCAAATGGGCTCCTCAAGACAGTGGTCACAGCACCAAGCTTGACAGCGTTCAAGAAGTATTTGGACAACATTCCCAGGCACAAGGTGTGATTCCTGGGCCAGGAGCTGGACATAGAGTATACTTGTATCTTCCAATTCAGAATATTCTATAAATAAATGAAAAAAAGAAGGAAAGGAAAAGGAGAGGAGAAAGAAAGAGCAAGAGAGAGTGGGAGAAAGAGAAAGGAAGGCGGAAGGAAGGAAGTGGCAGAAGGGTGGAAGTGGTGGAAGTGGCGGAAGGAAGGAAGAGAAAGAAAGAAAGAAAGAAAAAGAAAGAAAGAAAGAAAGAAAAGAAAGAAAGAAAGAAAGAAAGAAAGAAAGAAAGAAAGAAAGAAAGAAAGAAAGAAAGAAAGAAAGAAAGAAAGAAAGAAAGAGAAAGAGAAAAGCAAGAGAAAAGCACTGCTAACCTGGAGATGACAGAATCATCATCTCGCTTTCCATACAAAATTTAATTCTGTCAAGGCAGCAGTCAGGTTAGTGAAGATTGGAAAGTGAATTTAAATCAGATAGAAAAATCAGTGTAACAATTCCCGCCCCCCCCCTTATCTGGAGTATGGCACTGACTATTAATGTTTCAGAAATATATTATTTTCCTTTTCATTGATTCACACATCATTTTCTCCCTGTATAATTTGTAACAAAAAGGGAAAAGACTGTAGCTATTTTACTAAGATTCTGTTGTCCAAGTGAGTACCACAGGTACAAAATGTTTCCTTTTTTTCTTCCTGTTGTTTCAACGCTACCCAATGACTGAAAACTGAATAGCTAGGACAATCATGAGCTCTTAGGGACCAATTCATAAAAAAAATGCTGCAAGCCATTTATGCACAAATGTTGCTACTTTCATATGGAAACAAGCCACATAAAGAATTCCCCTTTGTGATTCACCAGACCTCTTTATGTTAACATATTTCTCCTCAGTGGTGTACATGAACAGTGCACAATTCTACAAAGGGGATAAGGACAAAAGCAAAAGGATTTTTAGTATTTCTTTCAGAAAAACCTTAACAAGCTCAATGTTTCTCTCTGTTTTTTAGCCCTTTAGTGAACTAAGACAAGTCTGACTCTTCTAGTAAGTATTTGCAATTTCTGGAAGATTATATATCAGTGAGTTCTTATCAGTATCATATATGCTGGCAGATAATCTGTAAAAGTATTTTTAAAGACAATGCTCAAAGGTGAATATTTTAACATTTGCCACTTGACAATGCATTTTTAATCTGATTCCTTTAAGTAGTTTCTTTACCAATTAAGATGTGTTTATTTGGGATGTTGGATGACTGCCTAAAATGAATATTAGATACAGATAGATCAAGGTATTACAGTTTTACAATCTCTGTCAGAGGCACACAGGTACACTTCCACTGCAGAAATGATACACTTAAGAGACAGCAGAAGACCTGCACATGAGCTTAACCTAAAGCCACAGAAACCACGCAACATCAAGTTTCCTCTGTTTCCTGCTTCCTTTTTTCCCTCTCTCAAGACCATATTGCTGCAAATTACACAAAGCATCTCCAGAAAGAAAGGGTCCAGCAGCACAACTTTTCGTCTGGTCAGTTAATGAATTAGACCCTCTTAGGAAAGAAAGACACATGCTACTGTTCAAAATGAAAGTTCATGGAAGTTGACCAATTGCACAAACTCTGCAACGGCTTGTGTGTCTCTCTTGCATGTAGAAAAGATAATGAAGGCAGTGAAAAACATTAGACATATCGATAGGTAGGATGTGCCTTTAAAGAAGACCATTTAAAAGAGTTTTTTTTTTGAGAAGAGTACAGATAAAAAGGCAGTACTGATCAATTTTGTATTTTTGTTTAATCAGTGTGTAGTCTATAAAATCATCTCACCAAAGGGAAGTCCAGTTACTGCAATTTTGTATCCCAGTGGGAAAAACACACAGAAACCAGAATTTTGGTTAGTGAGAAGAATCAAAAAGTGAAAGAAGAGTAAATAGATAACATTTGTATATAAGTACATGTTCATGCTTTCAAATCTATAATACATATTTACACATGAATTCTGGTAATAGAAAGTCATGGCTCAGGAGATGAGAGCAGGGTTGGCTGGAAGTCAAAGTGCAAGCTTTTTTCTCTGGAAAAGATATGTAACTCTTGAGCAACACTGAGATACAGAGGTAGATCTACTCCATAACTGAAGCAAATATGTTGCAACACTAATGCCATTGCACTCCTATGTTGCTTATGTCTTTTGCACAGCCTCATTTAAAATGATAAACAGAGTTGGGAACTGGTCTGGAATCAAGTCTCTCTTCATTCTGAAATGCATAAACTATTAGACTTCATAATCTGGATTCAAGTTTAGGGGGGTTTTGTGTGTGTTTTGGGTTTTGTTTGTTTGTTTGATTTGTTTTGTTATGGTTTCTCATTTATGGGTTTGGGTTTGTTTTTGTTTTGCTGGGGTTTTGTTGGGGATTTTTGAGGGTTTTTTTTTGTCACAATGACTAATGTATTGTTCAGCATTCTCCATAGTTTGAACAGGGGAGATACTAACCCACCCACAGTGTAACCAACAATTTACTAACTTGGACACTTTACACATATTTATATGTAGAGGCAACAATTTAATGTGACCCTCCTTTTTCACCTTTCATGCAATGTACTTTTTAAGCAAAAATTTTCTTGCTTAAAATTTATCCTTTCATAACAGCATGCCATCAGCACTGGGCTCTCTACTGCAGTACCACACCATGACTGTGGCTGGTTGGTAGCACCTGATGGCAATGCAGTCAGTAGACACAGAGTGCAGGGAGAAGACTGGTACTGTTTGATGCTGGTTTTTTAGAGTATTTTAATTTTTTTTTTTTTTTGTCCTAGGGGCAGTTCATTTGCAAATTGTAGCAGAAGATAGGCTGCATTTATGCAGTAACAGTATAGACACAGAAGCATCCATAAATGTGTTGGCTAGCTCTTATGTCCACTAAAATAAGGTAGGAATAAGTCAGGCAATATTTATATATTTAGAGTGGTGCCTGTTGTAGTCTGACCTCTCTCTTGTTTGGGAGAGTGCCAGATTGACAAGGCCAATGGTGAACTGGGAATCTCTTTAAGAGTTTGGAAACAAATGTCCACATTACAGGTCTTGGGATGCCCTCAGACACTCTTTATCTTACCAGTAGAGATATAGTCTTAAGGTCTAATTGGGAAAATGTCACCAGTTCTATGAAATTTACTGCTGGAAATTTATTCTTCTTAAGTGCTACTAACTACCCCAGTTTTATTGCAAAATACTATGAAAAGAAAATATTCCCTCTTAAACACAAGACATAGGTTTTACTATAAAAGTGGCAATTTATTTTTCTTATAGAATTGACAACTTCTTTAGCATCTTTTTCTAAATTTCTTTAAAAAAACCTGTTGGAATTAACTTTTCAAAGTATGATTTCTGAAAATTTTCTATGTTTTTATATGAATATATACCAATATTTTAAAAGTCAGAGATCACACATCTGCACATAGACCATGCAAACAAACCTGCTAGAAGAAAATAACTGCAGCTGAAAGGAATGCATTTTTAAAAAACTTGAAAATGTTAAATACTTCCTATTTACACAGGTTATGCTGTGCTGAGAACTAGAACCTATCTCCTCTCAAGCCAACTAAAGACACACTTGGTTTAAACTTAGTAACACCAAACCTCGACATGCCAGAATTTTCTCCTCTATACACACACATGAACAGAAGCCAACAAAGCAGACAGGTTGAGCTTATCTGTTTTAATTTGTTGTATAGTAATCATTTATCTCAATTACAATTTTGGGTATCATAAATAACCTAGAAGATGAATTTTCTTCTCACAAAATAAGACAAGAAAACTGAATAAATAGAGAGGGAATCTTAGCTGTGTCTGTTTTGATTTGACATTATACTGACTGTCAAAGTCACATACCAAATCCAGCCTTTCACAATGATAAGGAAAACCAATAGATAGCGATGATATTGTTTGTGTGTGTATGTGTGTAAAAAAAAGAAAACATGTTGGTTTTGTCACTCATAATTTGATTTTATTTCCTGTGATTATTAATATGCTTCTACTTGTCATGGTTATCCAGCGAATAAGCAAAGCCCACGCAGCCACTCACTCCCTCCCACACAAGCAGGATAGTGGAATCAGTAAGGTATAAGGTAGAGAACTCGCGAGCTGAGATACAGACAGCTTATTAGGGAAAGCAAAAGCTGTGCATGCAAATAAAGCAAAACAAGGAATTAGCTCACTGCTTCCCACAGACAGGCAGCTCTTCAGCCATCTCCAGGAGAGCAGGGCCCCATCACATGAAACAGTGACTGGGGAAGAAAAATGTCACCACTCCAAGTGTTTCTCCCTGCTTCCTTCTCCTTCCCTTCACTTTATATGCTGAACATGATCTCACATGGTCTGGAATACCCCTTTAATCCACTTGGGTCACCTGTCCTGGCTGTGTCTTGTCCCATATACCCCGGTCCCCTCACCACCATGGCAGTATGAGGAGTAGAAGAGGCCTTGGCTCTGTGTGAGCCCTGTTCAGCAATGACAAAAAAAATTCTCTATATTATGAACACTGTGTTCAGCATGAATCTAAAACACAGGACCATAACAGCCACTGTAAGAAAGATAACACTACCTCAGCCAAAAACAGCACACTCCTCTACTGTTTTTATGAAATACTGTGTCCATGTGTGTGCAATTGTACGATTAGTAACTACACAATCACAGGTTTTGCTTTAAACACAGATTTCTTTTTACAAGAAACAATGCTGTACTTGGTGAGTGATGGTGAAAAATAGCAACATTTTCTTCAAGATTTCTTAAGATCTTTTTGTTCAGCCAAAGAAATGTCTCAGCCCTTGACACTCATATTTTAAAGTCTTATCACAGATGCTTATCAACAGTCATTAGGCATGAAAAAACAAAAAAAAAAATTACTGTCTTTATCATTTGTAGGTTAGTTATAACATTGCACTGACACTAAAAAGTCACTTAGAGATATGCAAATTTTGAAACCATTTTTAATCTCCTCATACCTACTTAAAATAAACAAGGGATGCTAATGATCTTCTTCTGTGGAAAAGGAAAAACACACACTTCTCCCTTACTCTGGTTCTGCCACAAGGCATTCACATTTCTCAAAAGACCAACACAATTCATAGAAACAGAGATTTTTGAAAAATATTCATCACAGGTTTCTTTTTGTGCTTTACCCTTAGCACTGGCAAGCCCGATTTACTCTCACAAATCCTGCCTCAGTTGTTCTCAAGACAATCGTATAGTACAAAGTTTTTCTTGTGTCTATCACCAGCAGTACTGTCAAATTCTGACTCAGGAAAAATAAAAACTGCAAAATTGTACTTACCATGTCTGTTTAAGTGATGAATTAGCACAATCTTACATTTGCTTTATTCCAGTGCTCAAGACAATGCTGCAGATTGAACAGCAAAAAGGCTGTTACCACCTTGCTCCTGTACCACTTGCTTTGGTGATTGCAGCTCAGGCTGAAAGACAGGGATCACATGCAGAAGCCCTCATGAGCACTGTGTGTCCTGCACAACATCTTCCTCCTACTCAAGTCCCATACACTGGAGAAAACTTCTCAGCTAAACATGGAAAGAGCTGTGTTGCACAAGCTGGGGCATAGGGCAGGAGAAGAGCCAGGCTACTGCACTGTGCATCCCAGAGAGTATCCAAAATTGCTAGGAAGTGTAAAATATGAGCCAAGTTGCATGTGTTGTTCTGCAGAGGTCTGTATATTGTGCTAGGAAACTGTTTACACTTTAATAACGCAGCAATCAAGAATCAGAAATAGAAATTAATCATGTTTTCATCCAGATGCATGAATTATTATACCAGATATACTGTAAGCTTTTACCTTATGTTCGAGAGCTGTTCAGTGAAACCTGAGAACACAATTTCAAGAGTTGTTGCTCCCTTACAGGAACATATAGTGGAGCACAGAAGCATTGCTAGGAGTGTTTCCTCCCCAGATGAAGTATGTGATGTTAGCCTCTTGCCAGGCAACTGGAAAGAATGTCTCATCATTAGAAACTTCCCTTCATTTCAAGTACTCATTAAGTAATACAAATTTCATTAAGAAATAGACTTTTCCCACCAACCTGCCTACAGAGATTGTCCCTGTAGTGCTCCCAAAGTACTTGGGCATGGGCAAAGAGTGAGAAATACAATTACAAGCTCTACACAAGGTTTCATCCTCAGGAGAGCAGGTAACTGGTCAGGTACTGCATTTCCTTCAGTCTTGCAGCCTAATAAAACAGTACCTTGCTGTGTTTTCACATCTTTTCTGTTACCACCCCAAATTCATTATGGATGTTCACCTGTTTTCTGACTCACACTAGAAAATAAATACTGACTAAACTGCCAAGTTAGGCTTAATGTAGTCTTTCTAAATTCAAAATTTAAGCTCAGTTACCAAACAGAACATTTAACTTGTCTTCATTGACATTACCTTCATCTTCCAAATACGTGTCCAAGCTTAGGCATACAGCATCTGGAATTTATCACAGTACTTATAGTAGGAATTTTGCTGTTATTTGCATCAAGGTATTATAAAAACCAGTTAAGCAGCAATTTACTTCAAAGTAAAGTAATTAATGACATCTCACTGGATACACCTAGGGGAAGGAAAAGGGAGTTCCAGGACAGAAGCTGAGACCATAAGGAAAGGCCTATGGGGAAGAGGAAGCAAAGTGAAAGTCACACTATGGAAGTGAAAAGTGAGACAAGAGGCATCTTTTTTTAATATATTTGTGCAAATTATATATATATATATATAAATAAATATATATATAAATAATATTGCTAGTACATGCACATGTAGATCTATCACTTTAAAATGCAGAAGATAACTCAAATTTTCTGAAGTGTGAGAATAAAGAAGGCAAGGACCAGTCTCTTAGTGGAGATGAGAGTAAGAAATTTTTTTCATTCAGCCCAAGTATTAGCCTGTCTGTTTAATATACATGTCTATTTGGCTTCTCCAGAAAACATCTCATTTAGTGTGATTTCTAATAAAAACTGCATTCAGGCAGGGGGACTGCTTGATGTATAAACAAATGACTGGTTCATCAGGTTCCATGGCATGGGTTAGGAGTTTCACCTCTTCTTGGGGCCAGCCTCAGTGCAATGCAGCAGGCTTATTCTAGCAACTATCCACTTCAATACCTTTAATGGCCTGGAGGAGGGGTGAAAGTATGCCACCAGGAAATCTGTGAATAACCCTGAACTTGAGAGTGCAGTCAATAGCCTTAAAGGTAGGAATATCACTTAGAAGGTTTTCAAGATTTCAGAAAGATCTAGTCTGAATTTCCTGTTGAAAGTATCTGTGTTTATGCTGTTTTTATTTGCCTCTTCTACAAAAGCAAATTGCAATGCCTCAGCATTAAAAATATTGTTGAATGCCTGGTTATTTTCTCATTTTTAATGAAATGCATTTTTGTTGCTTTGATTCTTAAAAATAAAAACAATATCTACCTGTGTCAAACTTAAAAATAATAAAAGTTTGTTTTGAAAACTATCATCTTTTGCTACAAAGAAAAAAGCTCCCCTGAATGGCTCTGTTGTTTCTTACTTTGAAGAAAGCCTTTAAATATTTGAAAAGGTTTCAAACAGTTTTGTGCGCATTAAATCCTTCCCTTCATTTCATTCAGATCATGTCCACCTAGCAGCATGCTCAAAAATAAGCCCAGGTTGCCTGGCTTATGGGTGGCTGCAGGTGGCATCTCATTATATTAATTTTTAAAAAAGCTTGACTATGTTTTGTTTTCACACATAGAAACATTCTTCCAATAAGAGTGAGCATGACATGTACTTACATATGTTACATTAAACATGACTGAAATCACTCCTACATTTGTGCTTTCTATTTAAAGAAGGGAAATTTGCTTTAAGAAAATGCCAGAAAATTGGCCTTTGGTAGAAGAACAATGAGTAAAATGAGGAAACTGAAATTAATAAATGCTCATTCTATATCCTGTTGCTTCTGGAAAAAAAATATAAATCCATAGGTTTTCATTCCCATATCCTGTTTCTTCTGATGTAGAAAGAAAGGTGACTGAACAACCACTAAAAATAAAGATTCTCATTAAACTGAATATTTAGCCAATGCATTCATAGAAACGTAGTCAGTTACCAATGTTTAGATTTTTTTACATTCATTACCTAACAGTAGTCTGTATCTAAAGTATACACATATATATGCATATATGTATATTTTATATATCTATGAAATATATACATATATGTGTATATATGTATATATGCAGTCTAGGGTTCAAAGTGCAAAATAATGTAACAAAAGTCGAACAAAATATGAGCGGAATTGTTAGCAAACCGGAAAGACAAACAATTAATGGAGATTACATTTTTTCATTAGTATTTGTATATTGAACAATTTACTGCTCTCTTTATTTACACCGAGAAAAACCACCTGGAAGATATGACAAAAATGGAAATCTGTATTGTCTATCTGAATTGTGATTTTTTTTAATTCCATTTGCTGTTAACCATATTATGGAAGTCTCTGTCAAATAGCTGAAGCAGGTTCTTTTCTATCTGATAGTAAAGCAGATCATCTGGCTTTTTCTGCATTACTGTCTGTAATCCACTGACAACTTGAAAGCAAGCATCATCTTTCACAGAAGACATAAAGATATCAAAATGTATGTTCGGCATGTGACCAAAAACATCTTTGAGAATTGTCATGGCAAGCCACGAGAAAGTCAACTCATTGGTCTAAGCAGGTTTGGAAAGTTATTCTGCACATCTGTAGCTCAACCCTTTACTGTTTTCATCTAGGGCTCATGCAGGGATAGCAGCTTTTTCTCCCATCCAGTGGAAAATCCATCCTGAACCACACAGTTGTCCTTATAAATATGGTACAAGAACAGACATCCCCCCCCCAGTACCAATTATTGAGGTGATAACAAATCAAAGAGGTTAATAACAAATGAGAATTGTGTACATCCATAAATACCCACGATGG
The DNA here is from genome assembly GCF_017590135.1 of Pyrgilauda ruficollis. Taxonomy (NCBI): domain Eukaryota; kingdom Metazoa; phylum Chordata; class Aves; order Passeriformes; family Passeridae; genus Pyrgilauda; species Pyrgilauda ruficollis. The sequence continues at coordinate 1,948,658 of NW_024531266.1, forward strand.
AACTCACAATGAAGAAATCTGTATTTGATTTAATTCTGTCTTTCAAATTACAGGATAAGTAAGAGACCATATTGTACTTACATGGGAAGTCTCTTCTATATGTAAGACGATTTTAATTGAGATATTCATAATTAAAATGCCAATTAACCTTGATTTTGCCTCCTTTATAATTATTTAAACTAAACACGTAATAACTTTGATGCAGATGGAGAACTGTAAAAAATTTAATGAGATAAATTGCTTATGGAGTTCTACTTCAATTAGTTCAGTCATTTTCTGTTAGTTCTAATTATGTAACTACATTATTTACATTTAGCAAATATATTTAGTATTAACTTTTATTTCATGAGAATTAACTCAATATTCAATGACCTTATCAGTGTACACTTGTGATTTAATTTATGTTTTGTAAACAGTTACTTTGATTCTCATTTTTCCACACAAGCTGCACCAGTTGTAGTTTCTTTTACCAATGCAAGATATATTTTCAGCAATTCAATTCAAACATATGGAATGTGTTATACAATTAATTATCAAAGCAACTGGGAGTCTGAATTTACATTTCTCTTGCACAAGACTTCTATAAAACTGACATAATGAATTTTTTTCTAGCATGAGTGGTTTTTTCTCTTCAGCTGCTTTCACACTGGGTTCAATTAGAAGCATTCAGCATTCTGAAGGAGAAAGGTGGGATACTCACAGGAGTGCATCCAGCAGTTTCCTTTGTTACAATAATCTCCTTGCAATTTGTCATTACTTAAATCTTAAATGAATATTCTCACTATCACCATACCTTCCACTGCCTTCCCTCACTTCTATCTAGTCAGTAAAACTGTGAAATAGAACTATACTTTTTGTAGGTTAAAAAACCATGAAAACTCAAGCCATGAAAACAATATTTCCTGCAAGGAGGGGCAATAGCATTACTTCAGACATTGCATTCTGCTCATTTTGTTTGGGTGCCAATGCTTGTTCATCTTCAATTTACTATGATTAGGAAGTAATTCATGCATCCTATTTTTTTTCTCCTTGTAAAATCCTACTAAATTAAATTAAAATATAAATATTTCAATTAAAAATAGAGTTGAAGGAATTATCATGATTTATCATTAAGGAAGTATAGTTTTGTTAACCCTCAGAAGAATTATAAACATTGTCCTAGGTGCTCAAATGGCAGACCAGTCACCTAATCCCTCTGCCAGGGAAAAACAGACCCTTTTTTGCTCTTCTTCAGTAACCTGGTCAGGTCCACTTTCAAAACTAGTTTCCAATGGGACATTCAGCAACCTTTAGGACAGATACAGATAACAGAAAACTGACTCAGTTACTGCCATATTCTTTATGATGAATAGTAAATATACTCTTGCATTACAGAATTACTTCCACCATGCCACAAGACACTTCCTCAAAATCTACACAACCTCAGTCTTACCATGTTTTGTGCAGATATTTAAAAAAAAAAAAGGGAATGTCCCATCCTTTTAGAGCATCCAACTGAAGGCAAGGTGTGATTTACAGTATTGAAAAAAATTGACATATCTAAGAATTACAGAGTGGACATTGAACCTTTGTTTATAAACAAGAATAAATCAAGCAAACCTATCAGCTTGATGCCTGTCTGTCATATCCTGATCAAAGCAGAAAGTGAGTGAGAGGATAGCTAGCACCTAGAAATCAAGATATTGTTATCACTAGTGGCTTTACCTGAAAATACAAAAAGAGTGAAAGATGGTCAACATCTGAAAGATTTTCACCATCCTCATCACTTCTCTATTTCCCTAAAAATAATAGGCAGCTTAGCACTTGTAAGAGAGAGATTGAGTCTTCCCATGTGAGGCACTCAATATTTCCTTAATGATTTTGGCTTGCCATGCGGCCTGCAGTAGAAAGGATGCAAGTGAATTCCAGGAACACATCTGCCACTAATCATCCTGGGGAGAAAGGGGTTAATGGTGGAAATTTTTTTCACACCAGACTGAAAACACACAGAAATTACATAAATGTAGCTCCTAAAAAACAGATAAATGTCAGGCATTCAGAAATTACTTTGGTATCAATTGGTCCTGGCGTGCATCATCTGCTATGTATACCAGTAAGACTCTGATTTCTTTTTTCATTTACATCTGAAAATTCTTTCTAGAAGTCTACCAACTAATTGCCTTAATTTTTACATATTCCTGAAAGTGAACAACAGTAGGCAACACCTAAAAAATATGGAAAGGGAAACAATAATTCACAAGAGTCAAACAAGCCAATCCAAGGAATGTCTTTTTTATGGTTTAAATAACTAACTGAATAGTGCACATTACATGTAGTGTGATATTAAATAACAAATACTAATAATGGAATTTGCTGCTCCTCAGAAAATACTATTTTCTAGATGTTTAAAATCAGCAACTGAAATATGTGTGTATAAGCCATTCAACTATCTGATTACCAATAATTGTATGCAACCAATATATAAATTCCTTCTCCTAAAATGATTAATACAAATTATTGTTTCCAATAAATTATTGTTTTTTCACACATCAAAGAATTTTAGAGGCTCGAAAATCATGATGCTCCAGTTTTGCTTCTCAAACATCTGCAATATAGATGTGTTTCAACAAAAACTGTGTACAGGCCCCAGGACCCTGCTGCCTAGTGACCACTGTATTTTTAGTCAATAGATCAGAAGTATTAAAAAAAATTATTGTTTTCCTGCACTTTATGATAGTAGTAGTCAGAATCTGCATTCTAATCATACACATGTTTAGAGAATTATCTGACACAGCTACTTAGTTTTTTAAGTCAAGAGAGAAATCCAAACAAAGAAGAAAGGTGGTGGAGCCTCTTTTTACATTTTTTTTAATTTTTTTTTTTAATTTTTATTTTTCAATAAGAAATTACTTTACACTGCGCTGGAAATAAAAAGAGTTGTTTTGCCCTAAATGACTCTTATATTAGCATGAATTGAAATTATATAATTTTCAAAGGAAAATAATTGACTTCTATACTAAAGTAGTGGGACAGAGTTTTAAACTAAAATGACCATTGCCATGTGAGTAATTTCACAACATTTGTACCTCTGTGATATAGATAGAACTGTTTAATCTGAAATATTCATTGGCATAATTTATGTTACGAATAATATATAATCTACTGCATATGTCTGTGTAAGCTGTAGATATTAGTACATTTTCTAGTTCCAAACAGCATCTTAATTGAATAATTAGGTTTTTGTGAACCTTACCCACATAAGTAAACAAATGTATCCTTGTTGAATAAGAAACCACTTATTTTTTTAAATTGACTCATTATTTTAAAAAGAAGTTATATGTATATTGAAAGCATATAGAAGGCTAGAGATCATTGTTCAGGATATTGCCAGTACCAGAAAACATTTCAGGAATCATTGACCTTTCTTCTTTGTTGAACAGTTACCTTTAATATGAATCCCTTTCCAGAAGATAAGATGCTGATAGATTTCTGATACATTAGTGAGAAAAATTACCTAGAATAATCAAATCCTACAATAATACAATTCTATTGGTAGTACTTTTGTCTTTGGCTGTTCAGAAATGAAGTTCTTTCTTTTTTCCAGACAAAAGAAACAAAACTGACAGTTTTTCAATGTCTTTTTCATATTGGGTTGATATTTATTTTGAGACTTACAAACAAGTACAGTACATTTGAACTTAACTTTTGATCTAATTGTTCCTATACAACTTGTATTTAACATCTTTGATGTCTGAGTTAGTGATCTAATCCACTGTGTAACTCAGCTTTTATTGATCTGTTCTCATGCTGAGCAAATCAAGTCTCACTTTTATGGCAGAGATTGAAAAAGATAGTAAAACTGCCTCTGAGACAGCAGTTTAAATCTGTGCAATAACAGTGGAGGCAAGAGATAAGACTTTTATTACTCTGCCAAACTTCACATGAACTCAAAGTGTCATTAAATTGGTATGTGTCATTTGCCACATATATTTATTTTACTAGATAAGTTGGTAACCACCCATTTAGATGCAGTGCAGCACCACAATTTCTTTGCCACATCTTCACAGAATCTACCTCTGATACTCAAAATACATTTGAAATACCTTTCTTATGGTACTTTGCATACTTTTCAGATTTTCTGTTCTCATGCAGTTTTCAAAAAGAATTTTTGAACCTCTTTTACTTGAATGAATTCCAAAAGCAATTTTCAATAGTTATACAAGTGGGACCATTTTTAATATGCTAGTCTGTCATGATGAAAGAAGATTAATTCTCATATACTCAGAGCTTTTCAATCATGCTCCATAATGTGTGAGTTCTGTAATGCCTAGTGTTATTACATTACTAAGCATGGAGGAAAATAAAAGCAGTAAAAGTGCTGTATCTCAGCTTGATGTTATTGAGCGTAGTTTTACTTTAGAGGGTTTCCTATTGTGGTATTTTTTCCATTGTTCCTTAAGAAGAAAGACCTGATGAGCACACTGAAAGCAAACGACATGTGCAATAGGTGACACTTTCACTCCCATATACAGAGCAGTGGTGAAGCAGAAAATGCTTGAAAATAGGTTGCCTGATTTTTTAAAAAAAGTTTAATGTCCTGGAGTTTGTCCAAGATTGATGATTGTACCTGACAACTTGCATGCCTATCAATCACACTGTTCTGGTGAACAATCTATCTTCCTATCTGAAAGTCAAGGCTTTTATGATGTTTGACCTACAAAATGCTGAATATCCTTATATAAATCATAAAGAAAAGTTATTCTTTGTTTACATTGTCTCTCAGTTTTAAAGTATGCATGCATAGGCACTACATAAGTGCAATGTGAGAACGGAATGCAGGGCAGAACAAACTAGAATTTTATAATACTCGGGGAAGAGGAAGAGCCACAAGAGTCTCTACAGTTGTAGTAAGGTCATGTGAATGAAATGTATGTTCTTGTAAAGGTATATCCAGATCAGTGAGATCTATCAGTCTACTATCATTTGTTAGCTGCTTCTTTTTTCTGAGACAGCTGAAGGATTGGGAATTGTAAATGAGAATATGAATAATGAAAGAATATGATGCAGGTCTAGAATAAACTATTCTAATCTAAATTGTACATTAGTACACAATTTCATTTCTTATCATTTGATATCAAGTGTAGAAAGAATTTCTAAGGCAACATATTGATTATTTGTCCCTTTTCATATTAGAGTTAAAAGGTGTAGGGATACCACTCAAACTCTCATTTTTTTTTTCTTCTCATCCCTAAAATCACACAAACAGTCCTTCAACATTCCTTAGGTTGTCACATATCAAAAACGAAGAGTTATCAGTGATAAATACCATTAATCTTGATATACTGCCTCAATAGGCTCAGTTATAGAATTCCAGCTGCTGTCTGAGATACCAAGACATCCCATCTTCAGTAAATGCATTTAGCATTTTTGTATCAGGGCCATAGTGTGGCTAGGAAACAGTTTCAGTGAGAGGATATTGGAGGGGTTTTAATCTCCTTTCCTTCTTCTCATTATTATTTATCAATGAGACAAGTATTTCACAGTCCTGCAACCTGGTCTTACCAGGACAGAGTTATCCAGCCAAACTAAGTCCATAATTGGCTTTGTGGACGAGAGTTTTCCAGCCTTATGAAGCACAGAGCTGGAAGCATAAGGCTGTATAATCCATCTCTTTAGGATTTTGAATTGCTTTTCAAGAGTGTGTGAAATTACACACAGAAAATATTAAAAGGAAAGTAAATTTGTAAAATTCAGTGCTCACCATTGATAGCAGGACTTAACTGACTCAATATCAGTTTGGTCACAGCAGCACTATACAAAATGCCAAATGATAAGCAAAACCAGCACAATAACTATTCTAGACTATTGACAGCCAATGGAGTTATCAGAGATTAATATTTTTAAAAAATGAGGAATTTATGAAAGATTTTTCTACTGTCAACAAAGTGTTATAAAATGCAGAATGAAGGCACTGGACCAACAAAGCTGACCAAGTCCTGAAATCAAGTTGTGCAGTCACTCTGTCAGGAAAGCAGCCTGACAAATGGGTATCAATCATCTTGATTTCTCAGCAAATAAGTTTGAAGAGCTCCTGATGGCATCAACCTTTTGGCTGCCAAATTACACATTTCTTTCTTAAATTCAACAGCAACCTCCCTCATACTGCTTTTTCAAAAGAAAGGAACTATTTTGCAATTTTATTCTTTTGGCTTGAATACCAGAAACTGTTAAATAGGAAATTTTAGGTATTGGAGAAGTTTTGATTGATTGTTTTATTTTTAAACTTGAAGATTAATCAAATCTTGAATAAAAGCAATTTTTTGTAAAATCACACAGAACAGCAAGGGATCAAGTAAATTCTTTTTAGGACAGCAAGAATGAGCTGCTCTCCACTGTTAATAAAACACTTTCTATTATGCATGATGAAAAAGATGTCTCCCAGATGGTACCCTTGAGAAGAATTTCTACATGAAGCAAAATCTGCACTTCAACAGTGTAAAACCTCTGCAAATAAAATTTAGGAAACCTAGCAGTGAAATGAGACATGACAATCAACATTAGGGGACTCAACCATCTCTCTTCTGGAGGTGTGAGAATAATAAGACAGAAGCCTTTAGCAGTGCTGAGCCACATGAGACTGACACAGGATATCTTCAGCATTGCTGATTCCCCACCTGGGGGTCATGACCCCGTGGTGGATAGTGAGGCTATTTTCTAGGGAGTGCAAAAGTTTCTTTCAGAAACTGAGCGTTTATTTAAATCTGTTTATAGACTTTCTGACTGCGAAGATAAGCTCCAGGAACAGTTACCCTGACTAATGGATACAGGAAAACAGACTATGGCTAGATCCTGAGACAGGGTGGAAGAAATGGCATTTCTCCTCTCTCTGTCCAGGAGATCAAACCTTTGAAAAATTCTCTTTCAGCAAAAGCAAACATTCTGTATAAGCAGGGCTTCCCTTCAAAAGGGGAAAGGCTCTCTCAGTGCTGTGCTCACCTGCCAACGTACGAAATGCAGGCAGTGTCCAGGCATGCCAGCATGTCTCCTTCATACAAACTAACCTGTCCTGTCTCACCAAAAAACATTTCATAAGCACCTCTTTAAAGGGAGGCAATGCCATCTGACAGTGAGGGTGTTGCATCATGCTGCTTTGTGATGCTGGCTCTGCACAGCAGCCACTTTTTGCTTTCGTTATTTCCTCCTGCCAGCCTCTCACTTTGTAAGTTTTATCTCCTATGTGCAAAGAGAAACTCTCTGAGATGGACAAATTCACAAAATTTAAGTAGCATTGAAAGTAACAGGATCTGCATCACTGGGGACTCCTAAGAACTATGTTAATAATACAAACAAATATTCATCAGCTCCTAGACTTCTGGAAATTTCGTCAGTTCTCTGAGAGTTTTTGATGAGCAAAAATTTAAAGTTGAATGGGATAATGTTAGATGGCATGTGAGTAGTCTGCTGTATTTTGCTGTATTATACTTGAAATCTTAAGCATCAAAAGCTTCCAAAATTGAATTCTAAAGCAATTAATTTTGATTAATGCTTAGATTGTTTTCATTTTTATGTAAATTAAAATATAAAAAGTATAAATAATTCATTACTGAATTTGTCTTGCAATTGTTATATTTCTTTATTGCACACAGGATAATAAAACTTGTTTTAAAGCAAAGCACTTTATTTAACTTTGAAACACTAAGTTTCAAAATAATGCAATTCCAATAATTTCATAAAATACATTGCTGTATCACCTGAAAATTGTAAAAAAATTTAGAAATCTTACTTTAATATTTTGGTATTCATTTAACTATTCCTTGGAAATGTAAATGGATAGTCTTTGGTGATCTCAGTCTAGTTCCTAGTAAATGTCCACATCACAAAACCACTACACTTAATTTCACATGATTGATAGTCTCTGCTTAACTGAGACCTAGGGCTGAGCCAGCCTGGGGACTTTATTACCTCCCATTCTAGTAAGGGTGGTCCAGCCAGGTCAAAGTCGAGGTCAATAGTAGGACAGAAAAGGCACTAATTTTGCTTTGAAACAGACTACTCTTCATGAAACAAAGAACTTCACTTTCCAGCACTGTTTTGTGACCAGAGATAACCTGTCTAGGAATGAAAATGTCTCCAGTAAATATTATCTTCTTCACATTCTGCTTTAAATCATTTGAAGTGTGGTGTGATATTTAAAAACTTCCCATATTAAAGGGTAACTAATTAGGTTTGGAAGGCATATTTTGTACTCATTTCTGAATTCTTCTACCTGATATAAGCCACAGAGAACACTTTTATACCTTTCTTTCCTTTTTTTTTTTTTTTTTAAAGAAAGAACACATTAAATATTTGTGTAAATTTTACTTAGAGTTACTAGACGTTTTCTCAGCTTACTCGAAAAATCATCTTTCTGCAAAAAGTTTATGAAGGATCAGAGTACTAGAGATAGCTGTCTGTACTCTTAAAATATATTTTTATATAGTACTTACCTGCGTAGAATTGTGCCTATGGTCAGTTCTGCAAGTAGTATGAAAGTCCATTAGCAACTGGTTTAAATCCAAAGTAACACTAAAAGTAAGATTGGCGCACCCTGAAAAAGCCAGGAGGAGGGTAATCTGATGTGTTTGGTTTGATTATGTATTTTGATTTCCATTGCAAGACATTTATTTCCCGTTAGAGACAAGGAATAGAATGCAATGACATTGCAGAGAAAAAAAATCACAACTGGAATAAATCATGTTAGTCCCAAAAAATGAATGTGAAATCATTCATAAATCCATATGAAGTATTACATTTGTACTTAAATTGTACTAAAAATAGGTCGATGACAGCCAATCAGGCTTTCAGATTTTTCTTTTCTCCATATAGGGAAGTCCACACTTAAATTTAGGTATACCCTGAACCTCTGCAATTTTGACACTCCCTCATTTTTAAAAAAATAGTTAACAAATATGTGTCTATCTCTTTTTCAGTGAATTCATTACACTCCAAATTTTTTAAGGGAAATAGTAGCTTTCTTTATTGTTTGAAGTGGAAAACTTGTGTGAGACTGTACTGAACTAAGCTTCTGTATCTGCAGAACTGGTTTCCGCTCAACAAAGCTGTGGACTGTGGGGAAGTTGCTCAAGGAAAGAACAAAAAAGTGATGTTTTTCTTTTTTATTACTCTTTGGTAATAGACATTTGTTGGGGAGTTAGTTTCTTTTCTTTTATTCCTTCTTACCTATAGAATTTTCCCCATAAGTTGCTAAGAAACACTAACTACTGGGTACTTCAGAAAACAAAGAAGTGGCCAAGCTAAGGCATCTGCTTGTGCTTCTCTCATCTGAGGGGTTTCTCCGTGAAGGGTGGAGATACCCTGAGAATTGGGCAGGCAAAGCGGTGGGGGCAGCGGCTAGGCTGGCGTTCTCACCCGCCTTGGGAGGAGGACGCTGGGAGCTGCTGTTTGGAGAACGGCATTCCTTGCTGCCGCCAGAGCCCAGCCCAATAGTGCTTTTCTTCTGCCTTGGGATCTTGAGCTCGCCCCTCTCTGCCCTGCTGGGAACTGGGCTGCCATTGTCCCACTCCTGCTACTTCTTCAGCACTGCTCCAAGCTTTTGCTCTGCTGTAGCCTCACACCTCCTGCCATCCCAGATGTCATGTGCTTCCAGCTGCAGCTCCTGAGCTTCTGATACATCTCATCTAACAACCCCTGAGACTGTTTTGTTCATTCCTGCTGTTCCAGCTTGGTGCTCCTCGGAGCCTTGATGGAGCACGGGGATTGACTGCCCCCGGGGTTTGTGAAGCGAAGCCTCTCTTCCATGCCTTCCCGTTTGGGCCCAGCCGCCATTGCCGCGTGCTCCCCAAGCTCACGCCACAGCGCTCCCTGCAGCCGTGGGGGAATCACCGCACCTGCCCCGCCCCCCAGGAGCCACCAGTGCCCCTGCTGGCCGTGCCAGGAACTGCACCCAAGCGGACCGTGCCTCTGGCTGAGAAGGCTGGGACTGGTGTTAATGCCGCAGTTGTTGTTGTGTGTTTGCTTTGTTATACATACCAGTAAAGAGCTGTTATTCCTATTCCCATATGTTTGCCTGAGAGCCCCTTAATTCCGAAGTTATAATAATTCAGAGTGAGGGTGTTTACATTCTCTATTCCAAGGGAGGCTCCCCACTTCCTTAGCACACACCTGTCTTTCAAACCAAGACAACATTCAGGTGCAATGCTTTCATTCAGGAGAAGATGCTACAAAGAAAAACTTAAATTTGAATGTTGAGCATTTAAATTCTGGGAGAAATTAGGATTTTGTTCATTGTAAAATAAAAAAGGCATTTGAAAAATCTCATTTAGGCCTTCTCAAGTGGAAGAGACCTTTATATCTGAGGCTTTGTTGTTCCTAATTTCTGATATATGCTAGGATACTCATTTACTTTTTTAATGAAAAGACTTCACTAGAGTAAATTTACACTCAAGATTCACAGTTCCCATTTCCCCCTAGTTTGTTCTGGAAAAATTATGAGCTTACAGGTGATTCAGCTAGCAGTGAGGCCATGCAATTCAGTTTTAAGACATTAAAAGTATCCTGATCTGTCACTTGATTGTGTCCCTAAACTACAAAAGCTAAGGTTTTAAACTGAAGAAGATCATATAAATTGGTTCTATGAAAGAAATTATACTGCAGTTCTTTTTTTTTTCTTTTCATCTTCTCATCAATAACTCATTTCCTGATTGTAACTGTGTAGTCTAGCTTAGCTAAAAATGAAATAAATATATTAATATAAATGGACTGAATGAATTGAGATCATATTTTTGAGCTTGAAGAAAACACATTTCAGATGAGGTATATTAAAGGGAATATGGATACTCAATATAAAGATGTAAGCATCTATTGGTTGCTGTGAAAAGTCTTACAGAGGGGTTGCAGTTGTGCTGTTGATAAAAGACCAAGAAGACAATATAGAATTATTTCTCTTTGTAAAAGCAAGGCTTGAGTAGAAGTCTTCTGCAAATAAAGCATGATCTGCAATGAATTGGAACCATATGGAAGAAGAAAAAACCCTAAATCTAAGAAGTAAACACTTATGTTCATAGTGGAGATCAAAAGCTCCCATAAACCATCCCCTACAAAAAGGATGGAGAAGTCTCAGATTGGAAACTTAGTTTATATTCTGCAATTCCTTTCACACTTCTTAAACTAATTGCTAATGCAGAAAAGAGACTGAGAATTGTATGACTTACATACTGGGATTTTAAATATGTGTGTGTGTGTATATATATATATATATATATATATATATATATATATATATATATATAAACAGAAAAATAACCTGATTCATCAACACATTCCTTTAGCTTTACAGTAATGTAACTTTGACAGCAATGGTAATATATTATTGTAACAAAGGGATTAGTGTTGAGATAAATTGAAACAACAATAAATTAGTGATTTGGGGGATTTGCTTTTGGTTTCCCTTCCCTTCCCTTCCCTTCCCTTCCCTTCCCTTCCTTTCCCTTCCATTCCCTTCCTTTCCCTTCCCTTCCCTTCCCTTCCCTTCCCATCCCATCCCTCTCCTCCCCTCCCCGAATTCTCCAGGCATGTCCATCATGTCCTTTATTTTTTGTGGAAAGCAAGAAATGAGGAGAAGATACCAGAACGACAGTGATTCTCATCTTTTTCAGAGTTTTATCTCCTTGACCTGCCACAGTAGGCCTGTATACTTAAAAACTCTTAGTACTTTATAAAGCCTTTGTATTTAGCAACAGCTAAAACAAAGAGATAAAACTGGAGTTTATATTTGGTTCATTCATCTTTGCCTCTGTAACAGAGCAACTAATCATTCAAAGATGTGTGTGTTTGCTCACCTTTGTATATAAAGATCTGGAATTATTTTCAAAATTTTAAGGTAAATACACAGGTAAATATTTCAAGATTAGGTTCTAAACAAGAGTAATGGATTAATTTTACTTCAGTATGTAAATTTCTATTCTTTAAAAATTTTTTAGAACCTCAGAAGTAATTTATTTTAGGAGGCCTTTCCTTTTGCACTTCTAATAACTTCCCAAGTCAGTTAAACAGTATGCCAACTTCATTTCTTCAATAGAGCAATAACTTAATTGATTATATTCTATAACTTTGGTGTTCTGGAGACATTTTAATTGGTAAGAATGCAGGTATTCAAATTAAAGAGAAGATTCTTAGGCACCACCTTTAAAAACCATAAAATTTATTAGAATGAGTTTCCTTTCCTATATTAAAGCAGACCAAAAAAAAATTAATTTAAAGCTGATTTTAATGTTACCTGCTCATCTTAATATTTTTTGTGTACCTAATTTAATTTTGGGACTTATAAAATGAAAATAACAGTCGAGTTATAGTTAAGTAATATAGATGTATTAGCCCTCTTTAGAAGGACTTGCACAAAAAATTATTTTATAATTGACTTTTCTAAGTAGTGATGCCTATGATCCCTGATTTAAAAATTTGCAGTTTTACCATTTGATATCTTAGTATTAAAATAATTTCCATTACTGACAACATCCTGTTCAAATAGTCTTTAAAACTAGAAAAAAAATCCAATATTTTAAACCTTTCACTGTCATTTGTTATGATTTTAGGGGATTTTAGTTTTGGTTTAAAAGCTACACTATTTGAGTTCTAAAATAATCTGAAAATCTTATTTCTTCTTCAAAAAGAAAACTAATATTCAGTGACCAGCACTGAAACTGTGCAGCAATTCTAGTGCCATATGTAGTATGATTCAGCCAGCCTTACATGTTTAGTGCTTACTTCATTATTTTCCAACTATTTTTTATTACATTTAGCAGGAGTGAAATGAAAAAAAAAAATCAGAATTCATTTAGCTAACCCCTGTTTTCATTATAGGTTCCCTTTGCCTAATGATGGAAACCAGTCTGAAGTTCAGACAATAATATATTCTGCATTATTCTAGCACTACAAATATTCACATTTGATTCATCAGAGGCACATTCCAGAAGAGATAAAACTTAGTCTTAGAAAATCCCACTTATGGCATACCTGGTTTTTTTCCAGTCCTGAAGGTACATAGTGACTCTTACTTTCCCTTCCATATCTTTGGATCTCTTCACACTGTAAGAAAATGGTTAGCAGTCTGTACTTGCATTTGTTTTACACTAGCTCTGATCAACAAAGCTCCCCAGAAACATGAATTCTCCTTCTGCTGGGCTGCTCTTCTCCAGTGTGTGCTTCAATTAATGAAGCTTCTGTTAGATTATACCTCTTTAGTTCACACACTCTTTGCAGTTCAGCCCACATGTCTTTCCTCAAGAAGGAACATCTAGGTAACAGACAGAAGCAAAATCACAAGGAGGTGGCAGACTTGAGGAATCGCTGATTTTGAGCTCCTCTGAAGCTATTAAGTTGGGAATACAAATATTTCAGAGTTACTGTGGCACCACCAGCCCACTGCTAATAAAAGATGTCATAGAGTTATTGTCCTTTTGTCATGCAGGAGTGCTGCCACTGAGGCCAGTGCTGAACTGAACAAGAAACCAAACTGCATGCACATATTATATATGTGTTGGTCCAAGATAGTTCCCCCATTAGGAAAAAAAAAACAAACCAAAAATGAAGCAAAACCCAACAACATGCAGCAACTTCTAGTTCTTGCATTTTATGCTGTTTGAATACCCTGGTGTACCTAGCACTAAAGGTAGCACAAAATGAGGAAAATAAAACTTTTTTTGACAGGAATTTAAAACCTACAGGTAGTAAAGGGACAATACAAACACAAATCTACAAGATGTTTCTAGGACATGCAAAAGGAGCAGGGGAGAGTTTCTTCAAGGAATAATTAATTTCTGGGAGTCATATTTTGTAAAAGAGTGGGGATGGGGCAACATTGTCTATTTTTCATTGTTGTAAGGCAGGCTAGGAAAAACACAAAGTGCAGTCTGGATGGAGGAAATACAGAGCAGAGCTGTGACTGGGGGGAGCAGTGATGTCAAGAGTCTCTCTCTGGAGAGAAATTCACACATTCATTCTGTTTATAAGGCTCTTCTGCCATATGGATTCCATGAAGGTTTGAGTGAGCAAAGCCTGCATGCCACACCTGCAGTCACGAATGCCAAGGGCAATCACTCCCTACAGACATCGCGTAATTGTTCACTGGTTTAGTCCAACAGAGAGTGCTTCTACAACTTCTTTGCCAGAATTCCCCATGCAAACTGTTAGAAGGATGTGTACCTACACAGCTCAATGTGCAGTGCTTCTAGCAGCCTTTTGGGCAATTTCTGGGAGCTGGAAAATGTTGATTCCTAGCCTAGAGGGTGGCACTGGGTAATACAAGGCAGGTATCCAAACTGCAGAATTCATGCAACTCTTTGCTGTGAAAAACAACAGACAAATCCAACATTGCCTGGAAGGGGAAATTTGAGTCTGCAAGCTGTTAGACTTTAGGTACTGATAAGGAAAGGGATCCTGCACTGCATTTTGAAAAAAAGTACAGTAAACACAATTCCAGTCAGAACAGGTCATTTAAAGTCCTTCCTGCCTCAGGCTTAACATGACACTTAAGTGCTACTACATGTGAAAAGAAAAAAGCAATTCAGCACTCATAACAAACAGCTTTTCCCCCATCACTGGGGCTAAAACACCAAAGGATTTCTGCAAGCAGGGGAATTGCTGTCTGCAGAGTTGTGCCATGTTTTTATTGGGTAACCTTTTTGTGCACATTGAAAAAATAAGTGCTGCTCTAAATAAGAATAAATGTGAAAGTATACAAAAATAATTTTATATATATAAATGTCAAAAAATGTGCTTTTCTTTTCAGACCAACTATACTGGAAAAGCCAAAAAAACTTTTAAGCAGAAGAAAAATTCTTTGCTTACCACTGAAAATTGCAAGGAATTAGTTTCCCTGGGCTTCTCCAGGAAGAACAATTTTGGTGACCGCTCTCAAAATTCTAACATTACAGACACACAAAAGGGAAACACAGAATTTTTATCCCCAGCATAAAAATATTTGCTAACAAATTTTATTACTGAATTTAAATTCACTTTGATATAAGTAAAACTTTGGGTTTCACAGCCATAATCCTGATTGTGAAACCACTGGGTGGAAGGCAGCAGTATACGTAATTCAGCAATATATACTGAAAGGATTTCCTAAAGAAGGCAGCAAAATAGTTTTCCTGGTCAAATATAATTTTTTACTCTGAAATCAGTACAAGATATAAAAATTGTGAAAATTATCCTAAGCTTTCTGCCATCTGTTAACTATGGCTCATTCTGGTAATTTGGGCATTTTACTGCTGCCATGAAAGTGAAAATTGTGAAACAATACAAATTGTGAAACTTGTGAACAACACAAATTAGGTAATTAATTTTTTAAAATTGATTGCCTATATAAAATGTTTTCATTTTCCTGGATTTCTTGTCAATTAAATGCAAATACTTTTATGTATGTTACCTTTTAGTAATATACTAAATACATTGGCTCATGACTGACTTCTTCCAACTCAAAATGGAAATATAAGGATCTCTTTCATTAAGTAAATATAATTTTTCTCCAGGTTAGAAAGTAGAAATCAGTTTATTCAGCAAATTAAATTCTGACTTCATCCAAAGAGTTTAATCTTTTGGATAAAAAAATATTTGTTTCGTGCACTCTTGGAACTTCTGCTGAAATTGTCACCAATGAGCACAAATACTCATACTAATGACTTAAAAAAAATTAATAGGGTTGGATGGATTATTTCATCTTTTCCTCTATTGGCTCTAGAAATCCCTGTGAGTCATGTTTACACACAGCTCACTCACAGCTTCTGCAATCATATTGTTTCCATACTTCTACAATCATGGAGATAGCCTTTAAGCAATGAAAAAAATCATGTATACGTAAACAAGAATCTACCTAGTATCACTTCAATATGACTACAGCACTCTCCTTAAGAGGGACTGCCCAAGAGCTAATGACTTTTTTGACTTTCAAACTATACTCTTACCACTAGAGTAGTTGGTATCACTTATTCTGGTGATAACATGATTTGAACTGTATAAATTCACCTCCTGCCCACCTGGATCAATAATGAATTGTATCTGTATTTCTTTGCTCATCCAGGTGCTTGGATGAACTAAAGGAGGTTCAAGAAGATTTTAGGAGAGTTATTTCAAAGTGGAAAGTTAAAGCCAAACCCACAAGCTACACGATCCCATTCCCATATCTGAGCTGGGGTAATCCACCAGGATTACAGCTACAGTCTTTTTAACTGAGTACAAGAAGGTGATTATGCAGGGGTTCTCAGACTCCTACATTTGCATGGAGGGGAAAGGGTTAAACAGGCTTCTTGGCAAGGGACAGGGTTACAGAAGGCAACCGATACCTTCTCAGTGGGGAAGAGGAGGAATGAGTGACCCACAAGGAAGCGTGGAGTATGTCTCAAATTCCAGTTTTTGTCCACAAATGCTAAGACTGGATGACTTTCCTTTAAATTTTCAGCCTTGCTCTTGTCTCTTCTTTTCCACTTGTACAGTACAGATCCATGAATTTGTACCACTTTTTCCCCTAGGATTTGTAAGCATAGATTCTGGGACTATGTGATTTATTTGGAAGGCACGTGACTGGCAAAAGAGGGAAAAGGACCTTTGACCCTCACTCTTTTGGTCCTTTATGACCTAATGAATACCCTCATACACTCAAACCCATTTTTAAATTTTGGGTTGGTATTTTCTTGTCTGTCTTCATAAGCTGTTTCTTTTCAATCACTTAATTGCTTTAGGTTTTGGTTTGGTTTGGGGTTTTTTTTTTTTTTTCTTTTGGTGGTTTTTATTTTTTTAAAACCTCTCCTGTTTGTCTTAGTATTTTCTGCTTAAGTGCTACTTCAGTTCTGTAGGGTCTATACCCAGAACAATAATTCTGATACTTCCAGCACATACCATACAAGTGTAAGAAGACAGAATGTATCATAGCAGAGAATACTTGATAAAGAAAACTTGATGTCAAGGCTAAGCAAATTCTATTCTTTCACTCTACCAAAAAGAAATAGGACATGAAAAATTAAAGCTTTTACTCCCTTTCTTACTACACTGAGTTCCACCTGAAAGGCTCTGAAGTGGTGAAAGATAAAAATTAAACCCCTACTGATTTTTGTGGAGTTGGAAGGGTGGGAGATTTAGTTATTTTTTTCAGAGTTCCCTCTGTACATTGCTTTGTTTTACTTTCTATTATTTTATTTCTAACATAGGCAAGGAAAAATATGATGTCATGATTTTTTAGAAGTATTAACACAACAGAATAGTTTGTTTTTCAAAGCCACTGCAGTCTATTATATAATGATACACATACTGCATAATAACATACATTTGTGAAGCATTTAGGAAACGTGTGCTATTTACCTGATGGACTACAATAACTGCTTCAAAGCTACTACAGTCTTTAAGGTAAACATGTGTTTTGGTATGAATAATAATTTTTTAAAAAATATACTATTTACCCCATATGCTGTAATTACACAGTCTGTTATGTACATGAAAGGCACACTTTTTAAAAATGGCTTTTTGTCAAGATGGTTCATAATCATTCCTTCAGAGTCATGTAAAGAAAGTACTCAGATGATAAATCAATCCCTTTCAGCCACTTTCACTTATTTTTTGCTTGGGGTGCTGTAAATGTTTAATCCGCTTTGGATTTTAAAAAGATTAGGCCATAATAGGCAACACTGTGTGTAAGTAGTGCTAGGAGTAAGTATGATATGGCTGTCAGGAAATTCCAAACTGTCTGTTAAAATCTGACCTGGTCTTCAAGGGTGGTATAAGTCCTTGTGCTGTTAGCAAAACAGCAAGTGCAGAGCGCTGCTTGAAGGGCCCTGAGAACCCAACCCAGCGTGATTTACTCAGATAGTTTACTTGAACATGCATACACCAACATTTTACATGTCCAGGACAATTTGTCTTACAGGAAGTCGAAAAGCACTCAGTTGTGAGATGCGGATCCCTCTCAAGGTCACCAGGGTCCAATGCAGTCCATACAGAATATGACACTACATTACCCTTTGTTTTCACTCTTCAAAAGAGAGCTTCAGAAAAGAGACATTATTCTTTTTGATGAAGAGAAAGCCCTCTACAGTTTAGCTCATACATGTATGCAGAAGTTTTGGGTTTGGATGCGCACAATTCTGTTATACAAAGATCATTAATTTTATTTCCTTTTTTGTGTTATACTGCCATTGTGGACATGGATCTGCTTATAGTGAATTTGGCCACAGGCCTGTGGAAATAAACTTGTCTCTTTATCTTTTTTTTCTTTATAAATGAAGGATTTTCTGATTATATTAATAAAACATTTTTTTTAATTCCTACAACCAATTATCTAGAGACATGTATTTTTTCATTGTTTTTCATAACAGTGTTCAACTTCCACACTATATTAGCAAATTTTGACATATATTAATGTTTAATAGTTTGATTGGAAAAATTAAAATTGTCACTTAATTGAATTACAGCAACATTATTTGTGCAATCAAAAACAGAGCTCCCTTGTCATACAAATAGAGACATTTTTAAGGCTAAAAAAACAAAAGAAAATTATTGGTAATGTCAGTTTATAAAGATATTTGAGAAAGGAAGCTATTAAGATCCTTAAGAATATAAATGATTAATAACATCTATTACCTCAACAAACATGTTTTAATATTACCAGAAGTCAGACATGCTTTTTTATGCTATGTAGAACAAAAAGTGACATAGATTAATTACTATTCATTGTGAATTAGGGTACCTGACCTCAGATGTCCTTTGCAACACAAGGCCTAATTTTAAAAAAATTCATTATTACTTGAATAATATTGAATGCATTTTGTAAACAATCATCAAAACAAAAGTGCTACATTAAATGGATAATGAAGTTGGAAAGATACAAAGGACACCAGGAATAATATGACTGTCTTTGTGAAAGCCGCGTGTAAAGCCTTGAACATTTCCTTTCTCAGAGAAAAAAAAAAAAAGCCAATACTATATAGCTGTTGTGATACCTAGGAAAAGAGCTCTTATTTGAAGACTTTTTTCTTGGTTTGAATGTAGCCTTCATATACCTAAAACTGTAACTGTGCTTTAACTCAAATTAGAAGTAATTTGTTGAATGAAGGTTAGTGTTTTTTTACATGAATGAAACACTACATGGTTTGGTACAGCAACCAATTTAATACAAATATTTTCAATTATATAAAACTTTCATGCTAGAAGCAAGAAAGAAATGAAGAAATGACCAGAATTGTTACTCTGAAAATAAACCTGAGACAGTTTACCTTCTGCAATATTTTATTCTCTGTCAGAACAATGTGACAGCTGCTAATTGTTAGATGTTATTCCTTGCTGCCTGAGGGATCGGCTACAGAAAATATGCCTCAGAGCATTTGAGCTAAAGACAGAGGAAAGGTTATAAAGCATGTTATAATGAACAAATATTTGCAAGGCATCTTCAAAATAATGTGTAGTTGTTTAGAGCAATGTGGCCTATTTTTGGCTCTGTGATTTTTCCCACTGAAATATGCCAGCATGTAAGTCCCTCTATTTAGATGAATAAAATTTAAAAAAAAGCAGCTAATTAGAGGACTTCCATATAATTGAAACAATCAAAGCCACAAAGAAAAATAAAAATTCAATTAAAAAAAATACAGTATGAGTGTTTGAATTCTAAGGTGGTATGTCTGTTGTCTACATTGTCTCCACAATCTGCACTGGGCTTAAATACAGGCCATAAAATATACACCTAACTCAAAGAAAAATATAATACTATGATTTTGTTTAGATTTACTGGAGTCAGAAAGGGAAAGATGAAGAGTAAGTATGTGTTTTATAGGGAAAAAGACTAATTAAGGAAATTAAGTCCATATTCTGAATAATTTTGAAAAGAATAAACACACTAATCTTTAATAAAGAAATACTAGATCTAGTGCTTGCCTGCTGAATATTGAAGATCAAATGTTTAATTCTCATTAAAATCAATGGAAAAACATTCAACAAGTTCTCAAAAGAAACAGTTAAACATTTTTTAGGAAAATATCAATCTAAAAAGTCTTACAAAAATAAAATTATTGTAATTATCAACCAAATTACCTAAAGAATGTGTTGTATGGAGACTTAATCAAATATTGGCATATATGGGCCATGAATTGTTACTGTTCATCATAAAATCACCAATAAATGCCGCCATAACATCCATATTGTGTAATAGTAACATTTTTAACAGATATGGGCCTCAACCCCACTTCCATTAATATCAGTAGAAAAATCCCTCATTAATTTCACTACGAAACTGGCTTTTGTTTCTATCCAAAAACACACCTCTTAAAAACCAGTCATGATGGGTATATTTTTACATTCTTTTCTAAAGGAGAAAATATGTACTATGATTATATTGCATAAACTATTTTAGAATAATGTAGAGGAGTATGTGACCTGCCACAAGTTAATTTATTTAATTTTTTATTTTTAATTAGTTAATATAGTCATGTTCATTTTATTGCATTTAAAAACATCATAGATTGAAAACATCTTGGTCATTTTTTACACTTTAAAAGCACATAATAAAAGGCATATATACAGAAAATTGCTTAAAATGATAGGCACATCAAAGATTTTGTAGATCATGTAACCACTACCTAAGGTTACAAAAGCTTGTACATTATTTGAAATACAAAAATTCTTCCTATGATGTCCCTAAATTACTGCGACAGAATATGTGGTAATGTTAGATCACTGTGGAATATAGAAAAACAGTATCCAGATTGTGAAATTATCCTCATTGTGAAGGACAATTTAATGGTCTGAATGTAAACACACAATGTATGTTTCTAATAACAGAAAGGAAAACACTGGTGATACTCAGAAATCCTAACAAGAAAAAAGGCCAAAGGAATACGCAATAATCCACCAGTTCCCGTGCAGTCTATTGCAAGTTTTATCTCTAAGGGGGTGGGGAAAAAAAAAAAAAAAACTTAAACAAGGCCTATTAGCAGTAAATACTTCTGCCAATATCCCTCACAGTAGGGGAACTCCTCCAGCAATTTTCACGATTAATTACCAGTGGCAAGCGTATTCATAATCTGGTGTTAATTTTGCAGTATCTGAATGAACTCGGCTCTGGCACGCTCAGCTATTGTTTCCCTGTTACTAGTAGGATGAACTACTTGTTCAGGTCATGCTGTGTCAAAAGAGTGCTAATGTGTTTATATAAACACTACAAACAGCACCTGCTTTAACCACACATTTTATTATTATTTTCCATCACCAGTTAGAACATAAAATACTTTGGTGCAGGAATACAAAGGACAAGAAAATATTAGTACAGCTTGTATTTGGAAGAGAAATACAAACAGGCAGAGTATGATGCAAAAAAAAGTAATGTCTTTATACTAATTTGAATCAAAGCTTTTCTGTCCTTATTTTACAAGGTTCAGAGAGACTATTGCTAATATGTCAGCTGAGCTAGAACACTGATGATTTCAGTGAGAGAATCTCTTACTACCAAGACAATGACATACACAAGCAAGAAGGCACAAAACCAACAAATGTCAAATACTTTTTATATTAGAATTGATTTAATTTTTCTTGTTTTTCTTGTCTTGGTTGTATGTTTTAGAATAATTTTGATAATTGTCTATATTCTCTTTTGAAGATCGTGTTGTTGCCTAAGGAGGCCTATTCCTGATAGGATTAATTGTCCAACATGCATGACTTGCTGGGCAGTGACAATCCTGATGAATGAAGTTAATGAAGATTCTCAGATGTGTAATTATACAACCACATCTGCACAGGTTGGAGTCCATTACTAAAGTCACAGAAAGAAGTGTGAGTCTTATAAAAGCAATTATACACTCCAGCCTTACACTGTCAGCCCTGTACCCCAACCGTACTTCAGGTTTATCCCAATGATACTATAACCTCTCACTAGGTCTTATGTTCATTTAATGGACTTATGCATGCTAATAACATAAAACCTAAATCTCATATTTATTGTAGAAAGGCCAACAGAAAAAATGAGGGACATGCACTCTTTTCTCTTTTCACATGGAGAGAAACACTAAAGCAGATAAATGCATTGGAGTAATATATAAAAATACAAAAAAACCCTGAGATGTTTTAAATAGCATCAATTTAAATTGTGATAACTGGAATGCTAAAGGAAATAACAAAAAAGAAATTAAATCTTTTCAGGCAAGATTAAATTATCAAGAGAAGAACCTTTAAGAGTTGTACTGTTCCAGACAGGAAATGAGATAGACCTGTATTATGCATATTACATTTCCATAGTATGTTTTATTGTCTTTTAGAGTTATTCATACTTGCAAGAACTATTTTAAAATATTTGAAGTTCTTCCTAGCCGATAAGATACATATTAATCAACAACAGTAGCACAGCAGTGTCTAACAGAAAGGCCATACCATATAATTTTCTGTTCCTCCTCAGTGTTCATTTTATATATATATACCACCTTAATACCACCTCAGTGGTATTAATGAAACAATATGAAATGAAAGCTCTTACAAATTAAAATTAAATTGGCATTATTTCTAGCAAAAGAAATAATCACAACAGTGAAATCATCAAACTCCAGAATCATCAAACTCCAGAAGTTTGATGAAACCCAGACCTTAGTGGGCTGGGTGTATTGGCAAAAGGAATTGAACTATCTAGCTTTGCCAGCATATGTGCATTCAAAAGTCATCAACTAATATATACAGGCAATTTATTTTCTCTGCCAAGTGACAAGGAATTCAGTCCAGAACATACTGAAGATAATGCTATTCTGTTATTATCCTCCTATTTTTATTGATACAATTTTTCCATTCTCAGCCTGTATGAAGTCTTACAATACTTGAGCATTTGCAGAAAAAAGCTTTTAAAATTATGTCCCTGCCATCAGTGCTGGGTCTCCAAACTTCCTTCCCAGGGATACATTTAAGAAAAGCAGCTTAAGACAAGATAATGTAGATAAGATAATTATCAGCTTCAAATGTAGAAGATAG
This sequence comes from Pyrgilauda ruficollis, assembly GCF_017590135.1. NCBI lineage: Eukaryota > Metazoa > Chordata > Aves > Passeriformes > Passeridae > Pyrgilauda > Pyrgilauda ruficollis. Next base: position 1,971,617 of record NW_024531266.1, read on the forward strand.
CCCTAATGGTCTCTGGTGGGTAGCTACTTAAAGAAAAATATTAATTCTCCTTTTTCTCTACTGAACTTGCCTCACTATTGCATCACAACTCTGATGTCTGATATAAAAGAATTGTGTCTAAGGTGGTGGGGGGGGGGGGGATGTTGGTTTTTGTTATTTCATTGGTTTTTGGATACAAAAGTTTTGGATACAAAGTTTTGGATACAAAAGGACAGAAGTTCATACTGAAGCTGTGCTAACAGTGCTCGGCTCCATGACTGTGATGTATGATGTACCCAAATCTGCCATGGTAAGGAGGGAGCAAAATGGCCACAGAGTCAGGGGAGCAACAGTCCCTTTCTGCAATCCCACACAGCAGGACAAGGCCAGAATAGGGTTTCAAGGAGGGTCAAAGGCTAAATGTATACAGTCTGAAGGAGTACAGACTGCCTGCTCAGCTCCTCAAGCTAGCAAGGAGCCTGCCCCAGCCTTCATTGTTGAGGAGGAGCCACCATCTGAGTGAAAGTCAGTTGTCACACTAAGGGAGAGCCTCCGGTTTCTGTGCTGCAGGAGGGACGTGCAAGTGGCTGCCTGCCCTGCCACAGGCCAGGGAAGCCAGACAGAGCCCCACCCTGTAAACCAGGCCTGAAAGGTCACTTTTAGTTTAATATGTGCACAGACAGAGTACTTCAGAAAGAACCAATGCTTCTGGATTAAAGGCACTGCTCCTTCCAAAAGAACAGTACTTCAGCCCTTTGGAGGGTGACAGGCATTTCAAGTATATTCAGGACATTGGCAGCAATGTGGACAACTGAAAGGTAAAGAGAAGGGAAGTAAACAGAGCAGAAGGCCACCTTGGCTTAATTGAGAGCATCTGAGTATGCTCAAAACCAAAAATGAAGTATGGAGAACAGATCACATAGAGAACTAAACGGGCACTTCCAGGGCATGTAGAGATGCAGTTTGAAAAGCAAAACCTCAGCTCAAATTTAGATTGGTCAGACATAACGAAAACTACAAGAAAGGGTTCTTTCTCCAAGTACGGAAACAAGCAAAACAGAAAAAAACCAACGAAACAAATCAGCCTGCTATTAAACAGGAGAGGTGATTCAGTCATTAACAACACTGAAAAGCAGTTGTTCTTGACACTTTCTCCAATTCTGTCTTTACCAGCACTGTGTGGCCTCTTCCTGGAGGAAAACAAGGTCTGTATGAGTGAAGAGTTGCTTCTGTTCAAAAAAAGGAAACAGGATCCTGGGTTGCATCAAGGGCATCACCAGCAGAAACTAAGTCACTATCGCACTTTTAGTTCTTGTCAGGCCAAACCTCAAATCTGTGTTCAGTTTTAGTCCTTGCCATACAAAAAAGTTATGGATTACCTGGAGACCATCCAGAGCAGGATGACAAAGATCATCATTGCCTGGGAAATATGCCATGTGAGGAAAGGCTGGAAGAACTGGCCTTGAGAAAGGAAAGCTTAGAGGAGACTATATTATGTTTATATCCAATATTTGAAGAGTGGTTATAAAGGAGATGGAGGCTCCTTTTATCGAAGGGGTCACATGGAGAAGATAAGGGCTAAAGAGCACATGTCACACCTGTGGAGATTCCGGTTAGACACAAGGAAAATTTCTCACAATAAGGACAGTCTCCCCAGAGGGGAATCCGCTCAGGTGGATTCCTGAGTACTGGAGCACACTTTAAAGATTCATCTGAAGAGGGTGCTGAGTCATCTTGCATAGACAGTGCTTTTACCAGGAAAATTTTGCCAGATGATCCTTGAGGTCCCCTTCAACTTGATATTTGATGAATATGAAAATGTGTTTGTTGCCTGTTGATTATGACATTGCTTCTCGGCTTGCTAATCTTTTCAGGTACAGAGAATATATATTTTCAGGGAAATAGAAACAAGAACCCAATGTCATGTGATATTTTCCAGCTCAGACAGGCAGGGCAGAGAGTTTTGCCCTGAAGATTGCTTCAAAATTGGATACATCTTCATCACACTGTTCCCTGGCAAGAGTATATGATATAATTAAGTGAAGCCTATATTAGAAGGAATGTCTGATGGCAGCTAGAATTCCTGAAATCTTTTTATAATTTTTTTTATCATTCAAAAGAAAGAAAACAGAGAATAAAATAGAAAGAAAATAAGAACCCACAGTGAGACACATTTCTACTTCTTCGTGCCTGAGCACAAGGTAACAGACAACTTACCCAAGGATGCATATCCAACTCCCTGTTCTTCCCCTCTGCAGGCACCAGGCTGTGCTTGAAGCAGCCTGCAGTCTGAATTTCCATGAAGATTATGACAATCAAATACAGCATGACCTTGCCCTGTATTGCCCCTCATGGCCCCCCACTAGTGCATGATAGGTACGGGTAGATGGGATGTTGCTCTCCTCTGGAACAGCAAAGATGCTTACTCTTCCTACAGACTTGCAGCATTTACAGTCTTTTTATAAGAAAAGAGGCATGGCCAAGAAACCTTGTTCATGCATCTTTAAGACTGCAAATAGGTCATACTTGCTGGGATAATGCTGTTTAATACACACCTGTTTTGTCAGTGTTGATTTTTTATGTGCCTGTCTTCTAGAATGTTACAGAAAAACTTAAAGGGTGTTTTAGTACTTAATGAGTTTTAAAACTCATTAAAAGATGAGTTTTTAATTAAAATTTATTCTACCTGGTTATTTCATGCTATGAAAAAAAAAAAACCATAACTAGCTCAAAACCTATATAATACCTCAAAGGGAACCTTTGTGGTGCTTTCAATTGCTGGCAGCAGAGGACAAATCTGCTATAGATAGCTTGTTTGTGACCAAAGGATGAAATAAGGAATGATGGACAAGATACACTACCCCAGAAGGAGGCTTAAAAGATTATATTCCTGAGACTGACTCAGAAAGCATCTCTTGTAAATGAATGAAAATGTCTGTTTTAAATATTAGTCTTCAACCGACACAAAATTGTGGAAAAAAAAAATTTGAAGCCATAGAAACGTGGCATTTCTGAAGCAAAACTTACTCCTTGGATCAACATGCAGATTAATTGAGATTTACAGGCTGCACAAACATTTTCAGTTTATGTTTCAACAAAGCTAGTAGCTTTTAGGGTGCTCAGGTTTTTTTCTATAGAGCCCAAGCCATGCACATCGATTCACAGAATCACAGAATCATTTAGGTTGGAAAAGATCATCCACTCCAGCTATTGACTAATCACCACGTTGTCAACTGAACCCTAGCACTAAGTGCCACTCATTTGTTGGACATCTCCAGGGATGGTGACTCCACCTTCCTGGACAGTCTATTCAAATATTTAACACCAATTACCATCATGAAATTCCTCCTTATGTCCAAACTCAGCCTTGCCCTGCAGTGTAGCTTGAGGCCTTGTCCTCCCATTTTGTCACTGGTAGAAGAGATCAACCCTGCCTTGCCACAATCGCCCTTCAGGCAGTGGTAGAGAGTGACAAGGTCACCCCTGAGCCTCCTTTTCTCCAGGATAAACACCCCCAGCTCCCTCAGCTGCTCCTCACAGGACCTGTGCTCTAGACCCTGCCCCAGCCCCACTGCCCTTCTCTGCACTCTCTCCAGCTCCTCAGTGTCTTTCCTGCAGTGAGGGCCCAGCCCTGGACACAGCACTGGAGCTGTGGCCTCACCAGTGCCCAGCACAGGGGACAATCCCTGCCCTGGCCCTGCTGGCCACACCATTGCTGATCCAGGCCAGGATGCCATTGGCCTTCTTGGCCACCTGGGCACAGCCTGGCTCGTGTTCAGCTGTTGTTGACAAGCACCCCCAGGTGCTTTTCTGATTAGCAACCTTCCAGCCCCAATATCTGATGCAGCATGGGGTTGTTGTGACTGAAGTGTAGGATCTGGCACTTGGCCTTGTTGGACCTTACACCATTGGCTTTGACCCATCACACCAGCAATTTCCCCACTTGTCTACACTGAACCCTGATATGTGAAGTGACAGTCTGGGTTTTAGTCACGTCAGACCATAGGTTGTCTGGCCTGAATATGAAATGCTGTGCAGGAATAGGACAAGGCTCTTTCAGAAGTCTGAATTAATGCTCAGGGAAAATTATTGAGTCTGAGCATATGTATTATTTTTATCCAAAGAACATTTGATATCAGTAATTTTGTGGCTGTAAAACTTGGATGAAATTTCCAGAATGAGAGGCCAGCACTTTCTCTGTCTTTAGACTCAGACTCCATCTAACACAGGTAAGAAAATATGCAATACATTTAGGTGTGATCCACTTCTTTGTTCTGTGCTGTGTTCGCCAACCAAGTAGATGCAACTTCACTGCTTTACAGTTGGACTTATGCATTGTTTAATAAACTACTTCCACTATGGACTGAGTTGGTTTTGCTTTGCATTGTGTTTCACCTGTATTGAGGAAGCCAACAGAAATAGAAGTATATTGCTGTGGTAAATATTGTGTGAGATGAAAAGGGTTTTTTTCAGTACTTTAAGACAATACTGAGAATTCATTAATTTCCAGGCTTGTTCTAACAGGTATCTCAGATATTTTGAGCCACGTATTGAAGGTGTAGATATTTTGATGGTCATAAGAAAACTCTAGGTATCCAAAACAAATAAAAAAACCTTACTATAAAATTACAAATTATTGTATATAAAATAAATTACATATGACATGATGGCTCAATTAAACAATAGGATTTTATTGGTCAAGTAAATATGATAAAATATTGTTTTACGGCATAAAGTATCCTTTTACTGAGAATTAAGTTTTTACTTTTAAAAAGAAATCTAAGAATCAATTTTCTAAAAATTATTAGACTGAAAAAACTATATCAGACAGTAGTGATCCTACTAAGGACTCCCATATTATGTGACAAACATAATCTATTATGAAGGCAACAAAGAGTTTGTAAGACTTCTTGGTGATTTTGGGGACTAATTTACTCTGCAAAACAGATAAACACTCCAGTTTAAAGAAATTGTAAAGGAAAGAGAGTAAATGACTTTCATACTGGACTTTCATATGTTGCTCATAATTTAAATCCAAATATACCCAATATATACAGAGCAGTCAATATTTCTGGGCCTCACAATCTGCACTGCAGCAGCCCTGTGGAACAGAACAGAAGAGGTGTCTGAGAGGGTGTTGGGATCAGCTGTGGGCATGAAGGGGCTGGAATATCACACTGATTCTTAATTCCTCTAAAACAACAAAAAGCAAAAGCTGTAGGTGAGTTCTGTCCGGGTGTAAAACAGAAAGCCATCGAGATGCAGAGCAAGAGATGCTATTTGGCTGTTGTTCAACTGGCTGGGGAGAAGAGAGCTTTTCCCAATCAATATAGCCATTGTTTGCTTGGGCATATGGAATAGAACATTTCAGTGGCCTAAGATGTTACTATGTTGTCATTTTTCCTAAATTTTGTGACAGAGGAGACTCACCAGCATGTTTGGTACTTACAGCTTTATGCTGCTGGGAAATTCAGTGACTTGCCTTGGCAATTCCTTTTAAAGTGCACATGTAGAATCGGTCTGCTGTGTAGAGTTGAGGTACTTATCAGTAGCTTTTGCTTTTTTTTTTCCCCTCCTGTTTCTCTTCCATGTACTTTCATATATTTGCCTAGGTGAGCCTCCTATTCTTGACCCCCAGGTTTTCCCCTTGTTATGAACTCTAAATGCAGTCATTTGCTTGTTATGAGGTACTGAAAACATTGGGAACATTTAGATTAGTTTTTTGTGGCATGGACACAACTGACCTCCCTTAGCATCATCTCTGTGGCAGCACTTGATGCAAGAGGTAAGAAATGAAAGGACATTTCCTAACCTGCTCAGAAGAGACGGATCTATAATATGATGAGGCATTTCTAGTCTAGCTGCCTTATCCATCCCAGGCCTTCTGCTCTATAGTTCACACAGGGTTTTAGTATGTTACTAGTGGTAGTATTTATATTTTCGTTTCTCCATCTCATCCTGCAGGTACTTTCCCTCTTCAGTATGTTATTCTTCAATCTCTACCAAAATTTTAGGAATGCTGTTAAGCAAATTGAATTTTAAGTTATCTCAATTAGTATTTAAAGATGCCACAATATCTCTTTACAGGAAATAGCCATAGTTCTTCTGCTCAAAAAAAGAGGCTACAATGGCCTATGCTGCATTGAACTGCAATACATTTTCAGAGAGGCAGCAACATACAAATTCAAAACTCATTAAAAAGGAACATTTTAGTGAGAGGCCAAAGGATACTCCAGATTTTCTCTTTGGTTTTCTCCATATACAAATTTCATAGCAGTCAAAGTTCCTTATCAAAGATATGCAGTTACAACAAATTTGTTGCCAGGTACTTGGAGCTAGGTAGAAGAAAAGAAAATGTGGATTGTCATCACCACACAAAAGAGACTCAAAGAAGATCCCCAAAGTTGATTAGTTCACAAGTCAGCTAGAAGCTGTCCTTATTTTAGATTCCAGTCAGGTCATAATTTTAAAAATTAATTTACTACTAAGTTCCACTCTGAAAAAAATATGCCACCTTGTAGATGGTAAAATACTACTAAAAATAATTAATGATTGAATGCTGAATCTTTCAGTAAAGGATAAAATTGTCAGAAAAACATTTCCAAAAAAAAACCCCAACAAAACATAAACAAATAAACAAACAAAAACCCCCAACAAACAAAAACCCCAAACAAAACAAAAAATACCCTGAAAAAGTACTGGTGAATGCACTTGGAACATAGACCTTTTTATATTCTGTTGTATGTATTCAGTGTTGTCAAATCTAAAACAGAACCTCTCTTACTCAGTTTCTTAGTTTCAGCACTAAATCAAGATTGTAAAAAGGCAAATTAGAGAAATAACACTGCTGATTAGAACTAACTTTAAATCTCCAATCTTTTTATTAATTTAGTTTCTAAAATAACCAGGCTTATTCAGAGTCAGTATTTAATTTTTGAATCTTGGGTTGGATACTTCTTTCAAAGGAACAGTGAATCCATAATCTTGTTTGTTAGGAAGCTGAGAATGTAGAAGTGCAAGTCAAAGCATGAAAGTAATGTTTTAAATTTTGTGATCACATTGCATAGAATTATTATTATTATTATGAGAGGTGATAAAAATTAGGATGATCAGGCAAACTGCTGTGGTCTCCACATCACACTCCAGGTCACTCAGTATCTGTAAGGGAAATTATTATGTTTAAGGTTTAAACATATAAACAAGTAGAAAAGGGCTTAGGTTTCCTGTCTAACCAATGAAAATAAAGGTGTCCTTCTGAAGGTCTCTGGAGTTGCTCTTTCCACCTAATTTAGTCACAGAAAATGCAGGCAGATATGACCCTCTCCACAGAGATCAAAGTCACCTTCTTTAATGTCCAAGTTGCTTACTTTAGGAGTGATGTTTCTCTAAAACAGTAAGTACAAATTATCTTTCTAAGGAAAATGCGATGAATGCAACCATGGCCTTCCCCATGTGTACATGTCATAGCAACAGTTGTACTTTCTTTCTTTAAATGCAAGAAGGCAGCAATAGTCCTGCCAGGTTCAGAACTAATGTAACGGAACAAGACACACTTGTGTTCTGTGAATCTCCAGAAAACACCACAGTAAAATATTACTGTAAGCAGAGGAGCTCTGTCTTTGCCATTATTGTAATGTGTTAGGAAATGCTTGCTGAGGCTTTACAGTTGATAGTGCAGTCTATAGGATAATAAACCCCAAACTGAATCAGGGTGGCATATGTCAGGCACTGGTGTGGAATCACAGCTGATCTTTCCGAAAATTTAACTATGTCTTCAGAAAAAGAACCAAATTGAAAAATAAGGATATGAAAGATGCTTACTATGAACCATAAACACAACATGACCAACATTTTCAAATGTTAAAAAAAGTTTGAGCTAAATACATTTGGGAAATTGACAGCATAAAATTGCCCATCTGTTTTTATTTGATACCACTTGCTAAAGTAAGCTGTATTTGATAATTCACTTTCCTATTTCCTATCCCTCTGAGTGCAGATCTTTTTTCGTTTTCATTAAGCTCAAATTTTGCAATATCATGTTGTTAAGAAAAAGGAATCCTCAGGATTAAAAAAAAAAAAAGTGAAATAAAGAAACCTCCAAACCAACTGTCCTTCCATGTATAGAAATCTATTTTTTTTTCTTGCAAGTCTGTATTCCATTCCTGCATAAACTTTAAGAATCTTTAAAAGTATGTTCAAAAATTATGTGAAGGGTAAAATTATGAAGTTCCCGCTTGGAAGAAAGTGGCTTAAATTCTATCCAATTATTTGCCATGGCAACCAGCTAAACACAAAAGGGCTGGAATGGATGTAGAGTACTGCCTCTATAATCATCACTGTATGTCCTTCAAATCATGGATATGCAGCACCACTATCCCAATCTACTTCAGGGCCATAAACCTACACGGTAATTATATGCTTTGGAACACTTCACTTAAGTGCACCAATAATATAGTGAGTGAACATGTTCTTTAATTCTGCACCTGTAAATGGGGAAAAAAATAAAGAAATATTTCTATCAGAAAAATGGGGTAAAAAGTAAATTAGATCATTACATCATTTTTAACCTACTTTCTGATATATCAACTCCCCACAAATTGCTAATCTTAAATTAGCTGTTAATAATCAATGAGTAAAAATGGTGGCTAAGTGTCCCTTTCAGAACTATGGTATGTGTTTATAAAATGAATAAAAATAAGAAATTCCAGATAAAGGACTTCATCCCATCAATTGTTTCTTTGCCATGGGGCTTGCTGTCTTTCCACCAGTGGGTTTCCACTACTGAATTTCCCTGAGTTTGCAGGGTAGTAATTTTGCAGCTCAGACTAGTGATTTGCAGAACCAGGCCCCAGGCACTGACACACATAGGGTCCGTCTTGACCTTCTAACATGTAAGTTTCTATGGTTAAGGATTATGAAGGAGGAGGTAAAAATTGCCATTTGCCTTTCAAATGTGTTCTGGGCAATTTGGGCCTACACAGCAGACCAGGAGAAGCAAGTTCCTTTCTGGTTCTGTTACTGAGCTGTTAAAGCTTAGCCTTTGCATGCCTGTTTGCCCTCCTGCTTTTCCCCAGCTCAGTGTTTGGCTTGTGAACTCAGTGGAGCAGGAACTGTCTCTTATTTTCTATTTACACAGTGCTTTGAACAATGGATCTCCACTATGCCTGTCTGCAGGTGCTAATACAAAATATGGTCAAGATAAACCCAGGTCACCTTTGAAGTTTGTTGCTTCTATTTCAGGTCTGTCAAAGGCTTGTGTGTCCTGGTTTATCTTTTCAAACTGTATTAGCTGGCTCATAAAAAAGTATTATTTGTCCCCATGAATCTTGCATTGTTTGTATTCTTTGATTATCAACAGCTATAATGATGATAATTATTAATGATGATGTCTAACATCATTAATACTACAACTACATATAATAATATTTTGCCAAATATTATATGCCACATGTTTTTTGGAAGTCAGTTATGATTAAACATTTAAGTCTAATGGTAACCACAATATGTCCAATTTGGAGCTACATATCTTGTATGAGCAACCATACATTTGTGTTTGTAATTTTTTTTCAGACAGTGAAAGGGAGCAGCCAACCCCACGCAGGGTGGAGCAGATGCAACTGAATGATTCTGCAGGACACCAAGGCAATTTAACAGAATTAAAATACAAAACTAAACTAAAATCCCTTTAATCTTCTAAGATTCATTAATCATATCCTAGATGTTGCAGCTCCCATACAAACTTCTAAAAATGCTTTTCACTCCAGTGAGCCAACTCTTGTGTCAGGATTTTGCATTTTAGATTATATATTTAATAGTTGCAACTACTGAACTGGCAAGATTTAATAAAGACTCAAGATTTAAAAACATTTAGATGCATAAACCTCACGGTTCTGCAAAAATATTGAAACTGTGAAATCAGTGTCCTTTAAAATGAAAAATATAGATAGCAGATGAAAAGAATCTGGCAAATATGATAAACAACACTACAAAAAACTTCATTCCTTCTAAGCAGATATCTTGATTTCTGAGAAATAACTTTCAGATTTTGCACACTTTAAACCATTGATAGCAGTACTTAACATATTTAGAAAGAAAAATAATCAGATAATCTGGGACAATTATCATCTGTGCATCTCTCCTACATAAATTATAAGGTGTTAGAAAATGTCAGGGCTTACACATTCCACCTGAACACAGTAAATAAGTCTGTTAATGCTGGTCCTTATGTGTAAAGCTTCCCCAAAATAAAGAGCTTTATTTCTCTAACAAAATAAGATCTCTGCCAAAAAATATTCTAATATTTTCTTAGATTCTTAGATTGTTAAAACCTTCCCATCTATGATACAACAGAAGATATAGAAGTTTTAATACACATGCATATGCCACTGCTTTACTTTTAAAAGGCATAAATTTAAAAATGTGTATTACTTGATAGTATATTGTTCAGAGCTATTTTACAATTAAAAATTGTTGAAGGTGGACCAGTGATCCAGTTGGATGCATATTTTATCTAGCATAAACTGTGATAAGATGTGTTTTCTGTGCCTGTCACACAATACATATTGTGTATGAGGAAAACCATTAGAGTTTTATGAGGCAATTTGAACTGCCTGTAAAACTGCTGAGGGCAAAACAAGTTGGATTTTTAACAACAGAGTCAAACAGAGTATGTGGTGCTTTCACTGACAATTGTCATTGTTCCACATAAAAATGGGATCTGTTTTTCAGATGTGAAATAAAAATCAAACATCAAACAATTATGATATGCGCTCTATTTGTTTGAAAAGCATGATCTCCAAGACTTTTTTACAGGAAATACTTCCATGTGGTTTCTGGAAAAAAAAAGTGAAGCAAACCCCTCAAAAAAGCAAAGTTAAGATAAAATCTGTTTTATGTATAAAAAGGTAAAATGAAAATGTCATTTTTTCTACTTAAGTACTTGCAAACTAATTGTTGCAGAGCCCCTAATCTAATCACCATAGCAATTACATAGAAGTTGTATTTCACAGACATTCGTCACTTTATTCTGAGGAATCTTAAGACATTGTGCAAGCCACATTTCCATATAGTCATTGGGCAAGAAAGTCTTTCTTAATTGTACTACCAAAGCTAATGGTGGGTTTTGTGTATTCTCAGAAATCACATCCCTGAGTTCCTTGGGTTACAATAAGACTTCATTTCTTCTGTCCTATACAACAGACATGTGATCCCTCCTTATAACCTTTATAATTTCTCTACACAATGACTCCCTTTCACACACTCTCTGATTTATTACTTTCCCTTTGCCAGGAGTCAGCCTTGGCAGGCTTCTCATCTCACACCAGCGCTTACATTCATGGTGTGGTTGGCACTGTGATTTCTGCAGGGCCATGAACCTACAGAGAGTGGGTGCCTCCCAGTAGCTCCTGATCTGAACCAGGTGGTTGAGTTCGTCTCCAGCACTCAGAAATTTAAGCAGTTGTCTCTGGAGCAGGGGCAAGGCACAGGGTGGATGCTCGTGCACCTCCTAGCTCTCACTGTGTCACAGTGTCACAGAGCAGGGATGACAGCAATCACTTTGAACCATTCAGGCAAGCTGTGATTGAGAGGTTTCATCTGTGACATTTAAATTTATTGCCTCATCAGAAAAATGCTTAAAAATATGAATTACTGTTAAAAAAACCCCAATGACTGGGGATGTGGCTCAATAGAAGTGTTGTGTTGTATTCCCCATTTTCTCTTACTTGTGTAGAGTTCACCAGTAAGTTCCTCATAAATACTTCCATTTACTATCACTATAATGGTGGTCATAATAGACACAGTGGGGAATTGCTGAAGTTTTTTCTGAGCAGTAATATTAAAGTGTATGAAACACAGGGGTATATTTGTAACACACACATGTAAGAAAAGCTATTCTACTCCAGTCTTCCATTTTTTGTTGCTGTAATCCAGTGAATATTTATGAATTATTTCTTTCTGTAAAAAAAGTTGTTGCTTAGTTACATTAATACCTGAAGATGGGGGTGTAGGAGGTAGGAATGGCTAAAAATCTTTGAAGAGCATTGTTTCCGTAAGACTTTAATATTTTTCATGGCTAAACTAATTATCTCTAGTTTTAAGGAGAGTCTGTGCCTAACTGGTATTTGTGGGTGACGTGACTCATACTATGTTGCTTTTATGATCTTAGACACATGGGAATACATTTCTGTCCACCACTTACAAATTTCAGCCATTTTGTGTAATGTAGCATCCATCCAGACCTGTTGGCCTTGGATATTTATACATTTTTGGTTTTGTTGTTTATCTGGTAGTGTAACTGTTTATTAACAAAACAAGGTAAAAGGACAATTTTACCCTGCTTCTTCTTTTTCATGACCAAAACCTAAATCTCAAAAAATCATATAAAATTATAAATTTTTACATTCTTTCAAGAAAGGAAAAACCTTTCTTAGTTTTTGTTATCAAACTCCATTATTTTAGTTTATTTCAAAGGAATAATAAATGTAGCAGAGTAGGGCAAAAGAGTTAATTGTCTTCTGGTACAAATACATAATCTTGTAGCAAGACTTGATGAGTTTTCACCTTCTGTGGATTCTCAGACATGAATTGTAAACCACTGCAACAGGAAAGTTTGCTGCAGGAGCACCAGCGGACTCTTGGCTGTGAAAATACAAATGATGCTTCTGTAGCAGACAATTAAAGATATGCACAGCAGGGAAGGAGAGGTAATGTTTGAGATCCACTGTCCAAATGATCATAAATTCTAAGCTCTTTGCACTCTAGGACAGTAATTGATAATATTAAAGTAAGGTAACTATTAATAATTGCCAGATGACTTAATTTGCGTACGTCTGTAATCTTAATTACAATCTCAGCAAGAATGTCACCTTTTGAACAGACAGATGAAGAAAGAATGAAAAATCAGGTCTATAGGAACTATCTCTTGGTGTCATCTAGTGGTTACATTCCCATACTGCAAAAAGGAAATTGTGTGTGTAGTTTTGTTTATGTATATATATATACACCTCTATGTATAAAAAAACTCAAGTGAACTCCCACACAAGTATACAATGTGTTTGTTTCTGACTGAATGGAATAAAGGAAGCTGCCATTTTTAGCAGACAAGGCAAGAGTAGCCTTTCTCTGCTCTTCACCCAGACCTTTTTGCTGTGTCTTCTTATGAGGTCAAGTCACATCGACAGAGATCTCAGTTAGCATACACTGGTGTGAAGGTGCTGTCTGCTGCCCCTTTTAGCCTGCTTGACTGAGCGATTGGGTGTTGTTAGAGAACATCCTCTGCCAACACACAAGGTATTTCCTCACGGGTGACTGAGTAGCACTAAGGGGATGCTGACAGATTGAAGAGACATGCCACAAATCTGATAGCACATGGCACTGGAGGAAGACAGAGCAAAAAATGAGCATCCCTGGTTCCTCCTGCCAGCTCTGTCTGCCTCTCCCTGCTTGAGAAGGGAATGGTGTGGCTGACACTGAAACAGGCAGCACTGCAAGAAATGCTCTGCCATAAGGGTACTGTAGTGATATTAAAAAAAAAGAGAGAAACAATTTAATATAGTTTTTAACTTTTAATATAACTCTACTGGTAACAGGAAAGGTAATAAACCTATGGATAGGGTGAAAATAAAACCCACAAATTTTGCTAGAGGTACCACTCAGGAATATACATGATATCCAAGTTTGCAAGTCCTTTCTCAAGAAGAATAAGGCTTAGCACCAGTGAATTGTCCATAACTATTTCACAAGGACTGTAACTTGTTTTGTTGCAACAGAGAAGGGAAATTTATACTCTATAGAAAATTTAATTCTAAAAAGAAAAGGCTGGAGGAGGCCTGAGTAAGCAAACTTAGTTTGTATTTCCTTCAAAGCCAAGATTTCAAAAATTTACACTGATTTTTTAACAGGTGAGCTGATATTCATAAAAATGTTGAGTACAGCGATACACAATATATTTTGGGGGGTTTACTAAATATTAAACCATTCAGAAAAACGCTTTGACTATTGATAAAATCTATCTTAGAGTTTAGAGTTAGATAAAATCTAACTTAGAGTTTAGCAGTCTTGCCAGTATTTTGCTCAGATAGTTAAGAATCTATACGTGGGTACCATCACCCACACTTCAAAAAAATTAATCAACCTTGGTCCAACCTGAGTAAAATATTCAAACAAAGGAAGTATATAAATGAACTCAAAACCCAGTATTCACTCTACATAGTTTTCAAAAAGTCTTCCAATTATGGAAAATGGGAATATGAAAATAACAGATTGTTTGAAAATTTGTAAAAATGATGTTTCAATTTCAATTGAACCCATGGGAAGATACATGCAGAATCATGTTCCTTGTCTCTCCTTCTTAGCAGGGCAAAAGAAGCAAATGCTGAGGAATATAAACTTTGAGAGATTTTCATGCTGAAAAGTGAGTGACAAGATGGATTCAAGACTGCTAGTCTGTCTACCTCCCAAAGAGTTCTGGAGCCAGGTCTAGATATAAATATGAAAGCACGAAGCAGACAGTCACATTATATTCCAGCAGACAAATAGACTCTAAGGCACCACTGGCAGAGCAGCACTAAAAAGCACTAAAGTGCTCAAGACCCCATCCATCCTTCCTCTCACACAGCTACTGGGGTAGCTACTGTTGTAGACACAAGACTTGCCAATTTAGCACTGGAGCCTTCCAGATTTCCTAAACACAAGGTGTGAATCCCTGTAGCTGTACTTGTAGGTTTTCCTTCAATTTTAGCATTTCACTGGCTCATAAGAAGCCTCACTTCAGGCTGGAGTTCAGTAACATTATGCATGGCACATACATCGAGCATCTAGAGACTTTTAAAAAATTCAGCCTGAAATGCTTTTACATTTTAAACCTGATTAGAAATAACTCATTCAGATGGATGTTATGCAAGGGCACTAAAATATTTACTGCGCTGTATAAAAATAACTGCTCCAAATACTGAATTTTAGCTGTAGCTAGAGAGGGAAACTATCCAACTAAGCCAGCAAAGAAATTAGAAAGAAGAAGACAAATTATACAATTACACATGCTTTATCAGGCTGATTGAAATTCACCTGTAAGAATATTTTTTGTCCTATTAAGGTTACCTCATAAATTGTCACTGATATCTTGACTACAGCAAATCATTCAAGGAAGTTTCTCTTTTTGCTTGAGTAAACTATGGGAATGAATACATTTTTATATATGCATAGAGAGAAGCAGTCCATTACTGCTTTCATCTTCTTGACTTTTTTTGAATTGGGTTTTATAACAACAACATTAAATCTCTTCAATATGAAAAAAATAACCCTTCAATATTATCAGAATGGACTTAGTTATTTCTCTCTTATTTTTCTGGCACGTATTCATTATATCATTGAAGTGATATTTGCTATACATAACAAGGCAAAAAGATGCTGCAGTTTCCTGTGTGCCAGGGTGTAGCGCAGGCCTAACCTTTGTGTGTGCTTCAATGAGTCCTGTGCTCCTCATTCTAAAGGAAACCCCAAGATCCTCCACAGAATTTGTGACCAGGCTGGGAACAGCAGGCTGGGAGAACCTGTCCCACCAAGGGCATACAGGGATTGTCTTTCCTTGTGATTTTGTTATGGTACCAAAATTGCATTTTAGTTTTGTGAACAGTGCATTCAATCTCACGTTACATTTAAAAACAATTAATATAATTTTAAATTGATAGGTTGCATACAATGGGTACATACAACTGTACTCATTATTCTAAACTATACATGGCTGTATCTAGATATTGACACTTTTTTAAACAACTTCAGCAATCTCTTTCCCTTGTGTCAATATTGCATCTTATGTGCATATATATATAATAAGATATAATATGCATATTATATCTTATAGTGTCTTATAAATGTTAATAGAATTTATTTATGAAAATGAACCTAAAGCTGAGACTTGGTAATTTGTTTGCAAAGTCAAAATTATAAAACATATCCAAAGAGTGCCAAATACAATAGGATTAAAATCTTGATTTAGCTTTTATCTGGCTACTTAGTCCTTGATAAAGCAGTTTCATTTAGTTTATTCTGAAGGGATGAACTGAAATTAGGTGGAACAACACATTTTTCTTGTGCCTGAACCTGAGACTGAAAATGAGAGCAACAGTCAGGAAAGTCAGAGGTAACAGGAATTTACAAGACAAGATACGTAGATATGAAAAGATGGAAATAAGGAAGTTATTTTAAAAAAAACCTCAGAATCTTCTGTATGAAGATTGAAGAAAAAATCCTTTACAGTAAAGACCCCTAGTTTTTTATCAAATAATGACAGTAACAGAAGTTCACATTAAGTAAATACATATACACATAATTTGTTATTATTCATTACTAGCAATAGTGCTTCACTCAGAAAAATACATTGTGTACATGAGCAAAATATTCACCATCTGCTACAACTGTTTTATCTTCTTTTTTAATTTCAGCACGCTTTTACAAGTAGAGTGTATATAGCTGAAAGCCAATGATTTTTTGTTGCTGCATGTGGGAGATTTGCAGAACTATTTAAATTACATACAAACAGTTTTCTTCCTTTGTGCATGCAAACTAATTTTATCTCATAAAATGCCATTAAAAGACAAAATTTGGTCACTAACTGCCATTTATATGATGTAACATGCTGTTTTACATTGACAAGTTACAGCCTTAATAAAATTTGTGTAGAAAAAACATTACTCAGAAAAAAATGAGGGTAAGACTTTGGATTTATTTTAAGAAAATGTAACACATTTCTAATAGAGAGATCTTGTAATTTTTTAGTCTTAGGAATTAGAAACTTTGACAAAAATGCAATCTGTTAATAGCAGGACTCAAAAAGTGCCTAAAATACAAACCCAACTAATTCTATCATTTTTTTAATTGAAGGCACGAAGTTTCTCCTAATCTAAGACCCAACAACACCCGCAACAAATCCAGTAAATTTTTCTAATCTGTCTGACTGGAAGAAATATATTATTTGTTCCCTTTGCTGCTCCTCTACTTTCCTCCACTCTTTAATGCGCCAGTTCCAAAAGGGTTGTTTTACTGCACTTCCCAAATAGAAAATTAGGTTAAAGGAACTCTACTTCTTTCTAAAGGTAAATTGCATTAAGTGCTGACCCAGAGGCAATGTGATATAATAAGAATACTTTTTGTAACTTTTCTGCTGTGTAGTCATAACCCAATTTTTCTCTAAACACAGAGAAACCAAGGTTATAACTCAGGAACTGAAGTACTAACAACCTCTTTTTTTTTGGTCAAATTTAACACTGCAGTCTAGAGATAGAAAATGGCTGTATATAGTCCACTCTTTCTCTTGATGTTTAGCACCTTCTTATGTGATAACTCTCATTGGAAGGAAAAAAAGAGATATGTTTCTATTTCCCACTTTAGAAATGAAACTGAACTGTATAGGGCATCTCATCACAAATATTGCAGAAAGAATACCTTTAAAGCTTCATTCAGGGAAGCAAAGATCAACTGCTGGTTTAGGTGCTTTGTATGCTTCTTTAAATTAATTTCTGCCTCGTGACATCCAAAACAGGCAAATAGTAGGTGCTGAAAGTTTTACAGTATTGCATACGCTCAAAAAGGTCTTATTAAACCAGGAGTGCAAAAATTATGAACAGCAAAATTCGAAACACAGATAATATAATTGTGGTTCTGGTCATACAACAGAATCTTCAGAAGTGATATTGTATATTCCTCTTTATGATTTCTGATGATATATATATATAATACTAACAAGTAACAATAGCTTACTCCCTACTCCAATAGGGTTATCCCAGTTAAAAAGACTTTTTAAATTGAATTCTCTATATCAAGTTTTCTAATTCAGACAAAATGTCAGATGAAATTTTAGGTTAAAACCAAGAGGATTAATCAAAGTCCACTGACTAAAATATGTTTTGCATGTTGATTATTTTCCGATAATTTGTTAGCTTTGTATCAATGTAGAAAAATGATATCAAAATTCTCATGACATAAATTATTTAGTTAGACTCATTTGTCCATGCTGAAGTTAGTCTTGTGCTCCATGAGAATAGAAGCTAAAATGGGATTTTTTGTTTATTTAATATTTTTTTCGCTAGGAATATCGTTCCTAAATGAGTGTGTCTCAGAATGTGTAAAAATTTTCTCTTGCTCCATCTATCTCTGCTTTTGTATTTCTTGCATCCAGCATGCCTTTCTATTGAAGGAAGTAGATAACACACTTTTTATTTTGACATTGAGGTCTTCTCACCAATTCTGTTGGTATCCTTTGGTCTGCACTTGATTGATTAAAGTTCAGGTGTAGGAGGGGCTTGCAGCTGCCTCCCTAATCTTTAGATTTTAGTCTAAAGTTCACCTAAAGTCTTTGGATTTGACTGTCTCTGCATGTTTTGTACATCCTTAATTTCTCACATTTGAAAAATATTTGTTAAAAAGCCATTAAAACCAGTAATTAAAAACAAATTATGTTTTGCATTAATAAGTAAGTGACAGGTATTAACAATCTAATTTTTCTCATGGATTCACATTTCTAGAAAAGCTGTTCATAATCAGTACTGGAGCAGCCACCACCAGTGTCCAAATTCAATCTAAGCTATAGAGTATAGTTTAATATTTTGCCACTTATGAAATCCACATGCATAAAAGCAATAATCTGTATTCAAGCACATCATCAAAAAATTTGACTTTTTTTTTTTTCTGAAAGTAAGCATACTGACTTACTGCTGCAATCATAATCTTCACTTCCTACATCAACTGAATCTACAATGATGTTCTAGAGCTATGTGTACACATATACAAGACAAAAGTTTTAAAAGTATTCCAGTTAACATATTCCAGCATAGTAAGAACAGAAAACTGAATTGTACTCCCTTCTGTTTATATTAAGGATAAATCTGATCAAGTAAATTATCTGGCCCATTAATTTGATAAACCAAATTAATTTGATAATTAATTTGATAAACCAGGTATCACATCTGAGTATAATTCTGACATTTCACAAAACAGTATTAATGCTTAATTATCTTGAATTATAAAAAATGCATAGTGTCTTTTGAAAAAAAAAAGTGTGTATCTCTATATATGGGATATATATATATATCCCATTTATATACAGAGACAGTGAGAGATATCAATGTGGAATCATATATTAGTAATGCTATTATTTAAAAAGTTTAAAAATGTCACAGAATGACAGATTTGATTCCATCCCCTTAGACACTTACCTACATAGATGATGTCCCTTCTCAGTGGTCTCTTCTCAAATCTGAACAGGCCCAGCTCCCTCAGTCTTTCCATAAAGGAGAGATGCTCCAGTCCCTTCATCATCTTTGTCACCTTCCACTGGACCCACTCCAGGAGTTCCATCTCTCTCATACTGAAGAGTCCTGAAGTGGGCACAGCATTCCAGATGTAACTCACCAGGGCTGAGTAGAGGGGCAGGATCACCTTCCTCAGCCCCACCTTACCTCAGGTTGGCAGTGCTCTTCCTGATGCATCCCAAGGTGTTTTGGCCCCAAGGACACACTTCTGGCTCACGGACAGCTTGTTATCCACCAGGACCCCTAGGTTCTTCTCTGCAGCAGGTCAGCACCCAGCCTGTGCTGGTGAATGGGGTTATTCCTCTCCATGTGCAGGACCCTGCATTTGCCTCTGTTGAATTTCAGATAGTTCTTTGCCCATTTCTCCAACCTGTTGAGGTCTTTTGAGAATATGAAAGAACATGTGGTTGGCTCAATCTTTACAACAACTAGACAAAGATAATGAAGATATTTTGGAGCTCTCTCCTCCTTACACAATATAGAGCTCAATCCTCTCCTAATTAATGATGGATTGCTGGATTTTGGGGTTTTTTACTTAACAACAGTAGTGAATTTCTATAATAATTCTTAATCTGCAGTACAATCAGAAATAATCAAACACACAAAATCAATAGAATAATAAAGTTAAGAATTCCCAAAGAGTTTCAGAATTTTGTCACAGATGCTATACTCACAGAATTTTTTTCCAGACCATTTTGCATGAAATTTCTTAACATTTCTAAAAGCATTTTTTTTTGTGATCCCCACTGATACAACTGTGCAATATTGGCTCAATTTTCTTGAACCTAGAGTCATAGTCTTGATCTTTGAGTGACAGTATTTGATGAAAATTAGAATGCTAATGAGCATTATTACCACATAGACCTACAGCTTCTATAATAATGTAGACAAAGAATTTTTTTTATAGTGAATCCCTGAGCAGTCATGGCAAAAGAACTCTATCATGTCCTTTCCCTGACAAATATTATTAGTGCTAAGTTAAAAGTTTGGCTGCTGTCACTGTGACCTTAGCTGACCCCTTAATTTCCTGAGTTCAAGTCCAATTAACCTTTGGGAAGAAGCACAACTGCTCTAACCAGACAAGTCAATAGAATCCAATAGTAATCATTTCATTTTCTGGTTTGTCAAAGGGCAGTGGTCCCACCTCAACCGTTTCACACAAAGGTGGTAATTTATCAATGTTTAGAATGATCTGTACTGGACCATACCCAGCCCTCTCTCAAGTGCAGTAATCAATTAAACAGGCTGTATCTCAGTCATGCCACCCTGTGTGCTGCCACAGAAGAAGGCGCCAGTTGAAAAATTACTCTCCTCTTGTGATATTTGCTGGTTTAGTTTCAGGAATGAAAATATTGATATACACATCAAGCTCTTGTTACCACAAGCGGCTTGAACTAGATGTATAAGAGTATGGTGGGAAAACCTTTGTGGTGTGAAAAACTATTTCTCATCATTTTCTGTCTTCCATCATCTCCTTGTACATGTGTGGCTGCTGTTGAGTTTATACAGAGTTAGCCATAGAATAATGGAGGAAAAGAGTCTCAGGAGAGTAGGAAGAAAGCAGGATTAATTAAAGTTGGCTTCAAGATTAAAAATAAGAAAGAGGAAAAGAAAGACGTGACAATGTTCTATTACTTTCTGTCTTTCAACTCTGACAGGGTTGGGAAAGCAGCCCCAACTCTCACACAAAAACACTTTCTCCAGTGTATGGCTCAGAGTGCAGGGGGGAGACACAGCGACAGCCTGACAGCCACACTGATGGCAAAGCTGGAGTGATACTACAACACCTGTCTTTGCATGACCACCTGAGTATTTAATGCAAGTGGGTGAAGAAAAGCTGGATTGTATGGCAGTGGTTTGTCAATAAAGGAAAAGGGCAATTTCTTGTTTTATTTTTAGAGGGCAATTTCTAATGGGGTCAGTTCTAATGTTTGGTCTTACGCTAAACATCACAGTGCTTGCCTTCTCCAAGGTGATGATCAGGTTCTGCTGGGCTCTTGGGAAACATGAGGGAAATAAGAATTGTCCTAAGATTTAGGAACATGGAAGTCACGTTCTTCTTCCCAGAGCAAGCAAAGATGAGAAAAATTTTGGATGAAAATGCAGAGCAATTATGGAACCTCAGGTTTGATGTCATGGTTAAGAAAGAGCACCCACAAATGTTCAGCAATGGCAAACATGACTGAAACATATTTCTGGGATGAAGTCTTTGGGAAAGTGGTACCAAATTGATGGGAACAAGGAACATAATGAATTTTTCATTTGCTTTTTGCAAGTACCTCATATGTCCATTCGCCTTTGTATAACAGAGTTAAACAAAGAAAGGGTAATTCTGAAACTTAGAGGGATGAAGCTTTTGCAGTAAGTGAGCAAAAAATGAACAACCTAACTAGGTGTGTGCTTAAATACTAAACTTGATTTCCAGTTAATTATTTTCTGGTTGTCTATTAAATATTTTTAATATTTAAGTATTTTTTTCAATTGACTTATGAATTCACTAGTTTGTAGCAGCATTTGACAGTTATAAGATAAAGACTCTAAATTCTTCATTTGTTAAGAGCACTAGCAACATTTTTATTACCAAAGCTAAGTTTGCAATCATAACAAATCTTCAAAACACAATTGAAGCTATTTTTAATTTAGCTCTCTCTTGATTATTGTCATACAGAATATACAAAGATGGTAAAATATAAAAAAAAAACCCTTTAAATTAGTTTTGCAGTTTCCTACTGTCCTATATTAAAGGCAACCTAATAGAATTTATAGGAGTAGAACCCTTTTAGGCAGCACTCTTTGTATTTTTTATTAAGTCCATACTTGCAGAATATACTTAATGTCAATTTTGTACAATGGTTACACTGAACAGACTATTTTATTTTAAACCTGCAGGACACAATGATAAATTGATAATTGACCCCAAGGCCATAGCAAATAAAGAAGCCCTGTTTTTCATTAGTACAGTATTACATGGTTGTTAGGGGAAAGAAGAGCAATGCTAATTGAGTACTGAGGAGTTGCACAATTAAAAAATCATCCATGGTTTTAATTTCACATGTTTAAGGCTGCAAATTTCCTAATTGTGAGCAGTAAAATAAAATAAGATTAATGTGAGATACAATTACATAAAGCTGCACCATCCAGAAGCAAGTTACAGCCATCTATGTTTGACTACATATTCACTAGTGGTATAGTCAACAAATATACTTTTGCTTTTGTGTCTCTGCTCCTCTAAAGCTGTAGTATTACTACAGCCTTCAGTTGTCATAGGATACAGAGGACAAATATTGTAGGTTTTTTTTTTTTTTAAATTGGGGTGGTTATTTTAAAAAGAAACTCCAGAGCTTCCTGTTGTAAATGAGTTTATTCTGTTCAGGCTTTCTTGCACTAAGACCAGAGCTGGTAACATTTCTATTTGAACCAGGGTAATGCTGTGATTAAACAACATGAATTCATTCACAGTATATAAGGAAAATATATCAATATTTTGTTTATTATTTATTAACGGACCATTGTGTTTGTACATTTTCTCAAGCACTCAAAGTTTCAGCACCTTCTCCCACATAAAACTAGCTGTGGCTGAGACTGCTCAATTAAACATTCTTCAATTCAATTCCTGATTACTTCTTTCCCTCTCCAGCACTTTTGAGTTCCTCTAGCTCATGCATTTGTCTTGGTGCAGTTTGTATTTTCCCCAAGCTCAGAGCTAGGCTGTGTTTGTTCCTGAATTACACCTTTTTCCACAAAGGAGGTGTGATCATGATTGCAGCAGCACAATGTTCCTGCTTGGTCTAGTGACGCCCCAGACCAGTTACAATGAGAAGAGGACATGTTCTGACTACTTGAAAGAGCAACTGATTTAGGGAAGAATGTTTAATAGTATAAAAACTGAGCAAATCAAAAATATAGTGTAAAATTTAAGAGCCAGGCAGTAATAAGTTCAGGTCACTCGAGCATTGATAACACCATCCCAAAGGAATAAAAAAGCTCAAATGTAATTAAATCTCTAGGTTCTGAAAAGCCAGTTAGTGTAACTTGTTTTGTCACATGTGGGTAAAGCAGAAAATAAGCATGTACACAAAGTACAAGGAGAGTTTCCTCAGGAGACTCATCCCAATCAACTAATATTAAATGGAAAATGCACAAGAAAAGGAGGTAGCTAAAATAAATAGTAGCTAGACTAAATAAATTATATAAAAGGGGAAAATGCTTTAATATTTTTTTATGAAATATTTAAAAAAGTGATTAAAAATATACTTTTTAATTGTAAGTCAGGGGTAAATTTATTCA
This sequence comes from Pyrgilauda ruficollis, assembly GCF_017590135.1. Lineage (NCBI taxonomy): Eukaryota > Metazoa > Chordata > Aves > Passeriformes > Passeridae > Pyrgilauda > Pyrgilauda ruficollis. The sequence goes on from NW_024531266.1 coordinate 1,995,190, forward strand.
AGCTGAACAATTCACAGAAGGACATAAATCAGATCTGTTCTGAGTAAACTACAGCTTTACAAATTAATCTAGAGCAACCCTTATGTGGGAGATAATAAATTTCACAACTTATTAAAGGCCCCTGCTTTGATTACTGATAATACCACAGTAGCCAATATTTTTGCTATTTTATTCTCTACCATCTTCCTAATTCATTATTTTTGCTCTTTCTCTTTTGCCTCTCTGCACAACTTCCAGATCTAATCTATGATACACTTGAAATTGGATTTTGACTATGACTGTCTTTCCTTTTAGTGCTATACTAAAATTAGCTCCTTTAGAATGATAAACATTATTATTATAATAATAAGAGAAGTAATATTTACATTGTGTGGAATATCCTTCTTTAACAGAAGGTGTTAGGGAATGAGATATAAAGCTGTGATATGGTGCTTTGGAGATGATGCATGACTCTCATGACTGGTTCCAAGGCTGTTCAACAGACTCACCAGCTGTCTGTCACAGACCTTAGGAGACTGGGAATACACAGCCCACCCACCTGGCCTGTCAAGGGCCTTCACGGAGGAAACCCTGGAACCAAGAAAAGAACAGAGCCATAATCCAAGCACCAACCAGGACACTGTTACTTACACTTATGCAGAAAAAACTTGGCATATGGGATGTGCAAGTTACTTATTGTGGTGGAGTAATTAATACGAGTAAGATAATGGTAAATGAAAACAGTTGCTATTTCAAAGCAACCCTTCCTCTCTAACCAGCATTACTTCAGTTTCACACAGCTTAATTCCGAGCTAAACAGAAGTAAGGTGGTGGGTGTTCTACCAGCTGTTACACCTGTAAAGAGCAAGACACACAGATGAATGGCATCAATATATTCATATCTCATCTCATCAACACTCCACATCCAGATCATGAAGTGAAGGGAAAACAGGATGAACGCATTTGTGATGCTCTTAAGAGATGACTCATGAGGATGATGGGCAGCTATACACCACTATCCTTTGAATGATATTTAAATTGTATTATTAATATTGGAAATAGCTGACAAGTTTGCTTAAGTCTCAACTTTAAAAGTCACTTGTAAATGCATAAGGAATGGAAATTAGGTTCATATATAGCACGGCATGCTTAAAAGTAGCAATTGCCTTATTTTTGTTCTAACGTACATTTTAATATAATTTCAACAGATATTCTTGGTGAATAACTAACAAGTACAGAAATCTTATTAGGTTCAATGAAGTGCCATACCATATATTTCCTTGAATAAAGTGTATTTCCTGTCCTGCAACATTGTTTTGTATAAATTGCACTTTGTGCTTTCTGTTCATAAGGCAATATGACTCCACACCTATAGAAAATTTGCCTCCAAAAGAAATTCAATGCATTGTTAGCAAACTTTCAAAATGCTTTGAGGATGGTAATAAAACAAAAAATACACACTAGTAAATATGTATTATGAGAATAGTGGTAAGTGACTAACAAAATATTCTTTGGAATCATTGTTTTTGTACAGAAATTGAAATGAATTGCCAAACTATTGCAGTATATGTGGCACAGATTTTGGAAACCTTTATTTTACTAGTGGGGTGGTCAAAAAGAAAAGTTTGTATAATGGTGCATTGTGTACTAGGATCAAAATGAAGAGCATTCAATCCAAGAAGGGCGTGATAACAAAAAGCAATTCAATTACACTTGTAGGTTTTACCAAATAGCTCTCTTTAGTAGACCTACACCTAGGCAAAGCAGGAAAAAAAACCCCAAAATTGTTCTGTCCTTGTCTTTGGCTAATCTGTTGTCTCTATAATAAGTGTGAAATCTCTAAATATATGCACATTTACTACAAGCAAACAAGCTGTCCAGAATCTAATTAGACAAAAATCTGCCCATCTGTTCTGCATTATCATGGGGTTTGCTCACATGTATGTTGTCTCATTACTAAAAGGCGGAAAGGCAAATTGAATTGAGCTGGACTTCCTCTTAAAGTGGGATCAGGACACGAAGCCAGACCCTTGCTGTGAGCCAACAAAGCACCACTGGGAGAAAGTGGGATGAGAGAAGTTTCTTTTTTCTACAGCCACATGTCCAGTGCTTACCATGAGGCCTAAGGGGGTGCTAATGCCATTGTTTGGCACAATAGGGCACACAATACAACCATATAAACCTTGTTTTCAATGCAAATTGTTTGCTTTTTATTGTCATCCCCTGTGTCCCATGTATATTACTATCTGCCTGCCATGGTATGCTGCATTTCAGGCATAAAGCTTGTTTAACCTAAGCTTGAAAGTTTCATTAAAACTAAGCTTTCTTATAAAAATAATTAGAATAATGTATAACTTTTTCTAAAATTATATTTTAATTACTTAATCAAGGTTTTTAAAATGTTACTTAAGGCCACAGGCTACTGAGAGTCATTTGTATGGAAATAGGAAATTTTATATGAACATGCTTATTTGCATATTTTCTAATCACTTACATGATTAATACTTAGCACTTACAAGCATTTGTGTATATCTCCCATAAGAGCACTTTGCATCAGCTGTAAACTCTATTGTGTCTGAGAATGAGAATTTGTAGTGGACTGTGCTACACTCCTTAAACAGAAATGGAGAAGATTTATTTGTAGTTATGAATGCTTTAAATGAACAAATACTTTGAAAATCAGCAGTTTTTGAGGATTAAGGAGGATCAGTGCAAATAGACATTCAAAAGTTGGAGTACGTAAGGAAAAACTAAAATATATTTCAATCTGTTGCATAGTTCTCATTACTAGAGCACTTGAACACATAATAAACTTTAATTTAGTAATCCTGCTTAATGACAGCTCCTTGAAAAATGTCGGACTTGTGTGCAGGTCATCCCCCAGAGGAGGATGAGCCCACTTTTCCTTCTCCTGCAAGGAACCTCTCTGGAGTCCAGATCACCTGCTCTCCTCTGGTGCTATTTCCCACTGATCAGACTGACAGAAAAACTCTATTGTTTAGAGTTTATTTTTGTTTATTGTTTATTGCATATTATTTATTGTTCAGAGTTTATTAGAGCTTATAAGGATAAATGAAGAACAGATCTGCTAAGGATACTACAAAGACTTATTAGTTTTTATGTTTATTAGTTTTATTATGTTTTATTAGTTTTACTACAAAGACTGTTAGTTTTTATGCTAGTAATAGCCGGATAAAACTGGGTACAGGCAAGGGTATGGAACTTATCTCCTGTTTCTCTGCCTTCTGAGCAGAAGGAATTTGTACAAGTGATTCAGGCTGGATCCTCCTGTGCAGCACTCCAGTTTCCTGGTATAGCTCATTATATCACCTTCTCCATCCTGACGGCATACTAGCCAAGACAGGACATTTTTGATCCAATAAAGTCTTTGTGTAGAATGGAAAAAGGGGCTTGGGAATAGGAACCAGTAATAAAGACTATTTAGGACAGCAAGAAGTTACATGTTTTCAGGTAAGCTAAGAAGAGCTAGTGGCACATGAGTGAATAAACAAAGATATTTGAACAGAAAATGAAAACTATTTTATAGAGCATATGATGAAAGTTGTCACACTTAGTTTCCAATACTGTCACATTTAATTTTCAATGTTATCATTTTGTTCTAAAAAATGTAGAACCCCCAAAAACTTCAGAATATACCACAAAATTATTTCTCCATAGAAAGTAGAGTCTCTTTTGAAGCACAGAAATGAAGAATGGCCTGCGCTTTGGAAAAGTGGAGCGAGATGAGTAAAAGGGAGGAGTAAATTGTTGCATACATGTGGGGAACTGGAGACATTAAAATAAAAAGAAACTTAAAGAGAGAGAAATATTTTCTTTAAGGGAAAAATTCAGTTTTAATTATCTTTCATGATGCATTTAACCACATATATTATGGAAAAATAAAAAACAGTTCTAAAGATTTTCTTGTGGATTTATTTGTGCTTACCCACATTTCTGCTGGACTGAGAGCAGCTCTAATATCTGCCAAGGGACAAAAAATACAAATCCATAAGAGCACCAAAAAAATAGGTGCTCTCACAGCTTTCTCTTTAATTTTTTAAAATTGTCATTAAACATTTTCTACTTCTCTTACTACAAATATATGTAACACAATTTGGCTGCTGTGATGCATATACAGGATTAAAATATTCCACACAATACTGGTATTCATCTTATATGCATACTTCATGGCCATTATTTATTCCTGATTGCTTTTCACAATTTTAATATGATCCTCTTTTGTTTCTTGCAGCTAACCATAATACAACCAGCACAAAGGTGGCACAAAACCCTGAACTATATTCACGGTTTCTCTGTTGACATAACATTGAAGCTAACTTCAGATTTTTCTGTCATTTCTATATAATGCAATCATCATACATGTGCTGTGCAAATCATTAAAAAAAAGATTTTCCTTCTCAGCATCCTATTATTTTGTCTTTATTTACAGAGGTGGAACTTAAGGCAAGTTTACAGCTTCCACATAAATACTCATTTGCCAAAAGAAAACAAAATATATTTTGCCTTTAGACAATCTGCATTGATATATTGAAATAGCAGGGAAGGGGGAAAAAAGGTTCATAATGCTTCATTAGTTAATTGCGCAGAGCACAGCTCTTTAGGGGTAAACAAGTGAAGGACATTTGCTGAATGGTCTATGCCCATCATGCATATTATGGCCTAATGGTGCTAGTAATGGTAGGAGGCTCCTGGAGAGTCATCTGTCAAATTAGCACACTGAATTATTTATTGCCTCAGAGTAAAATCGAGAAAGGGAGCAGCTGAGATCCATTTGTAAGAAAATACAAGATAAAGAAACAACCCCTCCCCAAAATTGTAGTAGAACTGCTTTGCATGTCCAGTTATGTCACCAGTATTTGTAAACATCAACCATATTTAAATAGTATATATGTCTAAAGATATTGGAATCAGCATGGAAGTTCTAATAAGCAATTAACACTATACATATATATATTATCTTCATGTATTTATATGTATAGATGATTTGCATAAGGCTAATCATAATTTTTGTAATGTAAGTGTGATTACACTGGTTTATATTATATTTTGTATGCTAAACATGGAATGTAAATATATATATATGTAAAATATATATAGTATATAATACATGTTATATATATTTTTTAATTAAAAATTATAAAATGAAAGTGTATAAATGAGTTAAATACTGTGCTTCAGATGGAAGAACACTATTCTCCCTCTGCAAACATCAGAATGTATGTTCTTAACATATTCATCATATTAAAGCTACTTCATAAAAACGTGAAGTAATTTTTTCAATCACTGTAGAATACATCTCTTTCTGCAACTGCATCTGGAGATTAGGAAGATATGCATATTTTTTTCACACAAAAAGTGTTGCTGCTGGAGTTCCTTACTGGCAATAATTTGGAATTAATCTTTATTGTTCAATATATCTTTTCCATTCCCTTCTGTCTTTATCCACTGTAAGTTACCAAAGTCATGGTAACTTTCCAACACTCCTAATGATGAATGTGTACCATGAATAGCTCTTCAGCCCCTGGTGCTTTTAATGACAACCAAGTGTCTTGTATCTTAATTACCAGTCAGGCTGTACCTCTGCTTTCCTCAAAGTTGTTTAAGTGAGATTTTTGTGATGTCTGACACTGTAGAAAGATATGTGCTATGAGTTATCACTAACCTGTTGAAGGTACTTGAGACTGCATATTAACTTAATGACTTCACACAGTACACTTCTGTAAGGCACTGAACAGTCCTGTGAACCATTTCACCATGACAGTCAATGGTACTGACCACAAGAATACAGGTAAACATGTCTCTGCTGCCTTTTTTTTGAAATCTTTCTTATGAGGGTACTTATTATTAAATATTCTTGAAGATTTTATAGAGTTTTTTTTTTTACTGCTTAGCTGATTACTTTGAATGTTTCTGTAGTTTGTTTTCCAAATTAAAATACATATTCTGGGGGAAAGGAGGATCTTCCACAAAAGAACACTTTGCAACTTTTTTTCTATATTATAGAGACAGTTCTACAGATACCTTATAGATATTGCTCATTGGCCAGTAATGACTACACAGAGACTTTTCTGCTCCAGACAAAGGTGATTTATACACTTAACTACCTCTAGAAAGAAATGCAATCAAACATGCAAATACTTATTTGTGTGATTTCTTTTCTTTTTAATTTTGGTTCCAACATTCAGTTCAAAGGCTCAGTATTTCTTATTCTAAATATAATTTAGTTCCTGCAGCACTGATATTTTGAAACTTCTACCCACACTTCAGGATAGCAAAGATAGAAACCTTGGGTGTGGAGGAACAGAGCCTCTTTTCTCTTCAGCACAGCAAAAGACATACTGATAACCAGTACTAGAAATACCTCCTGGCATGAATGTCATGTGAAGAGATTTAGTTAAAGGAAGCACTTATACTGATAAATGTCTGGAAGTCAAAACTGGTATTAATATTGATGATCAAATTTATTGTGGTACTTTAAAAAAATACCTGTGTTCCTGAAAATATTTTTGTTTAATTTTCTCAGACTTCATGCTTAAAGGTATGACTCTCTCCTTTTATTTCCTCTCTTTCCCTTTCCTTACTCACATATTTGTTCATACACACACACACACACACACACACACACACACACACACGGAGTCTTCAATGTTGCAATTTTTATCCATATATGCCCTGAAATAAAAATCACTAAAATATAATTTCAAAAATGAGTTTATAGTTGCTGAAAACATATTCTATGAACTAGAATTCTAGCACTTCTAAAAATCCTGCCACTTAGATGTAGGCTTGCAGTATTTTTGTTTAATTGTATATGATTTATATAAAAAGTAAAATTAGCAACAATGACTGGACTAAGAGAGAAAAAACTGCTTGTCTGTATAACCCCACATAATTGTTCCTCAATATTTGATGTCTAGAGGGCTTGACTGCTTATTATTCATTCGAATACATCTTGTCTAGAAATGTGGCCTTAGAATAAAATCTGAATTTCTTAAAACCAAAGATTTTTACCTATCAATCTAACATTTCATTGTAAGTTTTCCTCTCACAGAGAGAATAAAATTATACTTCTTCTCCATGTTCACAGCCTAGTAGAGAGAAGAAAGCACAGAAGTAATAAATACTTGAATTACCTTCAAGTGCATACTAGACCACTACGTATGTGCTAGTGCATAGATGGTATTTAGCTGTTCGAGTCCACCTAGAGTTGAAAGAAAGGAATTCTTCCTCTGAAACAAGGCCAACAAGATATAACTGCCACTTATTTTCTAGTAAAATAGGAAAGAATTTTCAATGGCAGAACCCCAGTGAAGCAGCTGACAAAGCAAAGGACAGTTAGTTTTATGTTGATTAGCATCTTGTAAGCTGTTCATCTCCCATAAAGGTCTAAAGTAAATGTACTCTGCAGAATGGTTTACATGTGTTTGCAATAAACAACCTGTGCTTGTAAACAGCTGGCATCTGCTCAGGATCACACAGGAGCAGAGCCCACTTGATTTGCATTTAAAACTATTATTCCAGGGATAAAAAAGCCAAATGAAAACTGAAGAGTGCCAATTCAGAATCACAATAAAAATCCTTTGGAAAAGAACAGCTAAGGCCCTATCTTGTGTAAAAAAATTATATGTGAACCACAGACACAAGAGAAAGCCTGTTTGTATTTTTAATTATCAGCCGAAGCTTAGTTTGGAAAGCAAAATATTTAATAATAACAAATTTTCAGTCTTAGTTTGTTGTCACAAGGCTTAGGTTCTGTCAGCCGTTTTCCTGATGAATTTTATTTTGCTTCCAGAAGACTTGCTGGAATTAATCCAACTGTGCAAAGGCAATTATTTTGCATACGAGCCTAGATTAATGAGTTGCCGTAGAGCAGTTATTGATCTTGGGGAAGCCATATTCTGAAGACTAATAATACAGGGACTGTTCTGTAATGGATCATATAGTATCACATGTTTGATCTGCATTAAGTAATGATACATAACCAGGTCAAAGTTTATAATAGTGCGGTTTTCCTTATGGACTTGTCCTGGCTGCAGGAAGGCTGGACAAACAGAAAGACAGTGCAGCATATTTGAGTGTAGCAGACAGGTGCTTTGCATCCTGAGGCTACAGTTCTTTGATGAAGGAGAAGTTGGCTTTCAACTATTATCAAGTTACAGTTGCAGCAAGTACATCTAATTGATCCAGTTATCTTGGCTATGAACCTGCACCCAAACTTCAGTTCTCCAGTTGCATGCACTGCACATCCATACTTGTACTGTGGTTGAAGGTTGTGTCTGTCGCACCTAGAGAAACATGGATATTACTGAAATAGTGGCTTAAGGTTGAGCTAATTCCCTTTAGGATTAGGGATGTAGCATTAGCCTGTTTTCTCCTAGTCCTTGCTGGGTGATCAGATTCTTCTGCACTGTATTGCATTATGCCACCATGTCTTTGCAATTCTGTGTAAAAATTAATGCAGTCTAAGAACAATATTTTTGATTGTTATGCCAGTTTCCTATTATTATTGAGAAAAAGGTTATTTGATATAAAAACACACTTTGAAGATTGCAAGCAAGAAGGAATAATGGGTGCCTGAACAGGCACCTTACCACTGAGCCCTTGTAACTGAAATTACCATTTACAGAAATTTGCGCAGTCTAACTGTCCAACGACAAAATAAGATTTTGGAGATTGCCTGCTCTAAAGTGAGGGACTGAGTAATTCTTCCTATTAGAGTACCAGCAAATTTCCACAAGGAAGCCAATAGTTCATGGTAAAATTGCAGCAAAGTCAAGGCATTAGGAAAATAATTTCACTGATCTTCAGTCCTCTTCTGTGTTTAAACTCGGAAGGATCCCATTGAAGGTGACCTCTGCCACATCCCATGCAAACACCATGAAGGTATTTTTGTGTAACTACTTCATGGGAGAAAGGGCCAAAGGGTTATGTTAAAAGACCAGATGGAGAAAACTCTGGCTGTGGAATTAGGGCAAGCAATAGATCTGAATTCTTTTAAGGACAAGGATCACACCTGTGCAAGAAGCCCTGCTCCTCTACCATCCAAAAACAGGGTAAGGCCTGATGGCTGGCATTTTTGGGGTCAGTACAAATAACTGTTGCTGCTCTTCCATGTGCAGCTCCCCTCTCCAGGCAATCTCCTACAATTTTTGAGGGACCTTAAAACACTAATTCACAACACAGTGAGAATTGTTCAAAGATCTCTGCCTGACCATTAGCCACGACAGCTTATAGTCCTTAGTATCCTGGAAGGGCCAAGGTCCACCTCTATGGCTTGTGATGCTTGACAGTGTCCTTTAAGGGACCCAACATTTTGGCAGAAATAGATTTGTCAGGAAAGGAGGCTGAATTGTCAGCCAGGAGCATCTTCTACTTCACAGGGCAGAGATTAAAATGTGGATGCCCCAGAGGAGATTCGACAAAAGCAGGTAAAACACAAAAACAGCCACGCCAGTTTGGATTTACTGGGACCTTGTAATTCCCTGCCTACAATATTGTCTTGGTTTGAAACGTCAGGTGTCTGCTAAGGAAAGCAGGAGCCTCTCTTGAAATGGAAAATGTAAACTCCCTCCCCCTGAATTATTATAATTTTGAAATTAAGGGGCTCTCAGGCAAAGATATGAGAGTAGGAATAACATTTCTTTTCTTAGAAAAATTAGAAATAAAAATGCAGTGATACAAAACAACACTGACAGAGTCAGAATATCAACTGACACCCCATTGGTCAGGGTGTTGGTAGCAGTCCCATTAAATGGTGGCTGAAGTCCTCATGGAGTGACAGGTGTGGTTCTGTTGAAGCAGTGATCCTGTAGAAGGGTGGAGTTTTCCTAGGAAGGGCCAGTGGTGGTGTAGATGGGCCTGGTCTTTCTCTGGGAATCCAGTGGGAAAAGACTGCTTGTGGTGTCCAAATCTCAGACTGTATCCAGGTAGGAATGCTCGGGTCCTCCTCCTGGGCAGAGCTTCTCCCCATGGGATGATGTAATTTTATCCGTCATGCAGTGACACTCAATGGCCCTTTAACAGAAGATATTTCCTGGAGGGAGGACTGGTTGTGGAAGAGATAAAGAAAACTTCCCTACCTGGTTTTAACAGGTGGCCCAATTAAGAGAAGACAACTGCCCCACCTCTAACAATGGCAGTAGGATACACACCCCCAGCCACACCTTGCAACCTAAAACAAATATGTCAGAGGACTATGGAATGCACCCAGTCTGGACAATTTGGATAAAGCATGGAGTAGAAAGGCCATAAAGGCATAGATACAGCTCAGATGAACACAGCAATCTTTCTTTGAAAGGTAGAAGCATTTGGATCTGCCACGATTATACTTTACATCATATACACAGATAAATATACATATAAATATATTTAGTTATAAATATAATTAATATAATTAGATAAAATGTAAAATTATGAAGCAAAATCATTAAACTGCTTAATTAGGCACATTCTGTTCACCATCTCTCAACCTCTCTTTCTTTCTGTCTGTATTTCTAAAAAAATAATATCTTTATATCCACAAAGTATTGTACTTGAAAACTTTACTTGGAGGGAAAAAATTCCCTTGAAAATAATTGCAATTTCTGATTGCAAGCTTTAGAATTGTCTTTTTTTTTTTTTTAGTTAAAGATAATAATTTGAGCATTTGTTCTAAATTTCATGAAATTACATGAAGTAAATGATGAAGGAGGTCTATCTATGGTAATTGTGAAAGCCAGAATTCCATTTTCTTTGAATATCAGAAGGAATAAAATTATATATTTCAACATTAAAAATTTATTTTATAGAAATATTTGTTTAATATACTTTATGTATTTTTATATACTTTATTTATTATATAGTACATTACAAAATAGAATTATATTTTTCTCATAAATCTACTTACTTACTTTCCCAAAGTGTTCTTGAGTAAACAAACAGGAACTGGAACTGGATAATAAATGTAATTTTTTGTCCAGTTTATTTTGTGTGACTCTTAGTGATTCTGCATTGTTAGTGTGGTATATTTCTTTATACTTTAGTATTTTTATCAAAAGATTTCAATTACATATTTCATTTCTTAAGGCTGCAAAAAGTCACCATTTAGAAATAACCTTAATTTACCAAATACAGTGTAGTTAGTAAAATGTGGTTTTGTAACACGGAAACTCATGTAATTTGAAATAATTATGTTGTTGAGCACATGTACAACACTATAGATATTTAACAGGTCTATTGTAAGTATATATTAAAAAAACCTCAAACCATGCATTAGAAAATCCTTTGATGCACTGAATTCTTAAAGCTACAGCTACTTCACAAAGGTATCTTATAGAGTTACAGATTCTACTTTAATTCTACTCACACATCCAGTTTATTCAGGACTTTCATAATTTACAATCTACCTTTTAAACAACGTAGCAATTGAAATCTTCCTTTTAATTTATATGTTCATATAAGTACACTAGCACTGTAAATGTTTTATATCTAAACTCATATTACATTGTCGATTTTTTTTTTTTGCAAAGATACAATGATACCTTTGATTTTTTTCTCCCATGAAAAGCCACCAAGATTATGTGTATTGAGGTTTGAAGCATTGTGCTGTGTGCCTAGAATTGTTTATATTTTTTGACCTTTAAGTCCCTAGTCTAAAGCAATAAAATGAAGGCTTCCTGTCTTATTGATTTGGTAAGGCCTATTTTCACACAAATAAAATGGAACCCAGTTTAATAAAATGCTACTTTTAGCCAACATCTGTAAATTAACCTGAGTCTTGACAATTTTGGAAGAGGTCAACCTAGAGTAAGCAGTTCATATCTGTGGTAAATCAATTTCTAGGAACAGAACCTGGACACTAAAGAAATCAAGGGGGTTTTTTTAAGAGACTGGCTTGAACCCTCCTTAACCGGAAAATAACGTCTGACCTAGGCAGTGAAATTTTTCACATTTCAATTAAAACTTGGCATCCACATAAGCAATACATTGCATCCTTGCAACTGACCTTATTGCAGGAAGCCCATATGGAACTGTAGGTTCAGGTAGCCTGCCATCTCTCGTGTGAACATGACAGATACACACCACAAGTATTTCTGGTGGTGTTTGAGATCTATTAAGAACCTCATTACCATTTTTTCTCAATAAGGAAATTGCTGGTTGCCTAACGATGTTGGTAATCATTCAGTATATGTTTTTCATTTCTAAGTAGATGTACCTTAATATTAATGGAGCTCTGCTTACATCTTGTTCTTCATGATGAATGAAAACTGCATAATATAATAACTCTTCAGTTTTCTAGAATATTAAATCTGAGACGGAATGGAGCTAGGTTATGTCCTGTTTTACAGTACCTCCCCAAAGAGCAAAGAAAGAACCGTCCCCATGAGCCATGTGATTTACACATTGAGGTTTCCAGAAATGTTATTTTGTGTTTTACTGGTTATTACCATGTTTCTTCCCAGATTATGCAATGTGTGGGGACAATCCTGCTTTCACAGGTCTGCAGGTCTGCAATTTTGGAGCAAGAGAGCTCCTTTAAACACCTGAGCCTAACTCACTGCACTGCTCTTCCATCCCATGTGGCTCAGAGAGGAGTACAGCTTCACACTTTCTGCTGGCCATTCCCAATCACAACAGCAAGGGCTTAGCTTGTTGAGAGCAGTCAGAAGGACTTGAGAAACAGAGTGTGACAAATCCATCAGACAGTAAAAAATTATATTAGCATATCTGCTAATGGGAAACCAAGGTTTACACCCTTGTCAGCCTCTTTGAAAAAAGGACCCAGAGGAGAGCTTGCAACTGCCCCCCATGCACTGAGACCTGTGCCCAGACAGGATTTTGGAGCGTTAGTTGACTCCTTTAGGATGCTTACTCACAATGTGCATGCAGGCTTTTCTTCTGACAGTACCACATATCAAGCCTAGTTTTAGGCTGTAAGAATTTTAGAGATAGATTTACTTTGGCAGATTTTCTTCAGTAGTTTTTCCTATTGAAGTTCTTTTCTTCAACACACCTTTTAAAACTGCTCTTCAAATGCATCCAACTGTTCCTTCAGTGATAAAGACACACACACACACACAACTTCCAGTGCTATTGAAATAAACTCACTAGGAACAATTTTCTGCAGTTTCTATTGTTATACTTATAGCCACGTTCAGGCTCCGCATACCAGATCCTCCCTCCCTCCCACAGGCTATGTTCTGCCAGGTGCTTGCAGGCAGAGCTGCCATGAACAATGGAAAGTGCATCCCACTGAAACTTTGGGTATGCTATAAATCAAGTGTCTGAAATACATATTGCTTTTAACACTTTGAAATGGCAGCATATATACCACAGGTGTGCATCATGTAGCATTATGGGAGACCAATGTGTAGGCAAAAGAAACAATTTTAGTTTTAGGTCAGTGAATAAATTAGCTTTTAATGGACTGAATTTGCTCTATAGATCTAGTGCTGTTATATCTAGTTGTAAAGAGACGGTGCAAAATCCTGACACTAATATCTCATGACTTCTATTTCCCCACTCTGACCAGAAAAGCAGGCAAGTTAAATTTTCTCATGAGCAGCTATGCTTCATCTTTCATAGAATGGTAAAATCCTTAAATATGGAAAAGATCCTTAAGATCATCAAATCCAGCTGTCAACCATCCTTGTTTGTGATTGGGCTACTTTATTACTTAAAGCAATCATCATTTCAAGTGTGTTGATATTTCATGACTGGTATTTATCATGTCATTCCTTTCTGTATATATAAATAGTCCTTTATGACTTGATGTGGAAATTTTCTCAAGAATTTCCAGGAAGTGGCCATATCTTCCCAGCTTGATTTAATTCCCTGTCAATGAATTGATGTCAATCGCTTACTGAGATTTTTTGTTTCAGGCTATTTATTCTGCATATCTTTTATCAGAATATGGGACCTCACCTGCCCATTTAAGTAACAGGACTAATTCCTGTTTAAGCTACAATTTAATGCAGGAAGGTTTTGTTTCTTACATATTCAGTGGCTCAAATGAGAGGACTAGACAGCACCATTTGATTTTATAATCTATGCACTTACTATTCAGATAACATTGAATCAAGTCTAGACCTAGCAGTGTCTTTGCAGAGTCAGGACACACAGTGAATAAACAAGAACATGCCAACAAGAAGATTAACAAGCACACCACAGCACAAGAAGGTCCAGGCACTGAGATACCCTCTTTACCCCGCATACTGCAGACCATGAGAGAAATCACTGGCTGACAGTGATGTAGGTGGGATACAGAACTCCGGCACATCAACATTTCTGAACGAAGTTCTGAGAAAGTATGAATAGTGTAGTTTTGAGGCATAGGAGAGCCTGGGGTAAGAGCAGTTTTCTCCTTGAGAGAGGACTGCTGATTCTATGGACAACACACCCTTTGATAGCCCCTGCACAGTAGCTGCTGGAACTTCTTTTTTTTTGCCTCTAGTAATAAACTGGAAATATTCAGACTGTGTCTTCTTCCACCAGAGTTCAGCAACAATCTGGTTAGATTAATTCTGTTAGTGAAAATTTATGTTTTAATAAATGCATCTTCTAAATGACAGAGACTGAGAGGGAAAGAAAGAGCAAAAAGAGACAAGAATGATACCTTAGTGGTGAACTAGTCTCATTTGTTTGGTGCATAGGGCTAGCTTTCATTCTCTGCTCTTCCACATCAAAGCAGTAGGCCTACCTTTCATTCTCTGCTATTCCACTTCAGAGCAGTAGGCAGGCATTCACCACAGTACCCAGGGAAAACAGAGAGGTAGTCACTCTTTGAATCAGATTGGATAGCTGTACAAGTTAATACAGAGTCATTAAATGATCCTGCTCTGAATGTCCCGCCAAAGCAACTCTAAAGTGATCATTTTTGCTTCCTTTAGTATTTTGTTTCAACCTAGCAGTGCATTAGTAATTTTTACCTCATCTTCTATCATCTTTACAGAATACATTTTTTTCTTAGCTTAGCAAGGACTGAGCTTTTTTTATTCTACATTAAAGAAAAAATAAATCAAATTTACACAGGAAACAGTACAAGTTTTCAGGTTCTGCTTCATGAAATCACCTTAGAGAGGTCCTGTTTCCAGGGGAGATATTTCAGGTAGTGTGTATAGGCACTAGTACTATTAAGACAAAAGCTTGCAGGATCTTTCTGCAGGACAGAAGCTCAGTTTTCTTTTGCTCTGTCTTGCTTTATTAGATTCTATTATTTATAATGTGATTCACACTTGAGTCTGAACCTGTGCAGTCTAAAAAGTGTGTTATTGCGTACAATTATTATTGACCATATTGTGTTCTGACTGTGAGCATTCCACATGGGGATGTAAGGGGTAAAAAAACCACTTCATTATCCTTACATAGAGAACATAAAAGCCAGCCTTCATCTGCTGAGTGGAAGATCTGCTTTCTTACCTGCTCTCTTGGGCTTGCACATCCATTAAGTAGTCATTGGATAAAATACAGAAGCAGTCCTGCGAGCAGGACTGTGGTCCCTTACCTCACAAATGAGTGCCCTATTCATAGGGCTAGAGAATCACACTCTTGTGAGCTCTTTCTGGCTGAATAAATCTTGAATTCCTTCTGCACTGTGGCACATCTTAAGCAGAAGGGGTATATCTGCCCAGGCAGTTTGTATTCTGATTGCTTTAGTAGAAATGTGAAGTACAGCAAGGGAGTGAGATTGAATCTGTGTGTCTAGCTGTATTTGTTGGGGGAGAGGTGGAGGGGGGAGTCTTTGTTCTTTTTGAAATAAAAACTTGATCCACTGAGCTGCAAAACCAGCTTTAGCTTCGGTTGTACTTTAGATCAAAATGTCTGACACAACTATACTTTAAAAAGATGTAAATCCTGTTAGGGAGTGTTAGGCTCACTCTCTAAAGGTGCACACAAATGGAGCCACTCTAAGGGAAAGCTGGGTGACTGGGAAACTTCAAAGCCACAGAGCAGTTTATGAGATGCAGACATCTCCAGAGACAGCTAGGAACTCAGAGCAGAGCCATAGTTTACAACTTCAGTGTCTAATTTCTGTCCTAGTCTTGCTTCCTTTAAATCCTTCACTATATTTGGCCCTGATGAGGTGTTCACTTCCTTAAGGATCATTATGATTTTGTAGCAGAAGTATAGCAAATTGGCACTTAAAGCAATATTCCCTCCAGACGAAAACAGCTAGCTGGAACAATCACTTCTTATTAAATGTGAAACCTGATTTTAATTTTCATCTATAGCCTACTGTAGAAATACAATGTCCAAGATTAAATAAATCATGTTCTGCTGTGGCTTAAATATTAAGTGATTAATATGACTTAAAATTTAAGTGAAAAATGTGGTTGAAAGTAACATGGTCTCTGGTTTAAATTATGCAATATTTGTATTCTTATCTACAGGTTAGAAAAATCTGCCTGTTGCATATATATACTCAGAAGCAATAGAATAAATCAGATACAGCATATCAGATACATATTAATAATATCAGATACAGCATATCCTAGGAATTTGAGTGAGAAAGTCTGTTATTTAGCAGAGATGTCTCTGAGACAGAATTTGAGAACATTAGGAACAGAGTGTTATCTGAAAAGTGAAAAAATACTGGAGTACAATATGAGTCAATATTAATTAGTTCTTACAATGATGTGGTGAAAAAGCTAATATTGTCACAAAGAGAAATTGTGAGTAAATTCTTAGTCATTATTTTTTAAACAAATGGTTAGGGTAAATATAAAAAAAAATTCAAAACCAAATATTTTGTGATGTACATTTTCACTGTAATAGTAACTGACAACTTTATCACACATTTTTGCATATCATTTTACTGTAAAATGTTTCATATCATTTACAGCAAAATTCCATTAGCACTTTTAACAACTCTAAGAAAAATGATGCAGTTTATTTGTGCACATGAAGGCACATTATCAAGAATTATGTACTCTTGCACCTTGCTGAAATAGGCTTTTATATTGGAAATTCATGCAGGAAGGTGCACACCAAGTTAGGAGAAACACTTGTTGCCACTTTAAATATTGCAGGATCCTACATGAGATATTAATTTTTCTTAAACCAAGATTTCTCTTTCATTGATCTACACTAAAAAGATATTTTATATGACCAGGTTACATTTTAATAAACATTAATATTATTAGTATGCCAATTTTAAGCCTCATCTTCTATATTTTTGTCCATTTTGCAGGCAGAATAGGTTTCCAGTCAAGCATAGCAGTCACAGGACTGAAATACTGAATGGATACACCTAATGTTCTAGGAAGCTCACATTTCTACATGAAAATTGATATTCTTTTACACAGCTAACTCACATCTTTGTGTTTCAAACCTAAAGGATGGGATGCCATCCAGAGGGACCTGGACAAGCTCGAGAAGTGGCCCATCAGCCCTGGCTGGGCATGAACAGCCCCAGAGCAGCCCTGCCCAGGAGGGCTTGGGGGTGCTGTGGGTGAGCCAAACCTGTCCTGGGCTGCATCCAGAGCCCCGTGGGCAGCAGGGCAGGGAGGGGATTCTGCCCCTCTGCTCTGCTCTGCTGAGACCCACCTGGAGCACTGCATCCAGAGCTGGGCTCCCAGCACAGGAGGGACAGGGACCTGCAGGAGCAAATCCAGAGGAGGAACACAAAGATGCAGGATGGAGCATATCTCCTATGAGAAAAGACTGAGACAATTGGGATTGTTAGGCCTGAAAAAGTAAAGGCTTCAGCACAATCTAATTGCAGCCCTCCTGTACCTGAAGGGAACCTGCAAGAATGATAGAGCAGGACTTGTTAACAAGAGCTTGTAGTGACAGGACAAACGCACTGAAAGATGTTAGGTTTAGATTAGATTTTAGGAAAAAATTCTTCACTGTGAGGGTGGTGAGGCACTGGCACAGGTTGCCCAGAGAAGCTGTGGCTGCCCCATCCCTGGCAGTGTTCAAGGCCAGCCTGGATGGAGCTCTGAGCAACCTGGTCTGGTGGAAGGTGTCCCTGTCCATTTCATGGGGATTGCAACTAGATGATCTATAAGGTCCCTTCCAATCTACACTATTTTATGATTATATGGTGTGATTCCATGCTGAGAAATTTCAGGAATGCTAGCAGTAGAGCCATTCTCCTCCTAACACTACTGCTACTCAATGTTTATTTCTGATGAAATTCAAGCAGTCTAACTGAAGGGAAAATTATTCCATGATTGTAATTCCTGAAAAATTCCTGAAAATTTTAGGTAATGAAATGTATATGACTTCTTCCCTTTACATTTAACCATGTATGTAGAAGACATTTACTTTTATTTTGTTTTATTTTTATAAAGGGATTTTTTCTGATACTATGAAAAAAATGCCAATTTTGCTTAAGTATTTGCTTAAGTGTTTGGTTGTGTCTCTCTACTGGTACAATAAAAACCAGATTATCTGTCTACATATTTTCTTTTCAATTTCTCTGATGCTTCCTTCCTGTCTTATGAGAAATTTCAGGTTTTAGAGAAATTTAAAGGCAAATGTTTAAATCACAGGAAATATTTATTTAACTTAAATATCCCTTCCTACACTGATTCCAAGAATTTACATGGAGGTGAATCATAATGAAATAACAAAAGCAGGTGAGGCTATAAAAGCTGAAATATTCAAATATCATAGTGATCCAAGATACATACTCATCCAAGTGAAATAGACTGTCTTTAACTTGTGATCCTTATAGAAACTAATGAGATTGAAAACATATTAATCCATAATTAAATAGAACAGGAGGGAATGAAGCAAGCACCATTTCCCTGCATATTTCAGACTGGATGGAAGTGCTGCTAGCAACAGTCTAGTTGAGTTCTGGCCTACATTCAGTCAGTTACGTCACCAGCTGTACAGAGAATAAATCTGATTCATATTTGTTGTTCTTGCTTTGACCACATTAACTGCAGGCATAATTAAGTTTGCAATGAATAGAAGACTTCCTCCCCCACCTGCCCTGCCCCAGAAATTGGACTGGGTTTAAAAAAAAAAAAAATTACATATACCTTATTCTAAGCTTATTGCTTAGCATTCACTTGCTGCGCCTACACATTTCTATATTCTAACAAAGGCCACAAAAAAACTCCCTTTTAGAATTAAAATTCTGTCAGGAGTAACAGAATGATTTATGTTAAGGATTTCCATGCCCTTCTGCTGTACTGGGCCTAAAGGCCATAATGCCACAGAGCAATTAGCAAGTTTATGCTTCTGTGTGCCATTGGCCAGGACATCAGTACTTTGTTGTAATTGCAATATGCTGAAGAAACTTAACTTCTCTCCAACATCTCAGCAGGTCAGGTTCCTGATTTCTTACTTACATGTAGCCCAAATAAAACAGGAATGCAAAGGAACAATAGCTCCACTAAGCCATTTTTCACTTCCTGCAGCTGGGCAAATGGTCATGTTCTGTATGCCCAAAAGACCCAGCAAGGTCCCAGGGACAGACCGCATGAAGATCTGTTATGGTTTCCCAGCAGCCACAAAAGATATACACATCGTTTGTGGGCTGGATTATTGGTAAGAAGGAGCTAGCAGCACAGAGAACACTGTAGCAAGTATAAGAAAACTCCTTATACAGACAGATGGTCTGATATTATTTAGCTAATCTGTGATGGTCTATACTATTTAGCTAATCTGTGTTCAGAATAGAAGAAATCTGGGGTAGAATCAAAGATATTTTATTGCATGTTTACAAACATTTTCCTTCTGGCTAAAGCATGTCCAAGGGATACTATTTTACAAATTCAGGATTTTTCCTAAGTTTCTCTTATTGTACAGGCTATGCAGTTGCCAGATTTAATATGGATATACATTTGATTTGGCTTTTCTCAAGTATTATGCAATGTATTGAATCATGCATGTGGTTCTGCATAGTAGACAAACAAAAATTACAGAATAGATACAAAATTTCATTCATTTTAACAATATTGATACCTTCATACAAAACTGGAACATTTATAGGGCATTCAGTACTTGTTACAGATTTACATGATGTTTGTGATAGATATATAGTAAAACCTTTTCTATGATTTGAGAATACACTGGTGATTTATATTTACAGTTCATATGTTCATTAACGTTAATTCCTTTTAATGGTACACTATTTGAGTACCACACTTTTGCGTATAGATACAAACTTGTTTCATCACTGTACCTTTCTATATAAGCAGCTCTCTCTTTACACATCCAAAATCTTGCCATGTCAGGATGACCCAGTTCACTAAAGAGCTCTTTGCTGAAGATGGGAAACAAGGAAAAAGGTTTGGTTTGTTTACTTAGAACACCAACAATGGCAACAGAGATAAAAAGGAAGAAAATAAGAGACATATTATTCTATATGTCATTTAAGTGACATGGAATTTTCTTTCTTCTTTATTTTCTTTTCTTGCACTTTGCCGATTAAGAAACAAAGATATGTGAAAAATTTCCTATTCTTTAAATGACAGAATTGCTTCTCCTCAATAGAGAAATTTTAAGCTCCTGTCATTATCAGAGAAACTTGAGCTGCTGTCACTCTGTCATGATATGCAACTGGGGAGTTTTATTGCAAATATAGTGCCCTAATGCAGAGCAAGTCTTAAGACAGTAACAAATTTGTATAATGTAGGCTGCATTTTAGTTTCTGCTATTTACACTGCTGATCTCTGCAGACTCTGACTGATGTGCTGCTGATGCTGCTGTTCTGCCTGACAGTCATGCAAGGTAAAGATAACCCACTAAGATATAGAAGAAAATTTGAGCAGAAATATGATAGAGAGAAATGACATTAAATAAGTACTCATGAAATTTAGCCACTTCCAAAATTTGTCTGAGGGCAGAAGTGAGTTTCTAAGTGTTGAGTGGACTCTGAGAACAAGGCATTTGACATGCTGACCTTTTCAGCAAAGGTCAAATGCATAATTTGGGTAGCGCTGACTGTTACTACACACTTACCTCACCCCTTCTCTCTCTAACTTGATTTTCTAGTAGGTGTCTTATTTGACTATTTTAAGAGGTCAAGATAGACAAAACTCAATGACCAGCACAGTTTTGAAAATGTTCTGTAGTCTTACTTTTATCAGCTGTTTAAACTTAACCATAATTTGAACATCATGGTCAAAAACCTTTAAAACCTTTTTATGCTTTTTCTTCTATATGAAATTTTGAAGAGATGACCAACTGTCTTTTAAGAAAGTATTTAGCTACCATAATACTTTAATGACATATTTAATTGGATCACAGCTTGAAGTGGTAGCAAACTGAGTTTGCCCTTTGCTTTAACGTACCTAGGAATCCTGATCTATATTCCTGATTGCTATTGAATTTTCTAGATTTCATTATAAAATCAATAACCGTTGCACATGGTAAAATAGTTTACAAGAACTGCAACATATTGTGGACTTCTGAAAACATACTGAGCTCACTGAAGCCACCCAGGCAGCCAATTAGGAGAAAACATCTATTAAGGAAAAACAGGGCAGTCCCATTGACTGCTATTGATTTTCTCAGCCCTGTGAAAAGACAATCAATTAGATAAAGAAGGCTAATGTTACAGCTGCAATTTAATAACCCCTAAAGAAAGGAGGAGGGCTATTGATTCCTGACATGGAATGCAGAGCTTATTGAAATATACTGAACTTCACCTGTCTTATAATCAGGCCTCGAGGAAAGAAGGTCTTTTTGGGACTCAATGTAACTTGTGGCATAGAATCTCAACTATTAAACTGGCTTGGTGATGTCAGGCCTAAGAGATGCAAATGAAACAAAAGTTTAGAGGAAACACAAGTCCAGGGTTGAATACTAAATCACAGGAGCTATTGAGAGACACTGTTTTGGTGAAGGTTGTTTCTCTTTTTCATACAGAAAGCACCAGAGTACCACCTGTCATTTTCAAAAGCAAAGTCAGTTTTGCCAACCACCCGTGAATGACAAATAAAGCTTTATATGAAACACAAGGACATATTATGTGCTATTGTGTGTTCTGCTAAGTGCTAATTTATCTGGCTTGTTCTCTTCAGCAAACACACGCACAGACACATGAAATAATCCATCTAATTATGTAGCTATTTAGGAGAAAAACAAAGCAAGGTGTTTTTGTCTGAAACAGAATGTACATGATACAACAAAGGTTTCATCAAAACCTAACACAGTTAATGAAAATAAATGAAGTGGGGTAGCTGTAACAATTTTCGAACAAATAAACATTTTCCAGTTTTATATTTAGGGTAGACCCAGCTGCCTTTCATAAATAGTTGAGTACTTTCTTTTATTTTTTGATAGTCCTTACTTGGAAATGGCTAATAGGCCTTGTGGCTTTCCACTATAAAATCTGGTTTAAAATAGCTTATATAGATATTTCTTTATGTTCTTTTTCTATTGCTTGTATTTGATCCTTTCTCTGTCATTATATATATGCCTCTTTTTTTACCAGTAGACAGCTGCTATTCACAATAATTGCCAGGGCAGTCAATTATACTTTAAATAGGCCCACTTGAGGGCAAATGAGCGTATGGTAGTCTAAATTGTGCTGGAGACATATTATACACAAAGACTGTCATTTCAAGCATCTGGAACATGACAAATATTATTTGGAAGCAGTGCAGTATATATATAGTATGTGTACTCTATATCAGTATAGTAATACCCAGTGAACTGTGTTTGCATGCTTTGCAATGCAGCTATCTACCTATCTATCTATCAGTATCTATACACAAATATGTATTTGTACACAGAGGCACAAACATACATGCATATATAAAACACATACAAATGAATGCCTAAACTGCATACCAAACACCTGATTTCCTGAAATGCATGCCTATTTTTACACACTGAGAGAGAGCAAGTGATCCTTTGTTATAGGTATTAATAAATATTCACTTTTCCCTAATGTTATAGAGTAGTATTGAACTGGAAACAAGCAATATCCACTTAATTTGTCAAATTAGCTAGTAATTTTTCTTTCTTGTGGGAGCATGCGTTATAAACACTCTTGCTTTACTAAAGTGATTATATAAAGTGAGGCAGATAAGAATAACATTAAGATCAACATAGCTAAAGCTGCATAAGAAATATGCAATGAAACTCAAGACAGCTTTCAAGATTATGTAAATAATGATAAACAAGCAAAAATCTCAAATGTCAGAGTAGAGCATTTGGGAAAATGAAACAAGCAACCTAAACCAAGCAAACTATATTTAATACAGCAATTTATTTTTATACAGAAACAGTCTTAAAGGATTACAAAATAGCAAAATTTTATACTTAAGAAAATAAAGAAAAGAACTGGAATTAATTCCTGCAGTGCCATTAAGTTTTTCCAACATGACAATTTACATTGCAGGGACTGATTCTGAGAGATGCTGAGCATTTTCTGTTAGATCCCTTGAGAGCTCTGGTTATTGAGAATCTTTCAAGATCAGGATGATCATAACTGCTCAATTCCACACGAGAAAGTAATAAAATCCATCACTGTATGAATGCATTTATAGATAAGATGCATCTTACTATATCCATTCTGGAAAGGAAGAATGCACAAATCTGGCCTAAAACTTTGCTCTGTATGTGTTCCATTATTGATAACTAAGGCTCTAGCTCAAAATAGTCTTTTATTTTTAATTTATATATTAAAAAATAGCACAGTTCAGGTAGCATGGTAGGAAATAGCATAAAAAATATACATAAGTTTGCAGATGCAACTTTAGAAAATGGATAAAAAATAGTTGGGTTAGGAAGCCACATTCATTAGCAAATCAGAGCAGTGTAAAGGGCAATTAAATCTGACAAAAAGAGTGCCTTCAGCAACACACACAGGCAAAATATGAGTTTGCAAGGAATATGCTCAGTTGAGATTTCCTTTCTTGCAGACTTAATTAAAAATTTGGAATTATCAAAGTATCATACTCATAGCCACTGTGTGCAATTTGCCTTTAAAACTCTGTAAAAACCTCAGGGTCTCTAAGGCATTGGCCATTTCACAGATGAGAAAATGGTCAATAACAAAATTTTTCAAATTGAGCATTTAATGGTTCAGTTCCATTTCATGCCCAGTAGGGGCAAGATGTAAGAAAGGCCTTGACTGATTTTGTCCAAGATTCAATTTTGAAAAATCCTCCACTCATTCCTTGGTCCTGCAAGCCCAGTTTCAACTGATGACCCATATTTGAGGTTCTGGTTCTTCTTCCAACACTACACTTTTGATAGGACCAAAAAGCTTAGCATTTTTCTGTGACATGAACATATCTGGAGCACCGGTTACAAAAGTTATGTTTGGAAGGTTCTCCTCCACCTGCCTTCTTTTATTTATAACTCTGCACAGAAACATTCAGAATTTTGCAGGCCAGAACGTCAACTAGTGAGTGTTACCCTTTAAACTGGAGTGTTTTGGTATGGGAAGGGGAAGACCTTACCTCTGATCTCTGCCCTCAGATTCTCTTGTGTATTTTAAGTGACACAGCCACTGAGGAAAAACAACCACCCACAAAAACCATAAATGGTAGTGGGAGCAGAAGTTTACCCCAGGAGATCTCCATGTTTACATGAATGCCAGAACTACTAGGCAATGGAAGACTGTTTACTCACACACCCACTTCTCTCCAGAGTTTGTGCACAGCTGAGACTGGAAAGGTAATTGTAGAAACAAAAAGTATTCAATTCAGAAAAAAAAAAAATCAGTTACACTGTAAATAGTCGAAAAGACAAATAACTAAGTGCATTTATTTTTCTTTCAGTGTTGAATAAAGCCTAGGAGAAATATGTCTTGAGAAAAATCTCTGAGCTGAGAGAGATAAAAGTATTAGGATGTCTGTATGTCACAGTCAATTAGAAGGTTACCTTCTTATCATTACTGCTTATCATAACTGAAGGAAATGGGCCCTCCTGATTGGCAGAAATTAGTTAAACCAGCTTAGACTAGATTCAAGTGCCATCTGTTCAGTGCTCTACACATACAAATTATGAAGTCTGTATTAATGACTAGAGAGAAAGTAACTAAAAGGTTCAAAGTGTTTCTCTTTTGATGGAAAGGTTCAGTTCTAAATCTGCAAAAGGCTATTCTGTTCATGTCTTCTGGTCTTTAAAATTCCTCCTCTATGTGTTTTTATTTTCTTTATATTGTCAACAAATGGAGTCAATAAGCATAACAATAGTGGTGTAGAATATTTTCAGTTGCTAAAGAGGACTGGTATAGCCCATGAGAGCCTTGAGGTCTGGAAGCTTGCTAATCTCATGGAGAGGTATATTTCTAGAGGCTGACCATTCTCCAGCATACAAATAAGTAGGATACTGGAATCATAGAATAGTGTGGATTGGAAGGGACCTTATAGATCATTTAGTTGCAATCCTCATGCCATGGACAGGGACACCTTCCACCAGACCAGGTTGCTCAGAGCTCCATCCAGGCTGGCCTTGAACACTGCCAGGGATGGGGCAGCCACAGCTTCTCTGGGCAACCTGTGCCAGTGCCTCATACCCCACAGTAAAGAATTTCTTCCTAATATCTATCTAAACCTCCTTAGTAGGTTTGTCCTGTCACTACAAGCTCTTGTTAACAAGTCCTGCTCTATCATTCTTGCAGGTTCCCTTCAGGTACAGGAGGGCTGCAATTAGGTCATCCTCAATTTTTCAGGCTGAACAATTCCAATTCTCTCAGCCTTTCCTCACAGGAGAGATGTTTCGTTCCTTTAATTGATTTTGTGACCCTCCTCTAGACTGTCTCTAACAGGTCCATGTCCTTGTGCTGGGAGCCCAGCTCTGGATGCAGTGCTCCAGGTGGGTCTCAGCAGAGCAGAGCAGAGGGGCAGAATCCCCTCCCTGCCCTGCTGCCCACGGGGCTCTGGATGCAGCCCAGGACACGTTTGGCTCTCTGGGCTGGCAGTGCCATGGCCAGGGCATGTGCAGCCTCTTACCCACAGCACCCCCAAGTCCATCTTGCACAGGTGTTCTCAACCTATTAATCCCCCAGCCAGGAGTTATGCTAACATAGGTGCAGCACATTGCTATTGGTCTTGTTAAACCTTGTGAGATTTCCATGGGCCCACTTGTCAAGGTATTTTTTGCTCATAATAAATAAGCGTTCTTGTAAAAATTATTTGGCTTAAAATGTAAAATTCCTTTGAGCAGTACGGCATGCTACTGTGGGCAAGAATTTACAACTGTGCTCAAAAAATCATTTTGTTTCATGTCCTTTTCTGCAGAGGTTCAGTACACTGATGAATCACCAATGAAGCATGTTGAACACATACATGGCTGTTTGTGAAAAGAAGACTAAAATGGAAAATTACTTTGAATAGGGAAAAAAATCCTCACTGTGATTTCAATATCACCTTAGCTGAATAATTTTTCTTGTGTACCAAAATGGTAAATCTCTTCACTCAAATCCATGGAATGAAACAACCTCAATTGTTCCTCAGTTCCAGTCTTAAATTACTACATAAAGAATGTTCTTTAAAAAATGTTGCAATGTTATGCATAAACAATACTTACAAAGAAATAACAGAAAATATGAGGAAAGTGTATTTGAAGATTAACAAGAGATTAATAAGGGTTTTGTTTTAGATAGACTATGTTCATGCTGACTATAAATTGAGCACTTTGTGCAGTTCAAAATGAAAAAACTGTATGAAAAATGTTCCTTTTGCGTTGTTTGTAAATGGTGGCATCTTAAAATAAATTGAAATTTTCTTGAGTATGTTTATTATTCATAATTATATGCCAAATAATGCCTGCATAATTATTGAGCCTGTACTGATTCATAAATGGCTTTATGCTGGTGCTCAATATTTGACACAGGCTGTGACTCAATGCTTTGAACTGCCTCCTTGCTCAGAATGAGCCTGACAGCTCCAGAGCTCTGTCACCACAGAGGTCAGGAAGATTGCTGCAGCTAAAGAAAAGATCAAACATTTAAAAAAATACTCCTTTCATTTCTGCCACAAGTTCTCATAAACAGCAAGGACACCACATTTTTAATAAAGAAAAAGATTAATATTCTTGGCATCCGAGTTCCTTTCTACACTTGCTCCTTTAACATCCTGGATACCCCCACTGCTTCCCTTCAGTGATTGCATTTCTGTTATCCATTTTATGTCATTTAGCTTTTTTGTCATTAATTTACTCAGCTAAACTTGTTTCTGTTTTGCCAAGTTTTTTGAGACATGAGTAATTACAAAACTGTATAGGGATAGAGGTTTACCATCTTTGAGGATCCACTACAATGGATAACAATATCAAGATGGTGACATGGAGCACAACAGAATTTTTAAAAAAGTTTACTCAAATGAATCTTAGTTGATAAATAAGACAATAGTCTCTGAAGGTGAGATTCTGACGTCTTAGAAGGTATGAAATGAGAAATATAATCATGTGAAGAAGACTAGACCTCTTACTTTGCAATATAAAAATAATTCAATAAAATTTGATAAAGAAATACTACACTTGGTTTTAAAACAAAATTTCAGCTATTTTTACCAAAATTGAAACTCTTAATGGAAGTTCAAATATAGAAAATTTCAGTCCTCTATTTTTAGTACACAGGTCCTTTGTTGGAATATTTGCACAGTGCTGGACAATTTTCAGTAATTTTTAACTTATTATAAATTATTTTAAATATTCAAGCAATGGATTAAACAATTACAGAATTCTTTAAGGCTTTTAGGCCCTGTCTAAGACTCTTGGAGTAGCCTTTAGTGTTTCTTATCATTACATACACATACAGACTTCAAGGCTTAAAAATAGCTGGTTTAAGCCAGCTATAAATAATACCACCTTAAGCATTTATTAGGGAACTAAATGTAAACATAAGAGGCTGTAGTTCATCTAGAAAATCAAAAATTATCAATAAATTTCCCACATATATTTGTGGTGTTTACTGAAAACACATGAAGTGATAAAGACTGTCATATTTTAAACAAGAAATATAATGAAACAGTTTAATTTTTAAAGCTCCTTTTTTTTTTTTTTTTTTTTTTTTTTTTTTTTTTTTTCCCCCCAGGGGTGGAGTAGCGGGCAGCAGAGGAAGTTGTTTGTTTTTTGATTTGGTTTTGGGTTTTGTTTTTTGTTCTTCTTTTCCTCCCCAGTCCCCCTCCAGATCTGGCAGACATTCAGGAAAGAGAATATTGTTTAGATTGCTTACACCCTTTCAGAGATTGCAGATTACTCCTTGGATTTCACTTGGAGAGCCTGCTTGTTATATAGAGCCATTTATGTGTTCCCCATCCATCTGCTGATGGGGGAAGAATATTGTTCATTAGGACTTTGATTAATTTATCACAGGTGTCCAGAGCCACAATGCTCTTAAGGCATGGTCAAGTGGGACATCATTCCCTCCCATTCCTGAGCACAGCTCTATCAGTCCTAGGGACAATCCAGCTCTTCGTTAGCACTCTTTGTGCAAGAGCCATAGACCTTTTGGCCACATAAACTACTTGGATTTCCTTATAAGGGCAATAAGAAACTATCTCATCAATGTGAATGTGTGTTTTCTATATGGAAGCTTCCTGGGTGACTCATGAGGCCTTTAAAAGGCAGGATAAGTGATCAAGGAGTGAAAGTACCTAATATTGAAAATTTTAATGTTGTCATCAATAAGTAGGACTGAAAGATGGCTCTCAGCTCACTCAACTCTCACCACAGGACTAATCAGAATTGAAGACTTACTCATTTCTTCTTGGCTGAAATTCAGCTTCTAAACGAAGAGTTGTTCCAGTCAGTTACCCATTCTGAAGGTGAAAGGGAACTCAATTTGTTCATCTCATACTTTAAAGGAAAAGGTAGAATAGCTACTTAACTCCACTAGACAAAAGTTCTGTGGAGATTCCCCCAGAGAATTTTCTTTCTGGTAGTGATGTTAGACCTCAATTTTGAATTTATGCTGAAAGAAAAATAGAGATAGGAAAGAATGTCAGAGATCTTCATAGGAATGGTAGAGCATGGACTTGCAAAAAAAAAAAAAAAAAAAGTGTAACTACACTGGGAAATTTGCTGGCCAAAATTTCTGCCTATATTCATCAAGATCAGTCTATAGAACATGGTCCAAAAAATCTATATTCTATGAAAATACAGAAGTTTGCTTTTTTCAGACATTGTGGAAAACTGATTTGGCAATATTGCAGGTTCTTTTCAAGAGATTAAAAAAAAAAAAAAAATTGGGGTAAAAAGTTGAGTCACTTCCTTTTTATTGTATTCCAAGCTACTCATAATGTTTCAGATTTCAGAGAATTTTTTCAGAGAATTTGCTCCACTTTTCTGAACATACTTTATTTGTGTCAGTAGCATACTAATCTTTCAAAATTTGAATTCTCCAAGATACGTGCTAAAATATATGTTACTTTTTGAAGCTACACAATTCTATGTTTGAATCATAGATCAAATCAAGTGAAAGGAAATCTTCTCAGTTGGGGTTTTCTCGTCATAGGATTTTCTTGTCCTGCTGCATGGGGAAATAGTAGAAATCAGTTCACAACAATTAAATTTCTCTCTTTGTGTTGACTTAAACCTTGAAAATGTATGAACCAAATTTGTAATTTGAAAAGCCTACTTAATTAACTTTGTTAGATATAAGGGTGATTTACCACAGTATATTGAAGATCTTAAACAGAACATAGAGAATACAAAGACTTCAACACTTTAGTCTACCCTATGAGTTTAAAATATAACCTATTACATTCTCAGACTGAGAATTATTACAATTAATTTACTCAATATTAAGGAATCTCACAACTCATGAATTAAATGAATGAATTTAGAGAAACCAGAATTGCATCTAAATGATAGGGTAAGTACCCTCAAAACTTTTAAGTAAAAAATGCTTTAAAAATTAAACTATTATTATAATTTTACTGCTATATAAACAAAAGGTATTTGTACATACATAAATTTTGGGTTTACACAATTAAAACCTCCACATTTAAAGCACTGAAACACAGTGAAAGGAATTCTGAAATATTTTACAATGAGAATGGTGAAACACTGTACCAGGCTGACTGGAGAGGTCATAGATCCGTCCCAGGAAATGTTCAAAATCATGGTGGACAGGACTTTTAAGAGCATGATCTCGTTGAATGTCCCTGCACACTGCAGAGGGGGCTGGAACTAGATGACAATTAAAAGTCTGTCCAATCCAATTTATTCTATCATTCTGTGGTTAAAAATCTATAGAGAAAAGTTTTTGAGCTGAAAAAAAAGGAGAAATGGAATTCCTGTGTTACTAGCATCTATTGACACAGGACAACCTCTAAATGAATTTCAATTTGCTTTACGGAGTTCTTGGATCTGTTGGATGCTTTTTTTTTCCTATTCTTTCCTTTCCTCTTCAACTTGCATGTAGTCAAAGTACATACAAAAAATGTAAATTAGTTAGTAGGATGGGGCTGATATTACATTTGTGAAGACACTGAAGCCATAAAATTCAGGTGTGTCTTTATCCAGGTTAGAAAAATTACAAAAAGTTTTCAAATCCATGGGTTTCTCTCGACAAAACAGTACATAATTGAGACCACTTACATCAGTACTCCATTTCCTGCTGCGTCTTCCTGAAATAATCTGAAGTAGCCACAAAACCCACAGTTTTTTAATTCTTAAGTCCAAGAGACACTCTTAAAAATATATGCTAAACGAAAGGATAATGTTTTGAAAGATATATGGATGGCACTGATATTTATTGTGGTGGCTGTCTGGAGGAACAGTAGGCAAATTTGGCTATGTAGGTTCCAGCAGTAACCAGCCAGGAAACTCAATCATCTCACATGCCATCACTGTGTCTTTTTGGGGCAAAAATCTTCTCTTCCACATTCTAGCCAAATTACATGTTTACCAGAGTTTCTGGGTTAAAACTATAAACAAAAAAGCATCTGGAGAATTTCAATCTGAAATGATGGGAGATAAAAAACCCACAATTATAAGATGTTGGCTATGGTTTTCAAATCTTAGTGGTTTTGTCCTTAAATTTCTGTATCACACCAAGCGTGGAAGACTGAAAAAGATAATCAGTCTCTTTTCATTTCTATTGGATTCCTTCTGTACTCTTTTAGACTGCTGGTAGTTTATGTTTTATCTGTAAAAACAGAAGTAGAACAAATAGTACCTAACAACTCTAACAAAAAAAATGCATACACTTACATGTTTTAACTGTCCTTCAGCAATCATAAACTGTATTTAAAGATTAGTAGCATGTCAAAATATCAAAAATTAGTATGAAATAATTAAAATGTCCAGACATGACAATATATCTGAGAACATCTTTCTTCAGTTCGTGCTAATTGTTAAGGTTATCTTTTTTTTTCTTTGCTCATGTTGTTGGTGACATAATTTTGTTGCATCTTTTTATGGTCATAAAAATATTATGTATTATAACAGATATTTTTAGCTGTTTTCACTATTTGACAGTTTTGACAGACATTATTGATTTGGTCGGCAACTGTGGCTAACCAGAAGGGGACAATGTGACAGTTTTATGTAACAAAAGGCACAGTGTCATGTCAACTGAACTAAATGTTGTACAAAGTGACAGCAGGACAAAAATGCCTTTCAGACTTAATTTTCTGCTTCATTTTTTCTACCATCAATACGTAAGGCAGTGCAGTAGGTGACACAAATTAGCAGGATAGAGCAAAAGGTCTATCCTTGTTTCTGTTGCTATACTTGACTTCCTTCCACCAAGGTAATCTCCAATTATTTAAAGTGTAAATGGAAAAGAAGGGCAGCTTATAGTAATCAACCTACCTGTTTAGGAGAAAATATATCCCTTATCAGGATTCTTTATATTTTTCTCCTGGGTGCCTTTTTGGAAAAGAAGAAAGAAAAAAGTCCCCCATCTTCCAGGTCATGCCTACAAGACACATTCTGTCAAGTCTTAAAAGCAACAAGAGCTTTGCCTGTGGGATACCTATAATTATTATGTGGAGCAGCCTTGCGCCTGTTGTAGCTCATTGTTCTGCTAACACAACCCGAATGAGAACAGTGGCTCCAGGCTGTGAGTTGATAAAGTGCAACTTTTCGATTTTGCTCTTCTATGGCTGTAGCATTGTGCAGAGTATGTGAGTGACATCTTTGGCCTTCCTTTGGGCTGAGCAGATTGAATCTGTCACGCTGAGTTAAACAATGACTAGGGGACACAACCTTAGCAGGGCCTGTCATTTTTTCCCACTAATTCAATCTACATTTAATCAATGAAAGTAATTTCTTGTTTGTTTAAGTCTCATATCCAACGGATCTAGAGGATCCTGAAGTACTGCACCTCCACCCTGACCTTCTCCCCTGTTAGAACCTGGACTAGTATATCAAGAATAGAATTAGTGAAAATTGCACATTTCAAGGTTGTCATGTTGCTCACTATATATTTAGTCTCCTTTTGTGTTTATATATAGAATCTGAGTGTCATTTTCCAGTTCAGTTTTCTCAGAGATTTAGTGCAAAAGAAATTGGCTGAAGCTATACCCCCAAGAGCAACAGCAATGGACTGTTGAGAAATAAAATGCATCCTCTTACAGGAGCATTCAGTGGTTGTCCACATGTATGTCTCATATGTAAAGATCTTAACAGAAGGATATTTCTTCCTAGGTGCAGGCTATCACTGTTATTGAAAGTAACCAGTAGTGACTTATGCAAGTTCAAGGACTTTATTGATCGGTTTAGCTGGTCTTAATCAGAATCTGTCTTCTTTTCCACTCATAGTGATTAAATAAGTCTAAGAGAGCCTGACATCAAGTCTTTGACTTTTTATTGGTTCGCAGTAATTGCTGTGCTCAGCACTTCAGTAGCCAGCAATTGCTAGGCAAGAAGTTAAAAACTCAAGGAAAGTTTCAAAAGAGAAAAAAATTCTAAATCTATACAACATGTTAAATATTTCAAGGAGAAGCAAGAGATCAAGTATGGGTTTTCATACTTTCTGAATATTTTGGTATTTTTAAAAAGAAACAGTCATTTTAAACAAAATAAAAAGGGGAAATTAGTAGATGTCTAATCATAAATATGAGCAGAAAAAAAGTTGTATTTTTGAGTTACATTCAATATTTTAACCTGATTTTGCCTGGTTATTCTTGGGAAAATTGTGGAGAGAAAAACAAGTAAAAGAAAGGATTCAACTATGATTTTCAGGCAATATGTATTTTGTCTTTAAAAAAAGTATACATCTATAAAGAGATTTACATATAAAGATATTTTCAATCGTTGAATGTGTTTTTCTAAAGGCATGAGAAGAAATTGAAAACATGCTCTCTACCTGATTATTCCCCTTGAGAATACCAGGCTGGAAGGGGAACTTAAGGATCACGTGATCCAATCTATCTTGGCAAAAGCATGGTCTAGACAAGACAGCCCAGCACCCTGTTCACATGAATCTTTAATGTGTTCAACACTGGGGAACCCACCACTTCCCTGGGGAGATTGTTGCAACAGCTGATTGTTCTCATTGTGAAAATTTTTCCTCTTGTGTCCATTTGAAATCTCCCTAGGAGTAGCTTGTCCCCATGAGGCTCTCTTTTATGCAACTTCATGTGAAAAGGTCTTCCTGCAGGATGAGCCTTTTTCCCAAAGTGTCCACTTCCCCACTCAGTTTGGTATCATCAGCAAACTTCTATCAGGTTTGTCAGGATCCCACCATGGATCACTCATGAAGAAATGAAACAGTTCTGGGCCCAAAGCTGATCCCTGGGGTGTAACAGGTTGCCAATGTGAAAAGGAGAGAGGCACCACCAGCCTCTGAGTGCTGCCTGTCAGCCAGTTCCCCACCCACTGCACAGACCACTTCACTAGACTGTGTCACACCAGCTTTTCTGGGAGGAGGCTTTGACAAAGCATATCAAAACCCCTGGAGAAATCCAAGCAAACCATGTCCACTGCTAGTCCCATGTCAGCTTATGAGGTTATTCTAGTATAGAAGGCAATCAGGTTTGTCATTCACGATTTGCTCTTGGTGATTCTGTGCTGGCTTTTCCCAGTGACATGCTACATGTGACTTGTGACAGTCCCCAGGAGGACTAATTCTAGAACTTTACCAGGCTCTGAAGTAAGACATGAGCCTGTAATTTCCTCTTCTAAGCCCTTCTTGCTGATATAAGGTGCCTTAATGCCAATTGATACACTTGGTGGCATTATCCAATGGGGTGACATTAGCCTTCTTCCATTTTTCTCAGCTATGCCTCAATCTCCTTGATACCTCTAAGGTTATGGAGAGTGCCCTTGCAATGAAGTCAGTTCTCTTAACACCTCCAGTGGACCATTGATTTGTAGTCAAAACTTTTTTGACATTTTCTCCTGGAAGGCAGTGCCCCTCTTGTGACTCCCTATCAAGCCAGCAGATACACATCTCAGTACCCCGTAACAGAGTCACACACTATGTGCTCTTGTTCCATTTGGTGGAATACTGTGTGTGTTTTTAGCACAGTTTCTCCTTGCAGACCTCGCTCATATCCAGTCCCGATTGCAAAAAATCAAAGGCTGGAGACTGAAGCAGAATCCTGTTTCTATGGGTCATAAGTTGTTGTATTTTTGGTGGTGTCCCTCATAGGAACATGGTTCTAAAACCACTTGTCTATCTCAATCTTGACCCCTCCAATAGCACGCAGCCTTTTAACTGTTTCCTTCAGATCAGATGGCTTTTGCAACAGATACGTACATATTTTTTGCAGGCACTTGCCATTTCTCTAGAAGAAGGGTCTGTGCACTTATTACAACCTACTCGCTCTACTGTCTCCTTCCTTAGGTACTCCATCTGAGTGTAAGCACAAAATGTCTCAGTGGCTTTCTCTGGAGAAACACTGGTTCTAGCTCTGAGGTGAGTGTTCACCATCCTTACAGGGACCTAGAGTGTCTCCTTCATTAGTGGCACTACAGGCAGTCTGCACAAACCACTGCATGCTCTTGATTCCTGTTTGGCCTCCCTGGTCTCAACTCTACTCAGGGGCAGTTGCTACTGGCTAGCCCAAGCTACATCAGCCTCCCTTGCTAGAGCTGCCAGCTTCATCTGGGACTCTGTGCTTTCTGTTGGGTTTCCCTGACTCCGGGAACACTGCTGTACCCCTGGATCCAGCACCCTATATTACAGAACTAACTTGCTGCTGCCTCTATGTACATCATGACTGAGTCCTTTTTTAATGCAAAACGATCACAGAATAACAGAACATGCTGAGTTGGAAGAGACTACAGGGATCATTGAGCCTAGCCCATGGCCCTGCACAGGACCATCCCCAAGAATCATACCATGTGCCCAAGAATATTGTCCAAACTCTTGAACTCTCTCAGGTTCCCTGGGGAACCCATTCCAGTGCCCAATCTCTGGATGAAGAATTCTTTTCTAATAGCCAACCGAACCCCACCCTGGCCCAACTTTTGGCCACACCCTCAGGTTCTATCACTGGTCACACAGAGAAGAGATCAGTGTCTGCCCTTCCTCTTCCCCTCCCAAGGAAGTTGTAATGGCAGTGAGGTCTCCCCTCAGTCCCCTCTTCTGCAGGCTGAAGAGACCAAATGATCTCAGCTGCTCTCATATGGCTTAACCTCAAGGCCCTTCACCATCTCTGCTGCCCTCCTTTGGATGCTCTCTAATAGTTTAAAAACTTTATTATATTGTGGCACCCAAAAGTGCCCCCAGCACTCGAGGTGAGGCCGCCCCAGTGCAGAGCAGAGCAGAGCAGAGCAGGACAATCCCCTCCCTTGCCCGGCTGGCCATGCTGTCCCTGATGCCCCCAGGACACGCTTGGCCCTCCTGGCTGCCAGGGCACTGCTGGCTCACGTTCAACTTGCCATGGACCAGAAGCCCAGGGCCCTTTCCATGGCACTGCTGTCCAGCCTCTCATTCCCCAGTCTGTCTGTACATCCAGGGCTGCCCCATCCCCAGTGCAAAATTAAAGAGCATGGAGCAGAGGATGGAGCCCTGCAGAACCCCACTTGTGGCAGGTCACAGGTCCCCAGTCTGATGTTACCCCATTTACTGTAACTCTTTATGCCTGACCTGTGAGCCAGTCGCTCACCCACCACAGAATGTGTTTATCCATCTGTTTGCTGGAAGGATGGAAAGAAGAGTACAGTGAGAGACAGAAACAAAGATTTTAACTGAAATCTAAGAAGACCACAAGACCACATCAACTGTCTCCCCTTGATAAGTAGGTGCATCACCTTGTAATAAAAGCAAGTAAGATTTGATAAGCAGGCCTTTACCTCTCGTGAAGCTGTACTGGCTGTGACCAAAGACTGCTTTGTCTTTCAAATATTTTTCAATCTCCACCCACAATAATCTTCTCCACAATTACCAGGTACTGAAGTGATATAGACAGGCCTGTAGTTTCTGTGGTCCTCTTTTTTGTCCTTGAAAATCAGGAGAATATTCACCAGCTTTCAGTCATCTGGGATCTTTCTGGATTCCCAAGACCCCTGAAAAATCATTGAGAGCAGTTTTGCAATGACATCAGCCTGTTCTTTGAAGATTTTCAGATGAATCCCATCAGGCCCATAGATTTGTAGGGATCCAGCTGCAGCAGCTGATAACAGCACACTTTTAGGGTCAACTGGGAGTTGATAATTTTTGCACAGTCATGGTCCTCCAGCTCAGGACATTGAGACTCCCATTCCATCATCCATGCTGAAGACAAAGGAAAAGAATGTATTAAACACCTCTGCCTTGTCCATGTCTCTGTTTGTGAGGTGACCATCCTTATCCTCTAATGGGTTTATGTTATTTTTTCACTGCCTTTTGCCATTAATATATTTGAGAAAAGTCTTTTTGTTATCCCTCACAATTTGGGCCAGCTTAAACTTTGGCTGTACAAATTTTCTCCCTACAGTGAGAAGCAGTATTTCTGTGTTCTTCCCATGTCACCCAATCTTGCTTTCACTGGACATACCTTTTCCCTTTTTGCCTTATTTCCAAGAAAAAATTCCTCTTCAGACAAGCAGACTTCTGTCTCATCTGCTTGACTTGTGATATTTGGATACCAGAACTGCCTTCAAAGAACCTTGGTAGCATTCTATACCTGCCTTGCTCTGTGTCTCGAGGAATTTTGCTTTATTCCTGCTTTTTTATGTTAATAGGGAAAGTGTAGGAAGTTCCTTTAGAACTGTGAAGCTGAACAGCTGTCAGCAAAACCCGTTTTCTCAAATAATGCTGAATCCCAGACAGACAGCCAAACTGTTAGCGCATCACGCCAAAATAAGAATCAAATAGGCAAAATTTTCTGACCACATCTAATAGATCTTCTTCTTGGAGCGTGGGAAGCCCCACCCACAGCCAAAGGAAAAGGAAGGACTTCTGCAGTGTTAAGGGCATTATGTGTTTGTCAGCAGAAACTCAGTCCCACAAATGGCAAGCTCACTCAGCAGGACTGTGTGCAGGGGGAGTGCATACAATAATGGCTTAGGGTCCTAATGTAATCCATCTCTGCTTGGCTTGCGAGCATGGAGTCAGGGTATAATAGCATTAGTAAGAATATATGACAGAAATAAAATAATATGATTTTATTCCAAGATAAATGAAAGGATTGTGTGGCAGGGAGGTTTCAAAACATAGTTCATTTGATTTTGGAAAGCAGTAACAATACAGCACATCACTACATTTGGTTTACCAGGTGCAGGCATTCGACATTCAAAAGACACAAGATGCTCAAAAAATGCCAGACCAATTAAAATGAATTTGAGGAAAACTAATATAATTAATTATTTTTATGTTTTAAAATTTAACAATAAGAATGCACAAACACATGGTTCCAAAACCTTATGAATAGTGGAGTATAGCATGAAAACTACTTAGAACTAGCAGAGATTTTAAAAATCCTTCCACTTATCAACAGGCATAGATCATAAAATGTGGACAGTTATTTCTATCATCTAACCAACTACTTCTGGATCTAAAAATTTCTGTTGGTAATATGTCTTATTTTTCTCTAAATAATTTGTAATTTTAATTGCCTTTCAAGCATGTCTATACACTCCTGTATGGGAAATGCACATACAGACTCGTGAAATGCAGAGCAGCTCCACAGAAGGTGACCTGTGAGTTCTGGACAATGGCAAGCTGAATACGAGTCAGCAGTGCCCTGGCAGCCAGGAGTGGCTGAGGTCACTTGGACTGTTCAGCCTGGAGAAGAGGAAACTGAGGGAAAACCTCATCACAATCTAAAGCTTCCTTATGGGGGAAAGTGGAGGGGAAGTTACTGATCTCTTCTCTCTGAAGGTGACCAGTGGAAGGATCCAAAAGAATGGCCTGAAGCTGTGTCGAGGAAGGTTTAATTTGGACATTAAGAAAAGGTTGTTCACACAGAGGGTGGTTGGGAACTGGAACAAGCTCCCCAGGGAAGCAGCCATGGTATTAAGCATGTCTGATTTCAAAAAACACTTGGATGATCCTTTCAGGAACATGATACGTTTCTTAGGGGTGTCCTGTGCCAAGCCAGGAGCTGGATTTTGAAGATGCCTGTGTGTCCCTTTCAGGTCAGGGTACCTGTTGTGGTGCAGGGTGCATTTGGTGTGTTCTGTTTCCCCCTAAAGCTATAATGGTTCGGTCCTGGGATCCCCCTCTCCCCCTTCCCTGGAAGCTCTCCCTCTGAGAGTGTCAATTTGTTGTCTCCTCCCCTGTTTCCCTGGTTACCTTCTGTCAATCCCTCCCCAAGTTCCTGTCCATCACCCACTGTCTCCTCCCCTCTTTCCAGAAAGTTCTCCCCTCTTCGGTGGGTGATTGGATCGGGAACAAGAGTCCCTCCCTGTCACATTTCCTATTGGCTAGCTGGCATGTTTCTCACGAGTTTGTTTTCTCCCTATTTCTCCCTCATTGGTTAATATGTTGTGTTTCCGCCCCCTATATAAGCTGCTGTATTCCTGTCTCGTGGTCCCTTCTGGCCTGGCTGCCCTGGAGACAATAAAAACTCTGGATTTTACCCCCGAGGAGGGTCCCTCCTTTCTTTCTTCCACTTTGCCTGCCTGCTGCTCCCTGCTGCCCCTTGCTGAGGCGCTCCCGGGATGCCCCCGGCGCATCTGGGAAGAATCCCAGCAAAGAAAGAATAGGACCACAGCCCAACTGCACTGATGCTTCTCAGCAAAGACACACACGTGCTCCATTGTGAGTCAGTCTGTAAGAACTTGATTGAATAATCTTGAGTACACCTATAATGCTCAGCATGTGTATAAATATTTTGCTGACTAGTGACTACATTGAACAGCAAGATTCACTGCAATTTTTCTGTGGCCTACCCTGCCCTGCAAATTACAGAAATATGTTCTCATCCTGTTGGCAGCTTTTCCCTGTCACTGGAGTGGGATAAGCTGGATGTGAAGGATGACACACTGAAGCGAGCTACCAAATATGATATTTGGAACAGGATCCAAACATGTTTTCAGAATATATTTGGGGCTCGCCTCAAGACCATCTCTCTGCAAATACTTCCTTCATTCTCACATTTTTATCAGATCTATTTGAAGTTAAAATTACAGCCATATGTTATAAAAAAAAATGAAAACTCAATGATAATGAAACTGAAGGGACATATTATTCAATAAAGTCCTGTCTTTAAGCTCCTAATTTATTTTTGTCAAAAAGAGTAACAAAAAAGAAGTTCTAGGAAAAAAAAAATATTCAGGAAGCAAGTGAAAATTGTTGATTTGAGCTGTACATCATAAGGAGAAAGAAATTTCTGGGTTTCAATCCCTTTTCTACCTCGGTATTTTTGGACAGCACTTGCACCTTCAGAAGATTCCCAAAATTCCTATTGTGAAATTCCTATTTTCTTTCATTCTCCCAATAGATGCCTCTGCTCAGCTTGCATAAGACCAACCAAAAATAAAATAAAATAAAATAAAGCACATGGGCAAAGACAAATGACATAGGGCGAAGTAGCACCTTCAGCTTTTTTATTTTAACAGCTTCCACTGTGCCTAGCACAGTGAAGTGCTATAGTAACGTGATTTACAAAAGCAGTAGGAATTTAATATCTCAAGGAGAGAGTGGGCTGGAGAGGGGCCAACCAAAGTTAGTACATGCCTTTAGGAAATTCCCACTGACAGGTCTGAAATACAACTGTTAGAAAAGAGAGGGAGAGATACTAGAGCGGAAAAATAAAAACAAACAAAAAAGGTTGAAGTGGGAACAACACCAGGTGGCAAGAAGGAGGGAGAAAACTCAGAATCCTTCCAGAACATTCTCAGAAGTCTCATTCCTGATTTACACAGTGAAGAGAATAACTATTCTCCCTTAGCCACCTCAGGTGAGACACAAATGAAACAGAAAAATGGTACTGATAGTTTGTACTTTGCAGCTAAAAGAAAAAGTGACTGTTAAAGGCTTTCATGGTTATTTCAGATAGATATATATCTTAGTTTTTACATAAAAACCAAGTAATTCTAAGAAAATCTGGTACTAATTAAAGTTTGTTGATGTGCTGTAACCATCAAAATGAAAGATCATACTCCTAAATGTAATAAATTCAACCAATAAAAAAGAAGAAATGGGGAAGGAAAGACCAGCTTGATTCCTCACAGATATTGCCATACAAATATATTTTCCATGTTTTTCTGGTACATGTGCATGGAAGTCTGAGAAGGAAATCAGACGTATTTCTCAATAAATATGTATAAATATATAATGCATAAATAAACATAAATATAATCTGTACTGATTGTGCAGTGTCACTTCTGGAACAGCTATTTTCCTTTTCTTTCAACTAGATGCCAAAACTCTACTGGATTTATCATGATTATAAAAGCCATTGTGAACAATTTCTTCCCATGATGCAAAATCCTGATAATAATCACATTCTTTATTTGCTTTGAAGGTGTGAAAGACTGATCCTTAGTAGGAAGCTCACTATATGTGCTGGTTTCAGGTGGGGTAGAGTTAATTTCTTTCACAGGGGCTGAACACAGGATTGATACTACAAAGATGTTTTTGTTATTGCTTAGCAGGGCTTACACAGAGGCAAGGCCCTTTCTGGGAGGAAACAAAGCCAGGACAGGTGGCCCCAAGTGGCCAAAGTGATATTCCAGACCATGTGACATCATGCTCAGCATATAAAATGGGGGAGAAGAAGGAGGGAACATTTGTAGTGTTGAATTTTATCTTCCTAAGTAACTTTTAGTGTGATGGGGCCCTGCTCTCCTGGAGATGGATGAACCCTACCTGCCCATGGGAAGTGATGACTTAATTCCTTGATTTGGAATGTACAAAGCAATGCTTTGTGTGTGCAGCCTTTGCTTTTGCTATGAAGTTCTCTTTATCTCAACCCATGATTTCCATAGCTTTTACCTTTCCAGTTCTCTGCCTGATCCCTTTGTTGGGGGAGCAAGCGAGTGGCTAGCTGTGGTTAAAAAACAACACTGTATCAGCTCAAAATGTCAAAGCTCTGATTTTTGCCATCATGAACAACAGTTATTTAAAAGACATATTTCACTTACTTGAATATTGAAAATCACTTGAAACCAGGTGTGTGAACAAATAATAACATTTGAAAACAATGAGAAAATCATTTCAAGGTCTCTGCTAGATATTAGTGTTTCATTGGAACTATGTTTTTTAATGTCCAAAAGATTATCTTTGTAACTTCTACTTGATGTACATATCGATGAAAAATTGATATGTAAAAGACACATCAAATTAATTATGGGCATGGCTCTCTGAACCTGAGAATTGCACTAGGACTTCATTTAACCCTCTAGTTTTTCTCTCTTCTGTGACATCTTTTGATAAAAGTTGTTCTAAAGGACAAAAACTATAAGGGGAAGTTGATGTAAGAGGTGCTTCTCTGCATTCAGCACTGATGTACCTGGTAAGGACAAGAGTGGAGGCTTCTAAGAGTGTTCTTAACACAAATAATATCAGGAGTGCTGCTTGTAAACCTTGTGTAAACCTCCGTCAGGCAGACAAAGAGTATGGTTCAATAAACAGGAGCAAAGTATCATATGAAAAAAGACAGGCCTTCTGCAGTATTCCTCCTCATGGGAACATAAACAAAATGGAGACATGGGAATGAAGGGAACTGTTAATGATCAGAAAGAATAAGCCTAGCTTCTTGTTCTACATTTTTGTGGGGTTGTTTGTTTTCTTGTTTTTTTTTTTTTTTTTTTTGTTTGGTTGTTTGTTTGTTTGTGTTTTTTGTTTGTTTGTTTTGGGGTTTTTTTTTGTTTCTTGCCTTCCCATATACCCTTCTTTTAGTGTGACCTCATGTACTTTCTGTCTAGCGTCTACTTCTGACTCACTCTCTGTGCAGGAAGTTAGTCTGCTCAGTGTTAGAAAACAGAAGCATTCAAAGAATGTCACAGTTTCACTTCCATAGACCTAGGTATTCTGAAGGAATCGTATTTTGATTCACATAAGTAATGTTTAAAACACACATAATTTGAACTGTGACTAGAGTTTATCCTCATCTAAGTTTGGGGGTTTGAAGTGTTTTATGATTTCAAAATTTTCTGAAGCAAAATGCCAAATCTTTTCAAACCCTTCCCTTCCCATCTCTGCAAAGCATGATTTAATTGTACCTCCATTCATCATCCCAACCATTTATATTGAATCAGCCTCAAGTTCTTTTCTATGGATTTACAGTATGTGTTTTACATTCTAACCAATTATATACTATGAACTGAGCTTTTTACTGATGCAAAGACATTTAGAAATGCATTTGTGTAGAAAAGTGTAAACCAGAATACTTAGGAGTCCTTAGGTACAGTTAAGTAAAGGATGCATTCTCAGAACAGGAATAAATATAGAGCATAATTATTACTGCCCGGTGAAGCTAGAGACCTTGGTTTTAAAGAAAAAGATAGGAGGAAAAGGAATGGAATTATTACACATTAATTCCTTGGCACTTAGCTCTTCTTGTGTATTCCTCCATCACCTTATCAATACCCTACTAACCCTAGATTCTACTTCAATTCCAGTAGCGCTTATCACTGATTTCATTTGATAATTTTAATAATTTGACAACATTCCTCTTGTTCAATCTTAGGTAGAACCTCTGACTTAAAAACCTTTCAGCTAAATGTCTGCAATATCAGGGCAAGAAAAGCATTCTTATTTGCCATCCTGTCAACTCTGCATCATCAGCCTCCTCTGTAATCTTCACACCAACTTTGATCTTTAAGATTTCACCACCATTTTGTTTTCATATTACCAGCTTTTCACATAAAATCTGTTAAAGGGACTATTTTTATTAATTTTCTTTTAGCTTAATTCCTACATGCTTTGTGGTCTCCTTCTATTTGTACACCTCTTGGCTGAAACAGGTGAAGGATATTCCTGACCACCTTTACCAGTCTGTTAAGACATACATGGTTCCATCTTTGCCCACCCATGCGCCTAATTTGATAAATGTGCTCAGAACAGCCATCATTATTTTTTATTCTGCGTGCACCTAGTAGTATTTACCTCACCAAAACCTTTGTTGACTTTATGTGCCACAATTTCTCCTCCTTTCACTCACACAGGACACGCTATAAGAGCGGCCCACTGTTTTGTGAGCAAAATTCCTTCTATTGAGTTGCAAACATTTAATCAGCACAGATTGTTGTAAGAAATAGGTAGCAGCCCTTCAGTATATTCTCAAATATTCTTTGCATGTTGACAAGTACTCACAGGATAGAAAAGTGTTAATATGCTCAGAATTACTTAGCTGGTATATAATTATAATTACATATATATAAATATTTGATTCTGTCAATGGGGTCCAGAGGTGGAATTAATTAATTTCTACTGGTGTCTGTCTCTCAAAATCTGCTAAAGAAATAACCAACAAAACAAACTCTTGAAGGATGAAGTTGAAAATTATAAATCTTATGAGTAAAAAAGTAAATTTTTCTTCCTTAGGAAACTGTAATTTTTTCTAGCAATGTAAAGCAGGTGATACAAACATGAAAGCTTACCTTTATAAAATAATAACATTTTTTAAAAAGAGGAATATTTAGAAGGAAAGAAATATAATTTACATGTCTAAACAATATGCTTCACTTAGTTAATTGGCTACTGTAATTACAACATTAAATCTCGGAAGTGAAGGGCTTAGTTTTCCAAAGGTAGAAGTTAAATACCATGAAAAACATCTTATCATATCATGTATCTTTAGACACATCATGCAGGCTACTAGAGTGCATATAAAATATAAAAATATTTAAACACACAGAATTAGAGAAGACAAAGAAAAGACAGAATACTAGACAGAAAAGTCAGATTCAGAAGAAAAATAAAATAACTCAAGCATAGTACTTGATTAAAAAAAAGGCAAAGTAGCAATTTCTCAATAAGAAGCACTATTTGAAAACAAAGAATGAAGTTCTGCAAAGCTCAAAAAAAGGAAAAAAAAGTACAATAAATTCCCTATGGAAAAGAATTATGCATTTTTCCCCAACTTATTTTGATAACCCTTAAAGCCAAGAAAATTACTTCAAACTTTCTCCATTTAATATAAAAACGTAAACCCTCCTTCCCACTCCATTTTCTGCTTGCAGCAATTTTATTATATTACTACAATAATCAGCTGAGACCCATTAAGTGTTAGTTTGACCTGCTTCTCAAGTATCTAAGCAGATGCAGCTGGAGCAAAAACAGATGGAAGGTGTAAATGAGAAGATTCAATTAACATTTTTTTCTCCTTCTCATATGAGTTTCAAAAAGAAACTCCCCCAGGATTGAAAGTGATCCCTTAATTTAAGAAATATATTTTTTTTCTATTCAAAATAAAAAATATTAATGTGTAGTATGTCCTCTGGTTCAGCCTGAGAAACTTGAGCACTAGCGGGTTCATGATATGACTACAAGAACAATGAAACCAAGTGGAACCAAAAGTGGGCAATTGCCATCTAACAACCAAATGGTAGAGCCTTATTAATATTTAACTTATGCAAGCAGGAGCAAAAAAATTAGTACAAGAGTTTTCTGCAGAATTAGATATTATTTTTTTTTTTTACTTTATAAAACATAATAAAAATCTTAACTTTCATATATTAAGATGGTCATAGACATAATAGATCTTAATCTCATTTGTTGTTTTTTGGTACAGATCTGAT
This sequence comes from Pyrgilauda ruficollis, assembly GCF_017590135.1. Lineage (NCBI taxonomy): Eukaryota > Metazoa > Chordata > Aves > Passeriformes > Passeridae > Pyrgilauda > Pyrgilauda ruficollis. The sequence goes on from NW_024531266.1 coordinate 2,040,106, forward strand.
TTCAGTAAACATAGTAGAAGAAAGAAGAAAAATAGTCGAGGATCACTGCAGAGAAATATAAATAAATTACTTTTTTTAAATATTAGCCTAAAGAGGTTGATTCCAGCTTAATTTAAATGCAGACACTGCCTAAGATTCTGGTTTGCATCATAACACCATATAATTTAAGACTTCTAAGAGTGTTTTAGAACAAGTTGTAACCAGGTCTGTAAACAATATCTTGCAGGTAGCTTGAAATACCATAATTACATTATATTGCAATACATATCATAAACAACATCCACATCTGTAAAGGAAAAAAAAGAAATTGCACCAATGTCCACATTTATCACACCTCCATTTATTACCTGCAGTGGCAAAGTTAGAGATGTAAACATCAAGTTAATTTTTCAATTAATTAATTAATTAAAGATACTTGCAGGAGTTTTCACTCTCTGAAGATCTTTATATTTTCCCTGCTTTGTGTTATAGATGTTTATGCACATTCAGAACCCTATAAAATACACCTCTGAATTTTCCAAGGCAGTGCCTTACCTGCAGTATGATAACTTGAATATTATTATTAGTAGTAGTATTAGTATTATACATTATTAGATATGATGGTGATGATGATTACAATAATAATAACAGTAATAAATATCTGTTTCTTGTATTTTCGTCATTGTTTATAAGTTACTTGTTTTTGCAACATAAATCACAGTTTGTAGTAACACATGTTCAAGCCCTGCTGGATCAAAATCTAATGAACAAAATAAGGAGAACATCTATTCTATGTGCCCGATCGCATGTGTAGGAAAGCCAATGGGAAAGCCAGAAAAAGGAGCTAAATAGTTGAGGACTTTCTATGAAATAAAACATCTGACTTGGGAGCGATTAACAGGTCTGTCTGAGAATGTGTATCTGTATCAGAGAAGGCATATGTTCAGAAACAGACCGCAACTGAAAATATCTTGTAAATCCATTTTGAGGATGTAAGAACAATAACTGACTTGAAAATCCAAATGCAAATCAGTCAGAGGAAGAGGAAGGAGCTGAAGTAGGAGCTGAAGAGCTGTAGTACCATTGGAAGAAAATATCAATCCAATAAACCTAGGTAAATTTCTGGACTGAGTTTGACACCACAGAAAATACATTGGTGGGTGTCTATTTCAAGAATCTTCTCAGAATTTAAGTGTAAAGCTGCCTGGTAACATTACAACTCAGATGCTTGCACACGCTCCTAGAACAAGTATTTAAGGCGAATAAGGTGCTCCAGTTCCCTAATCACCTTTGTAGCCCTCTGTTGGATTTGCTCCAGAAGCTCCATGTCTTCTTCTTCTACTGAGGAGCCCAGAACTGAACACAGAGCTCCAGGTGAGGCCCCCCAGGACTGAGCTGAGGGGAAGATTCTCCTGCCCTAGACCTATTGGCCTAAGGCATTCCAGGACACCGCTGTCTTTCTTGGCCACTTGTGTAGCAAGTAGTGATGAAAGAAGAACCGAAAACTCTTCCCACTGAAAAAGGATATCTAGTTGTCTTTAAAAGGATAATTAAAGATGATACAGGTTGATTCAAACCTTGTTTGTGTTGTTGACAGATTCCTAGGAAAAAAAAGAAGGTAGTTTGCTACTGGAGAGTTGTCTGTAGTTTTTTTTTTTTTTAATAAAACTAAACATGCATAGAATTTCTTGCTTTAAAATTTGCATCTTTTTACTCAGAGTTCTTCATAATTAAAATTCTTATTCTTCCAGTGTTTCAATAAATATGCTAATAATATATGACTGTCTTTTCTTTTTCATGCTAGTGACAATGACTTAGTTTTACATTATTTTTTTATCTCAAAGATGCATTTATAAGAAAATTTTTTTTTCACTAAATTCTTTCTAACACTTAGCCACCATGAAAACTCACTTCAGACAACTCTTCCGGTCCATTGAAAATGTAGACATGTCTTCACCAAACATGGAAATTCATTTGTAAAGCACTGCAACTCTGCAACAAATCAGCTGAAGTATGTGGCAGCCTCCTTATCTGTTAACATAAACACCTACAAGTGGACTAGAGAGAAAGACCAAATATGACTTTTTGCACTCAAATGTGGCTGAGAATTAATAATGTCCTAGAGAAGACAGTTTATTGTCCTTTTTAAGCACAGGAAGTCTGTTTTATTTTTCTCCATAGAGTAAGTATAGAGCACTTTCTGTTTACAGGTAGTTTTGGATGAAGAAAAGTTAGCATTATTTTCTAATAAACAATGCAGTTAACAAAAAAGCTATAGTGAATTTTCAAAGAAGTTGCATCTTGAGTGAACAAGAGCAACCGAGTATGCAGTATGTGAATGGTAAATCAGCATGGGAGATAAAGGAGTAATCATTGCATATTCCTAGTTCCTGCATAAAATACGTAATGCCACTCTTCTCCTGCTTTGTGCCTAGCAGTATGCTACATGGTGATTAGGAAAAAGCTTCATTGAACTCTTTCTCTCTTGTATACAGAAGAGATGGACTGTACACAATAATGTATGTCTAGACTGTCCTCTGAGAATAGCCCCCAAGGCCATCCTTACAACAAGATTTGCTGTTCAAATGGACAGCAAATATGAAAGCAGAGTCCAAGAGTGCTGAGCGAGTGCTGAGGGAGCAGGCTTCAGGCCACAGGGGAACCAACACAGACAAGCTGCCTGCGGGCTGCCTGAAGACCTGGATGTATGGAAAGCACAGGCATGGTTCCCTGCTGGCAGGCACCTACCTATGGCTGCAGAACCCTATTACTGTCTGAAATGTAAATTATTATGAAGAAATATTGAGGGAATTTAAAATTAGTCACTTTAGCAGCGCCTATACCCAGGTGGGCATGTGTAATTAGTTATATTAAGAAAACCCTGTGTTTAAAGAAATTATATTGTCCATCTGCTTACAGATTGCTCTATAGATTTTGTTTCTTCCCAAGTTTCATCTCAAATGAACATGCATTTGATTTAGTTACTCTTAAAACTAATGGCTTACTGATGCATAAAATTTTTACTGTCAGTAAAAATGTTCTCTCTAAGTGCATGTCTTATGAAAGAAATGTACTGTTTATCATAGTGCGTTGAGGAGGCATGGAGACTGAGTTCTTCAAAGTGCCATACAGAATCTGCATGGCATAGTAGAGCACACTGAGAGTGTGTGTGCTTTTGACAGGCAGAATTGTCACTGTATTGATGGGAATAGTTAAACCCCTGTGAAAAATCATCGCACAAAGTCACCAGACTACAGAGAACAATGCAACTTTTACATGAAGAAAGTTCAAAGGAAAAGGACAAACTTGTTGAAAATTGGCAAGGTTGAAAATAGATGTCTTTCAATGCTGGAGGTCCTCTACCTTCTCTCCTGTGTTGGTGCTGCACATCTTAACTGAGTCATGCAGGGCTATTCCATAGGAAGGACAGACCTCAGTTTGTTAAGGAAACTTTCCTGCGTGACCATCCAAGAGACTCCAGTACCTGAACTAAGACTGAGGCCCCTTTGCGTCTGGCAGCTCCAGTGACCTGGTGGGTGCCCCACTTGGCTCCCTACACACAACACTCATACCGTCAGGCAAGGCTTCCTCACTGACTTAACCCCAAATTTCCCATAGCTGTCTCAGACGTTAAGATACTTCAAATAGCTTAATATATGAATAATGTAATAACAGCTTGAGCTGGGTGCTTCCAAGGAGGGAGCCTGAACAAAGGACACCCCTGTCATTTAATGACCTCACAGTCTAAGAACAGGAAAGACTGGCCTCATCAGCTCCTGCCATGTCTCTGAGTGTTGGTCCCCTGGCAGCAGGTCCCAGTGCCCTTTGTTAAGCAAAGGCTCAACCTCTTGCCTCAGGTTCCTGCCACCCAGAGCTCAACCTGCAGCTCCACTGCAGCTGCACCCAGATCTATCTGCCCTGAACGTATTCCTTAACACCTTAACCAGCAAAGATCCTTATTTATTGTCTCCAGAGACAGAACTTGAATCTTTATTCTGATGAATAACATAATGATGAGTAACATGATAAGTGCCATAGATCTGTGGTCATTAGTGAAATGCTCTTTTGTTTCTCTCATCTTCAGTGACCTATACCTACTCCTTCTGTCTGAAAAAAGGCTAAAAAAAAAACTTCTTCTAGAAGAAGAGGAGAGGCCACTCTCACCATGTTTGGATGAGTCATTATCATCGAGAATCTCTCTTTTGTCTATTTTAATACCTGACTAACACTCACAAAGTTTAAAAACACAAAAGTAGCACACTGTGCTACTTCTGAAGCCAGTGAATGTCTCAGGGTCTCTACTTACTACCTTAATGCACATGGCTAGGTTTTTTTTTAAACTGCCACATTCCAAAGTAATTTTGAGCTCATTTAGTTGCCTTTTTTTCCTTTGGTCTGGTAATTTCACTCTAAAAATTTTATTTGACTTTCTCTTCTTCCTTGTGTATACATACAATCAACACTTCAAAATTATTTTTAGAGTTCTCGTATCAAGCTCTTCTCTCTCTTCCTCTACTCACTGTGCTTTAGGATCAATAACCCAGCAAAAAGTGCAGATATTCTCTTTGATATCTTTAAAATATGAGTGCCATTCATCATCTGAGGTGTTAGCATATATCCTACAAAAACCATTATTTTTGCATTACGCAGGCAGTGATGGATCAATAGCAGGCTGCTATGGCAGCAGTAATGAAAGTTTCTTGTTTGTTGACTATTCACACTAATAGCAATATAATTAATGGCTCCAAGAAAAACGTAGTCCTATATTCACTTTTAATTTCTAGTGTTGTGTATTCAAGTAGGTAAGAATATAGAAAGTGCAATGAGTATTATGTTCTATTTTCTTTTCTCATGTATTCCAAAAGACAACTGACTCTTAAGTTTAGTTCCACCTGAATAGCTCCTGACTTGTGGTCTTTCTACGAAAACAGACCCTAAATTTTGTGTTTTCTCAATAATTTCTTGTTCCTGCAGTTGCATTGAACTCTCTTTTACTTGAGTGGAAACAATTGTTCACAAATTTACCACTAAAACCTTCTTTTACTTCTAATGACTCTATGCACAAGTACTGCAATATTTTTGATATTTTAATCTCAGCAGTGTTGACCAAAGAGATCATTTTATATATATCTGGTGTTAGAATGTAAGATCCAGCTTGGCTCATTCTAATAAAAAGGCCATGTCTTTTGCACAAAGAGATATTCTTTGAGGAATTAGAATATTGACTTCTTGTTCTCATTCAGAAAACAAAAAATGTCCTCTCCTAATTCATGGTTAGCTTAATAGGACATAAAGAATATTAAAGTTAGGTTTTCCACTGTAATGCTTTAAAGGGGAGCACAAGATGATCTTAAAAGCTAATGCAACTTATTGTTTCTGAAGGCCATTAAAAATATACAGTGACATATTGTTAATTTTTCAAAAGCAATATTCTGAGATATCTATGGAAGATTATTTATTATGATTGTAAATAAATAAATGAGCTATACATTTCAGAAAAAAAACTTTGAAGAAATGTTCTTAGAAACCATAAGACTCACAAAAGTCTACAACACATTTTATTATTACTATTATTATTTTATTTTTCCAAAATGTTCTAAGTGATTCAGATACTTACTGTCTGATTCTAGAAATACTTCATTAAAGGTAAATTTTTTTTCTGAACTATTTAGACATGACCAAGGGCATAGTATATAACTATGAGAACATCCTAATGGGATATTGAAAATCCCGCTAGGATTGATTTACACTCTTAGGGAACTCAGATATCTTAGAAGTTGACTTCTACTAATCACTGTTTAAAGCTCTTTCCATTTTAAGTGAAGCTCAGGAATCCGAGAGCTTAAGACACTTCCAAGACATACCACACACTTGCAAAATACTTGATAATTTTTACTCAATAAAAATACAGTTGCATTTTGAAATTATTTTAATTCCTCAAATTTTGTAAGGTGAGGTTTTTATGACAAAAACTTTCTTTTTAGAATACATCCTATGACCTCTTCTTTTGTGTTTTGTTGTAAAATAACACATATGAAATATCTGATGTACATTTTACCAAGATAATAAAAATGTGGGGTTTCCTTATATTGTACGCATGTCACAACTGATAATTAGTGGAAATGAAAATGATGGAGTTGAGAATATTCTGTGTCTTGAAATGGAAAGAAATTTTAATGAATAACTTAGCTCTATCTCACTCAATGTATTTGTTCTGTGTGCATCTTGCATTTTCATTGAGAAATTTAAAATTATCTACTGTCTCCAAATAGTTGTGAACAATTCATTAAACTTGTTTATGTATGAAAAAAGCAAACATCCAAAGTACTTGGCTATTTAGATCATTGGAGAGGGTCATGTTTACTATCCAAATGCAAGTGGCCCTTGGGACTTACAGTTATTTCTTATTCATTTTTTTAAGCCTTAAGGAGGCATTAGTGTTATGTATTTCACACTGCTTTCCTCACAAGTTGTCTGCAGACTGAATAACCACAATTATTGATCGTCTTACTAACATTTTCAAGTAGAAAAAAAAGAAGTAGTGGAGTGACCAAATAAACATTTGGAGTATAGTTTTGGGAGCTATGAGATGTGTATGTCCAAGATAGATACTTTGTATCTCTGTGTCTTGTCTGTGTGCAAAACAAACTGTTAAAAAAAGAAGAAAAAAAAGAACAAGAAAAAGAAAACGAAAAAGAAGAAAAAAAAAAAAAAAGAAAAAAGAAAAAATAGAAACAGGCATTTCAGAAATTCTATCCACTACCTTTGAAAACAGATTATATAACAGCACAGCGCTTTCCATTCATCATAGGGAAAAACATCTTCTCTTTCTATTTAGTTTTGCTTTCATTTCTGGCTCCATCCCATAAATAAATTGCATTATTTGCCTTTTATCTCTCTGGATAATATTTTATGTAGCTTCTGTCCTGTTTGAGCTACTTACATGGACAGATGGAGTGGAATCCTACCTGCTGGCAATAGTTTAATTTGTGGCAGGAACTCTACCAGTCTTTCTTACCTCAGGCTGTTTATGGCATAACATGAGGCATAACATATCATTTACCCTTGTGATAGTGAAGCAGATGTTGCTCTGCCCTGTGTAATCTCCACCTGGCACCATTTGGATTGCCTATAGCTGTAACACATGCAGTCAAGAGGTCAGCCTGCATGTCACTTGTGCTCTTTAAAATGGCTAAAGCCTTTTCCTCCTGTCTATTTTTAGCCTAGTGCCTGTTAAAGAAAGCATCATATCATTAGTGATTAGCAGAAAGCAAAATTCTACAGAGAAGCCTTTTGCTTTCAGTTGAGGCAGCAGACAGTCCAGTCATTTCTCCTATTCAATTCAAATTTATGATGAGTACTCTTCAGTGATGGATGGTTGTACAGCAACATAGCCAGGGGGAGAACAACAATATTTGTGTAGCAGTTTTTCCTTTTTCTCTTTCCAGATGCATATCTGAAATATCATGCTAGGATTTGCATAAAAAAAGAGCATGAGTATTGAACTTTCAAATGGAATATACTTAAGAGAGTGAGATTACAATACACAGTATTGGAATTACAAAAAAACTCTGTGGTTTAATGGTTTTAAGCATTTGGATTTCCACTCCTAGTACCCCATTCCCAGCCCCAAAGAACAATTTAGGGGTATAGAATTTACTTAAGAATTCTGTGAATCTTTTTTGACATTTATTCCTCAATCCTTCTGGCTTTCAAAAGTGTATGGCAACCTAGACCCATTCTGTCAAATGACATGAAATATTCTTGTCATGAAGAAAGGGAGAAGTAGTTGAAAAAACTCTTTTTAGCTCTCTTTCAGCTCCCATTTGCCAGTAAATTTGCACTTGATTTCTTTAAGAAAACTTCATGGATGTGAACCTGCAGAATGCTGGTAGGCTTAATTTTAATTCACCTGAATTCTCTCTGTAATTAAGCGTCTTGTCTACAATTGCACTTGTAATTAAGTGTAAATGGGAATGAATATAAATGGAAAAAAGTTAAAGACTGAGCAAAGTAGGAGAAGCATAAACTCAAGGAGAAACTCTTTCTTCAAATACTATGCATTGAAAAATACAAAATAAGTGGCATAAATTAGCACTGGCAAGGAAGGAATCTGGAATGATTTTCTGTATGGTATTTATTACAGGACAGGTTAATGAAGTTATATTTAGGATGAGATGCTAGTCAGGGTTAGTGTGGCAAAACAAAATCTGAGTTAGAATTATGCAGCGTTGTGTGTTTTCCTTAATGTTATTGTTGTTTTCTGTTAGTTTGTAGAGGTTTAATCCTCTGTTCCCCACTTCTGAGTCCCTCAGAATGGCTGCTTCCCAAGTTGTTTAGCCCTTTTTTCCTGCCATTGGGTTGCCCCTTCAAAGTGATTGATCCCCTGCTCCTCCCCTTTTGCCTTCATATGTTTGCATGAATCCTTATGGTGCTGCCCTGTCTTTGTAACCACCTGTCATTGTAACCACCGCTCTTTCGAGAAAATTCTGTATCAATCATCCCTAGTCTAGTCTGTGATTTGTGCCTGAGGCTTCCTCCCTCCCCTGTGCAATCCTCATTGGCTCCATTGTATCTCGTACCCCTCCCCTTTCCTTTGCCTGTTGCCTACTTTATGTTTCCTCCCACTACACCCACTCCCTTTATAAGGGCTAGCCAGACCCCTTCCCCTGTGATATTTGTCCTGATCCTGTCTAGGGGTGAAGCTTTCTTGGCGCTCGTACGAGTGTTCACTCTGTCGTTCCTTTGCCTTGGGACTTCGTAGCCTACACCAGTGTGTGTCACCCACACCACAGACTGCCCGCTACCCGGGTGTTCTCAGGGAGAGAGCCTGGGTGCGGCTGCTCTTGTGGCACCCTCCGGTCCCCTGAGGAGCAGCTAGCCGGCGCCTCTCTGCTCCAGTGACCGCAGTGTAAGCTACAGAATTAGACTCACAAAATCATTCCCTCAGTTCTTTTCTCATCTATTTTATAATTTTTGTCTTCATTTTCCAGATCAGAAGGCCATATCCATTTCTCTGCCATCTTTATAACTGATAAGTCAGAAAAGCCTGACATAAGCAGATTCAGAGAAAACTCTTAAATCAGTGAATTTCAAGGTTTCTCCTCTGTTAGTTTAGCTTCATCATGAAGATCTGCAAAAATAGAGATCTACTGATTCAATCTAGAATTGATACTCCTTTCAAAAAAGCCAGAAGCAAACCTTCCATGAGCACCACTGGGACTCCAACCGAACTGCAGATGCCTGTAGAAACACAGAAGTTGTCAGTTTTTAAGATTAGCAAATACTGGGAGGCAGAAAAAAAAATTATTTAATATTTTACATCTTTATTTTCCCCATTAATCTATTTTCGGAAATTTCAAACTTGGATACTATTTCTGTTCAAAAAAATGATGTTTTAAGAGGCTAGTGTTCCCTCAAGGCCACTGAGGATCTTCTTTAGCATCTCTTCTCTCTTCCTTACACACACAATGAGGGATTGTTTGGAGTTAGGTGGAATGGCTTTGGAGTGAAGATCAAATGCACAGAAAATCTAGAACAGCTTATTTTTGCTCATATTTGCAAATATAATTATATTTGTTATCCCTTGATTTTCAGCTGAAAATGAACTAAAAATTCAAGATGGCTGAAGAGCTCATTAAAACATGCACATTTTACTGCTGACTTATAGTAACAAGCTTGATAATAATTCAAGTTGTACTAATGTTTTTTATATTTTTCTTACTACTATTTCTGAAGTATAAAACTTGTTGTAATTTAACGGTTCCCACCTATGATTTTGGAAGATAGAGTTTTAAAGATAAATACGGTGAGTCAGGTATTAAACAGTTTGTTCAATGAAACAAGATCTCCCAGAATCTACAGGTATCAGTAGGTGACGACTGTTGTATTAGAAAACAAATTGTTGTATAAAGAGTATTCATAATATTTTATAAATCAATCAATGAACAATAAAAGTGTAAAATATATGAGTCAAGATATATATAACAGCTAGCCTGATTTATAAAACTGAAGCAAGCAATCCGAATGTTAAAGGCTAACTTCCTATCCATTGATTTAAGATGACATACTCTCATAGAGTGCTATGGTTAAGACTGTCCTTGTAGATCTACATAAAACAAAACAGTGTGACTTACCATTTTTGCCATCTCCAGGGAAAAGCAGAATCATTAGCCACTAATAACATCAGAGAAAAACCTATTAAACATATTATAGGTGTCAAACTAACATGACGACATAAAAGTGAGCGTGAACAGAGACAGCAGCCCACAGGGGATGAAATAATAGTTTTGTCTGCTGCATTTTAGTGTCTGAAGTAGAGTCCATTTGGGTTTATACTTATCAGCAGCAACTGTTGAAAGCAATCTCAAGTTTCAATTTCATAACAACTTTCCTCCTTTGTAACTGATCTTATTCATTAGTATCTGAGAAAAGGTGATGAGCAACAAATATTGGCAAAAGTTAATTATGAAACTCCTATCCCACAAAAACGATTTGCAACACAGTGTTAACACAAGAATAAGTACTCATTCACAACAGTTATATTATGAATTGCTATTAGAATCAGTTCACTAGGCATACTAAGCTCAATCCAAAAGAGTGAAGTGAGAATATGCCTAAAAAGAAAATTCCTTTAAAAATTGATACTTTAAGAATTTATTTTCAAATACTACATGAGAGTAAGGAATAAATAAGATCATGTCTTAAAGGGCAGTCAAGTGAGAATGCCATACACAATGAAAGTTATGTGGAGACACAGAGAAAGATCGGGAACATTTATGAATCTGAACTTATGTGTATAGAAGAAACAGGTAATGAAAGTCAATTAAACTCAGTCAAAACCATCAAAGATTAAACAACAGCAAAAAGACTGGATAATGTAATTTTGAGTTTCCTAGTAATACTTCACTGAGAAAACACATATAAGAGAGGCAGTTTTGGGATGGCAAGGTCTGTAGAGGGTGAGGGTAGGCCGCCAATACGCAGAACTTTTGCGGATGTTTCCTGTGTTATGTGCTACTCACAGAAATATTTTCAAATTGATAGGAGTTAGAAACCATATTCAGGCATTTTTGGATTCCTCTCCAATAAAAGCTCCTTTGGATTCCTCTGCAATAAAGTTTCCCTAGACAAAACCAAAGAGAAATAAGACATGTTAGAAAGTAAGAAGTGCTATAGTCTGGCACCTACTATTACTAACAATTTTTGATTGAGAGTATAACCAGTATATTGCTTTAAAATTGTAGTCTTAACTGCACATAGGATTTTAAATATTTGGATTTTCAACTACAGTCAGAATTTTTAACAGCCATTCACTCATCGTCACCTGAAAACTTATGACAGGCTTAATAAATAACTTTGGTTCTTCTGTAAAGAGCACTGACAATCAAAGTAGGAAAAGGTATTTTCATATTACTTTCAAAGGAAAATACAATTCTGTAATGTTTCTGATCAATATTGAGTCTGTTAGTGAGTTTTAAAAGAAATAGTACTTTGAAACAACAAAGTTTCATGGAATTAACAAAAAAAAATATTCATGTAATACAGTAAAAATTATCTTGAGGTATCTTTGATTTTCCATGAAGCCTTGTGCACTCCTGTAATGCGATCTCAGAGCCATATTCACTGATATGGGTAGTGAACTTGAAATGAGCTCTTGGTGCCAGGAATGGTGCCAGCTCAGGAAATGTCAGTAGAACTGCTCAGGACTTTCATTAAAATAAGTATGCTTTAACTGCACTTTATTTTTTCATATTCAATACTTAAAATGGGTGGTGGCTTAGAAAAAAATGCAAACATATTCTGTATATTTTAAATAATAAAATTTTAAAAATAATGAGAAGAAAAATACAAAGTAGAATTAGAGACAGCTAGATCTTAAAAAGCAATTGGGTCTGCAAAATTTCCTGTTAGTTTTCTTAAGATCTACAGAATTTGTCATGAAAAATATGATGATTATTGCACCGAATACCTGGCAGTTTAAGAAAATATACATTCCTTCATTTTGGAATTTTTTTTCCTTTTCAGTAGTTTCTCTTCTCTCTCAGGAGAGTAGAAGGAGAACACTCATGCCATTTAGGTTTCTCTAGAACTTTAGAGAAAGAAGTACAAGTAATAGCTTATGGTGTTATGACTTATATGACTTGATATTTTTTTTCCAAAAAGGTGGTAATAAGTCAGTATCATGTGAATTTACTAAAACTTTTCCATGTTAATTGCATTCATTTTTTTTCTAATCATATTCTAGACTAATTAAATTTATCCCTTTAATAACAGAATGATAAAATTTCCTTTGCTGTTTTCTGGTTGGACAGATGTGAATGGATATTTTTAATTTATTTAAAAGCTTTAAAATTTAAAAAAAAACCCTAAATATTCACAATTTAGTAAGAAAATATTAAATACCAGATTGATAAGAGTCTGAAGTGATTAGTACTAATGACAATGCTTGACATATACATTTGTCTTTTTGATCAAAGCATGATATCTTACATGTAACACAAGAATAGTGTGAATTTGTTTAAACTTGATTGACATCTTATAAAAGTGATATGCTTTGACAAATAAGAAAACAATATTTTAATTTAAAAAGAGCATTCACAACTGAAAGCATCCACTCAAAGAAGAACTCCTTGAGCAATAGACATAATACACCTCTCAGAGGTACCTCTTTGAATGTATCATATGAAAAATACGGTAAGAGTACTTCGCATTTCAGATAATTTTCTGCTAAGGACCACAAAGCATTTTAGCTATGCATTGTATTATACCAATGCATTGCTGTGCAATATCTGAAAGTCTTGTATTTTTGACCACCATTTCATAAGTGGAGAAACTGACTCACCAAGTATAATACCAAGGTTGTTGAATGGATTCTGAATTAAAAAATAATTAAAGCTAAATCAGTAAATGGAAAATGATTTACTGAGGGTCAGCTGTGCCAAAATAGTTAAGTATACTTATTTGATAAGATAAATTCCTCTAAACAGAGGAAATACAATAATTTTAATCTGGACTCCAGTAAAATATTTGACATAGTGTTAGTTGTGTGGGAGATTTGAGGTCACACAGGGAAGTAAAGAATTAGTCCAGGAATTATAAGGTGAGTTTCCTTTGAGGAGAAAGAGCAAATTATAGTGAAAGGATACAATACGTGTTGATGAAGTCCTTACTGGTCTGCTAGAGGATTCCCTCATAGAATGATCATTGAATGGCTGTTGTCTTTATATATCCTTAATAATGTCAGTTCCATGAGAGCTCTGTGCATGCTGATGACAGAGAAAGAACAAGGAGCCATCACTAAAAAGAGGATGGAAATCTTCCAGGACAAATATGAGCAACAGAAAGTTAAATTCAGTAGTAAAAAAAAAAAAAAAAACCTCACAATAAAGAAGCATTTAGAAATGAAAAAATGTCTCCTGTTCAGAGAATGGAGACAAGGGTTGTAGTGGTAAGACACTGATACAAAGTAGCTGAGTTGGCTGTAAGAAACAAATTTTACTACAAAATTGATTTGCAGAAAAGAAAAAGGAAAACACTGACATTCTCACACGGCTGTATTAATTAATCCTGATCAACACTCGCTGCTGCCTTTTGCTTTTTCCTCATTATCCTTGTTATCTAGTCAGTCAATTAAATCAACATTTAATTCTAAGGAAGACAGTTGCTGCAATAAAGAGCAGAATTGCCTTAGTTCACCTCGACTCCACAGTATGCCAAGATTGTCAGAACTGCCAAGAAAGCCAAGTCTTCATGTTCTTATTTTAAAAAATCACACTTCAAAAATCCTTTCTTACAGAAAGCCACAAAACTGAAGTTGGCAGAATTCCTCCCTCTTTCCTAAGTTCCTGCTCTGCAAGTTGCACACTTTGACATGTGGGTTACATGTAATATCAAATCTACCCACTTACATCCTTTCCTTCTGGTACATATAATCGTAAATTTCATATCAAAGAAAAACAGGACAAAACAAATACAGTAGCAACAGAGATAGGCACTATTCCTGCAGAAACAAATACTTCCTTAAAATAAAACCTGCCTGGTAATCCTGAACTTACTGGCATGGCTCACACCTGTAAATATATTCTAACCTTAATGTGCATTCAGGTTCCTTTTATGATCTCTTATGACTTTTAACTTGGGTTTTCCTCCTTCTTTTAAAGAGAATCTATGTGACTTTTCATAAGTGCCACGTTTTTATCAAACAAAAAAACTAAAAATATTTGTGACTACAGAAACTATTTCTTTCATGTAATATATATTTTTGGAATAGAGTAATATTCTTATACCTTATAGAGGAGGGGAGAAAATTCTCTTGGTTTTCTTAAAAGTACAAATAATCTGATCCTATAAATTCTGTGACTTCAAATTAACAGCAGTAGGTCATATAATTAATGTCAAACAAATAATGTTAGAATGCTGATGACATTTTTTCATCATTTTAGTCCATTCACAGGTTTGTTTATGTGAAAATACTGAAATTAGTTGCATGCCATTTCTTTCTTTAATGAACTTGAATTTATGTTTTTGCTGTACAATATGAATTCAGTGCTCTTGAAGGGAAAAATGTTGCACTAGTCCTGTGGCAGGAAGGGGAATCTCCTACCTTGTTTTACTGTTGTACTTTAGTTTTGACCAGGAAAAGAGCCCTTGTGGTACTACAATTAGCAATGCATTCTGTTATTACAACCTACGGACAACAAAATAATGTAGTAGCGGATTTCATGTGGAGAACTTACTTGGCTTATTAAGTCTCAATGTTCTTATTACAGAAATGCCAGCAATCTGTATTTTTCTGGCAATGAATACAGTGTATACACAGGATTTTTATAAAGGAACATTTTTCAGCATGTTTTTCCCAATATTCTTTACTGTTAACAACAAAATCTAGTTTAAGTTTTGAAAACTGTGCACTAAGAATGTAAAAACTGCAGTTAAATAGTTATAAATTTAGACATCTCCAGGAAAAAAAAAAAATCTTTGCCATCTACTTTGTAACAATTTAAAGTTGAGAAAACAAGATTAAAAGGGAAAAAAACCCCTCAAAAATATCTATTTATAGTCACAGTGCACAAAGTAAACCTGATTAATTTATTTTCAAGGAACATGCAACATAGCTCTGGGTGATGAAATCTCTTGCTATTGGTTTGGCTCCATTTTAGTCAAAGATTTTACCACTTCTGCTTTATTATCTAAACTTTGATTTGAAATGACATTGAATAGACTAAGACTAATTTTTCTTTCCATTCGTTGCAGGAAGGTTAAGCCTGGAGAAGAGAAAAAGGAAGAAGGGAAATAATTTTCACCTGTTTTCTAACATACTTTATCAAACATCCTGAGAATACAGTGAAGTCTTTATTTTGTTCATCCCCTGAAAACACTGCAGTTTTTAGAATATATCATATCACCTTCAGGAAAAATCTGTATAGCAATTAAAAGATAAATTTTTTTTCTTGTGTTTTAACTGCTAGACATTGATCTGATGGCCAAATATTTACTATGTGCTGCTGGCCAACATAATAGAATAAAAAAAAAAGATAAAAATGGTACTAGCAATGTCTGTAAGCTTTAGCAAATTGTGTTGTTTTAGGAACTACTCTTGACAATTTAAGTAAGATTTTATTTTAAGTTAATTATTCCTGTGAAGGAGTTAGGTATCCAGTCAATTTTACTATACAGGCAAAAAAAAAAAATATCCAGCAGATAGGAAGATGAAAAATTTCTATCAACTCAGGCTAAATAGTCAATGAAATATTAGTGGGTAAACAAACTTTCCTCACTTCTTGCTACGCAAACAGCAGTAAGTTCAGCAGAAAGAGGAATGCTGATGGTAATGACAAAACAACGAAGTCAATTGTTCACATCAGTACGTAAAGCTTCAAAGTTTGCAGATAACACAATCACTACCATTCATAACACAGTTGACTTCTCCTGACATGTGTTTAAACCTTATCTAATAAAATGTGTAATTTTTAAATAATGTAATCTCACCTTCTTCAAAAGCGCCTTATCTTTTATTAACTTTTTTTTCCCCCAGGAGTGAAATAATGACACAATCAGCAGCCTATTGAAAGACTTAGTAGAATGTGTTATTTGCATTGCAGGAGAGTGATCACTATAAAAAAATGTGTGTTAGTGTGTACATTAAAGTCCAGACAAACAGTACATACTGACTATATATAAAAAATACCACAAACAGGATGTTCCACTGACTTTGCTTCTGTGTTCCTGGCCAAATAAATCTATTCCTTATCATACAATTTTACACATACTTTCTGCATGAGTCAGGCAACTATTTTATTATGATGGTTTGGAACTGTTGTAACTACTAAAGTCTCTATTGGGTCTAGAAGATGCCTATATTCTTAACTCTTTCACAGGTCAAAGATAAACCCAATTTAGATAGAAACATATTGCTTAAGAATATTTAGATCTTACTGAGATTCAGATCAGTGAGTATTCTGAGTTAAATGAAGTTGGTATCCGCACACGTATTAAGGTGGGACAAAGAACTCTGAGGGCATCTGTGGTGTTATCCTCCCAGTTCCTGGTATTTAGCCTTGTCTTAGGAAAAAAAAAAAAAAAAAAAAGTTACGGTATGCACAGTAAAAAGTTACTAAAATTTTTGATTGGCTGCTTAGAAGCCGCCTGAGATGAGGATATGAATATTAGAATAAGGCGATGCAGTTTACCTTTACCGTTCTCTTCCTCTTGACCAGACAGAATCCTGTTTGTTTTCAGGGTGGGTTAGGGAACTTAAGTTGTGTATGTGATACGTGCTCCAATGTACACTCTCACTTTAAACAGTTTTTGAAAGAGTTTCATGAATGAATTTGAATAGCACATTGTGACGATGCTAATCTTCTTTCTTTCTTTATTGCGTAACAATCACATAACAATCAAACTTTGCAACTGATGTTGCAAATGCATTGCCTTCTTCTAAACAAACAACATTTGAAACTTCACTGCACACTAGATATGTATATCAGACATTATCTATATTTTGATGCCTTTTTCTGTGGTGTAAAGTTTATATTTTGTTAGAAGACTATAATATAGTGTGCTATAGCAAATAATATAGAAAGGTATAACAAAAAATTTAGAAAAATAATACATTTGTTATTTCCTTTTCCGCTGCTTTATTACTTTTGCCTTTTTCTCACCTGATTTTCAGTCACTACTTCTTCTTTTTGGCTAAACAGAACATAAACCCATGTAATGAATATTTTTTTATTTTTGATTTATATGCAATGCAACTGTGAAATTAGGGTGACATTAACTTTTTTCCTAAGTAGCTATGTAGTTCTCTGCATTCCTAAGAAAGAATGAAGGAGTCATGAAAGTAGAATCAGAGTTGGAATGCAGCAGTGTCTTGCATCTGAATTAACATGATATTGTGACAAGCCAAAAGATTTGATGAGGTAATGCATATACTTCATGGTCCTGAATGATTGTGCTAGTCCATGTGGAAAGCTCACTTACGAAAATCACGTAATGTAGATATATGAACCACTAGCTGTTTATCACTTTGACAGATAGTCTCCCCAATTTCTTCAGATTCAGACATCTGTACACAGGCTGTAGTTTTATAGATGATGTAATAGAAGAATGTGAATCAAAAAAAGCTGAGATCACTCATTTATTGATTTGACCTTTCACGCACAAATTGTTTAGTTGATGTAAGGTGTAAAAAGTAACAAAAACATCAGACTAGACTATCTCCATCTTTTGCTAATGGTTTATCAAGATCTGTGGGTTGGATTTGCATTTCTCTGGGGGCATATTTTCCTCATTTGTTTCTACTGTTTACAAGTACCCTAGCCATTTCAATATCCATGAATAGTGAAAGATAAGGGTACAATGCAAAGGTTTATAATTTATGAGCACCATCAATTAGTTTTTTTCCTTAGTAGTTTGAGATCTGTTTTTCTAGATTTGTTATCTGATCTGTTCAGAACTTGGCCTGGGCCTTTACAAGCAACTGTTGCTACTTTGATCCTCTGTGTATCCATCCAAAATGTTCTTCTTTTTTTGTCTAAGGCCTAAGTTAAAGTGTTCTCCGGAGAAGTATCCTTTTACAGGGAAGTTCTTTTATTCTTTTCCTATGCATCACTGTTATACAAGTAATACGATTTTTTACACATAGAGTCACAACTGAGAGGAACCTTTTTTTTTTTTTTTTTTTTTTTTTTCCTATATGGTTTATTATGGTACTACAATAAATTAAGTTTAAATGGCAAGGAACCTTGAAGATGTGTTCAGCTTCCATGACCTACCAATCCTCCTTTAATGCAACCCAGGGTGTAGCTGACCTTCAGGAATGTGAGTAGGCATCTCATCCTTCTCTTGTATCAACTGCACCACTCACCTACATGACATCTGCAAACCTGCTGCGGGTGCACTTGATCCCACTGCCTGTGTCACTGACAAAGACACCAAAAGGCACTGGTCCCAAGACAGAGCCCTGAGGGAACCACTCATCACAAGCCCCGAACTGGACATACAGTCTTTGACCACAATCTCTGGCTATGTCCATCCAGACAATTCCTTCTCCACCAAACCATCCATCCTTCAAATCCAGATGTCTCCAATTTGGCAATAATAGTGTCATGTTTTCAACTGCCTGTTGAAAACCTTCTGTAGTAGTTTAGGTGACATCAGGTGACCTTCCCTTGTCTGTTGTCACAGTCACTCCATCTATAGAAGGCCTCCAGACTGGTCAGGCACAATTTGCCCTTGGTGAAACCTGCTGGTTACCTCAGATAACCTCCTAGGCTAGGCCTAGTGACCTAGGCACTGCATGGGCCTGGCCATTGTTTCCATAAGGATCTGCTCCATGACCCTCCCAGGCACAGAGGTGATTGTGACAGATCTTCCTTTCTCCCCCTTTTTTAAAAAACAGCTAGGAAAAGGGTCAGTGACCCTAGGATACCTGAGCACCATGAATTTTCAAATACCGTAGAGAGTCACTTGGCAATAACATCAACCAGTTCCTTCAGGACCCTAAAGCTACCTTGAGAGAACCCATAGATAAATACGTGGCTACTGAGTTTCTTCAGTTAGTCCTGAACCTGCACTTCCATTACAATGAGATGGATTTTTCTCCCTCACCCTCACCTGCAGGTTCAGGGACTTGAGAGACCTGGGAAGTCAGACTGACAGTAGAGACCAGGGTGAAGAAATTACTGACTAGCTCAGCCTTCTCTGTATTTGCTACCTGTTCTTCCTTCTCTTTTATTGGTTGGGGACACTTTCCTTGGCCTGTCTCTTTGGACTTATGTATTTATAGAAAACCTTAACATTACTCTTCATATGCCTTCTCAAATCATGTACCGTTCCATCTGTCCTTCAGCATTCCTGATCCCAGTCTTACATATCCAAACTTAATCCCTGTATTCTTCCCAGGAAAAAATGTCCCTACTACCACTGACTGTGCATTTCCTTCTTATTTCTCAGTGTGAGGAGCAGGTGTTTCCTCAGCCGTGCCATTTTCTGATCTGCCTTACTTGATTTCTCACACACTGTGATGGAGACCTCTTGTACTCTAACCAAAATTATTTTAAAGACAGTTCTGGACAGCCCCATTGTCCTTAAGAATAGTTTCTCAGGGAATATAATCCATCGTTTTTTTGAACAGATGGAAGTTTACTACTCTAAAGTTCAGGGTCCTGACTTTGCTCTTTGCCAGTCTCAAGATTATGAATTTAAAGATATTAAAGTATCTTCCTACAACTCCAACACTTTGTCAACACACTGTCTAGAAAAAAAACCATATAATTAGAAGCCAGAAGTGTCTGTGATCTGTGCCTTTTCCTTAGATTTTCTTGGACATTGCTTGTCTTCTTTCTGTTTTGGTTTTCTTAATTGTAAAATGTGAATAATAATACTTTCTTAGCTCAAGAGGAATATGTATCAGCTGTCTGTGGAATAAAAAACCTGTAAAGCTTTTTTTTCTTACTAACTTACTGGGCTTTATTTGTGAAATGAAATTGTAATAAATTGAAAAGTACACATTAAGTCTGCAAAGTGTAGAAAATAATAATAATTGTCTTAATTAGGAAATACAGTGATAGATTTCAGTGTTTTTTTAATTGTATAAACAATAGTACAGTGAAATAGTGTGGTCTATCTGAAAAGAGGTCTTCAAAGACAAAAACAGATGCACTGATTTCTGTGTGGCCAGGTGAAATTATGTAATTGAAATATATGCCTGCCAGTTATAAAGGGGAAGAAAAATAAACAGAAATTAAGCTAATGAGAACAGCACACTGGCAACAGCAGCCAAAAAGGAGATAGATTGGATAAATATTACTGAACAGCCCTAAAAATACCCTGGAACATTGCAGACATGCAGCGTAAAGTGATAAGCAAAATCAAGATCAAAGGATTTTGAAACATCCTCCCATAAAATAGAATTTACAGATTAATGGGGACTTTTTCTGCCACACTTGCTTTTTCAATTATAATTGTATTCAGTTTTCATAGAACACTTTTGAGTGCACAGTTGCATTCCGTGCTCCAAGAATAATTAATAATATTTTTTCCTTAAAATGCCTTCTCAGAATATTTTTTTTTCACTGCTCAGGTTTAATATAAATTTTTTCTTTGGGATAAATATTTGTAATTTTATTTTTTGTTGAAATAAACCATGTTGCTTATGAAAATTAAGAATTTGTGAAACCTTTATTATTAGACACAGTTATAACTGGAGAAAAAATATGTTTATGAAAGGTTACAATATAATGCCAAGCCAAGATTATAGAGGTCTTTTATATAACCTTGTGTAATACTGATTCCCACAAAATCATTTCATTTGAGAGTTCTTGGCTGGAGAATTAACCTCAAAGCATGATAAAGACAAGACTCTTCAAAATAAGAATACAACCCAGAAACTATATAGATAAATCAAAATATTTTCTATCTAACATCTGAATATCTTTTTTTCTCACTATTTCATGAAGTCTACAAAGAATAGTGGTAGCTAACATTAAGTTACCTTAAGAGACTTGCATTTATGTTCCTGTTCCACCTATTTGATCTTGAGCAAGTGACTTAAGATGAAATTTTTGAATAGATGAAGATAAACTCAGAGACAATTAGGAGGTATGAGTCTTGCATCTTAAAAAATCTGAAGGACAAACGCATGCAGAATTTGCAGCTGAGGAATTTATAGTGCTGAAGAGTCCAACAGCTGCCCCTGAATACATCAGGTCTAGAAGCAACAAAGCCATGCTCAAGAAATCCTCTATTCAATGTGAAAAATCCTGCTCCTCAAGAATATTTGTTCAACAATATAAACTTGATTTCAGATGAATTTTTTTACGATTTTTACATCCAGATTTGGAAAGAGGTTATTGACCAGTTCCTATAAAATTACCTTTTTTGTTCAACTTGTACAGGAAGTCTGAACTGTGACATCTGAATCTGATCTACTTCTGCACCTGAAGTCATACTCCAAATATTTTATAGAGATTAACCTCTAGTTACTCAGATCTCTCATTTCTGAAGGAAGTGAAATAGCACCTTCCAGAAATGCCTTAAATGTTCTCAGACACTGCTAAAGAGAGGCAGTAAATAGCTAACATAACTGTCACATTTATGGCAGGCTATAACAAATTTGAAAGATTTAGTCCATATAATTAATCTGTACCTGATATTCCACAACTATTTTTTTAGGGCAAAATAAAATATCTGAGGCAAACATGTCACCCTTTCAATTTTGCTCCAGATGAAAATTTTACCTGTTTGTGAAATTTTTCAGTAATTTTACTGTGCTGCTTGATTATAGAGTGTAGCAGTAAAGATAGCAGAATTTAATCTCTTTTTTAAGAGTAGACAGTAAAGAAACTATCAAACCTACTCCACCAACATCACCACCATCACCAACCCCCTCACATGCACACATCTGCAGTCTGCCAGCTTACAGTGCTAATATTTACCACCATGACTACCAACCCCAAGAGATATGTCAAGCAAAAAGTAAGCAGAGGCTGGTGATATGTCCATTTGAATGTGCAAACATGTTAAAAGAAAGTCTGCACTTCAAAGGAGTCTGTCATGGTGAAGTCACCAGCAGGACTTCAGCAATGCAATTTTTATAAATGAGTGCCCAGTAAGCTAATATGCTTTTTGAATACAAGTCTTTTGTGCCAAATGATAAAGTACAATCATTATCAATCTGGTAAAATGAATGAACTTTCAACAAGAATTGACGGTGCATAATCTGTACGCACTTTGTCAGTGCTGCACATGGCACAAAGGAGAGTTATCTGAAACAAATCCCTCCTGTAAAGGAAGAATAGGAATCAGTAAATATATAAAGTGGCTATCACACAGGGTGATAACGTTTATGATGTGTCAATTGTATTGTGTGTAATATACAGGACAAATGAATTTCATATGGGTGAGTGTTTATTGTCCACATGTGCACCAGCAAGCAGGGTAGCTTAAGAAAACTTCATGCTGAGACAGTTCCCATCTTCTACCTGTACATGAAGCAGATTTTATTGCTATCCTAATGGAATTTCCACTTTCTGGTTCTTTCAATCAGAACAAAACTCAGTCTCGTTTCATGGGAAAAAAAATCTCAAATCTGCACTAGCTTTGATGTCACAAGTTTGCTTGTAGTGACAACAAAAGGAGAAAATAGGTCAGAATTGAGTCCTTGAGAATTGAGTACAAAAATCACATGCGACATTCTGATGTAGGAAAATCAGCATAACAACAGACTTATTTGGCATATCTAAGACAAAAGATTTCTACAAGTTCTCTGTCCTACAACATCGAGCAGCAATAACTTAATGATGTGATTGCATTTCCTGTGAAAAAATAGGGGTTTTTATTGCAAACAACACTAATGTATGAATATAAAATTTGAAATCTACTTGGTTCAGGCTTCTGACCCCAGCAGGGACCTGTGCAAACATTTTAGAAGAAATGAAAGAATTCAGCTACTGATAAAAAAACCCCATGTCTATAGGTCAGCAACTTTAAGGAAATATATACAACACAATAAAAAATGCCAACAGCTATAACTCATATTTTGTCACATTCTCTTATCCTCTCAAAAGCAAATTATGTCTTAATCAAAAGCAAGTATGTCCAAGACAACTATGTTATGAATAAGGAGTAGGTGCAAGTTACTTTAGGTTGTGTAGTTGATTTACTGAACTGTCCTATTTTCATTTTTCTACATTCAGAGACTCCACGTGCAAAAATCTGATGGCCTACTGTACCTGTGAATTGAATTCTACAGATGTGTAGAAATCTCTATGACTTCCTTCAATGAGAATAAATCAGTAAAGATGATTTAGTGAGATGGTGTATGTACATCAGCATATGATTTAATTGCTACTTTTTTCTATTTGTTTGGGACTGTATACCATTGTGTAAGTAACACAGTTAAAACACCATTTCCTGATAAAAGAAGGATGTTGATATTATCCCTATCTTTAAAAATCAAATGACTTTTGTTCTATTCAGGAACTCTAGATGAAGAGAAATTGTAGAATTGCAAAGAGATGAAATCCGGGGAGATAAATTATTTGATATATATGGTAATTAGGTGACATTGTGATAAGAACCTTAGAAACATGATAGATAGACTTTGCAATACAATGTTTCACTGATATTTTTTCTGCATACATGCTCATTCTTTCCTGTTCAGAACAATATTCAGCTGCTAATCTCTTTATACATGTACTTGTTCTTTGCCCTTTTGGTCTCATTCAGAGCCACATGAATCACTCCCCTTCCAGTTCACGTAGCATTCTATGAACATTTCTGATGGTTCAGCTAGCACACAAATCACAGGCAATAAATATGTAAATTGTTCATTTTCATGTCAACACGATGCCTTCAATAGACTTTTCATGCACAAAGAGAGTTGCTGGAAGTTGTGCACCTTCTAAGAAATGAAGCATGACTAGGAGAAGTTTACCCTGGTTATTGATAAAATCAATATAAATCATTAAATACTTTTCTACTATTTGCAGATGCAAGTATAAAAATTACAGGATGCATAGAAAAAAATGTATTGTCTTGGGGAAAATACACTTTAAAATTCATATAGTAAACTTTTGTTGAAAATAATATGTGCAGTTGGAGGCATTGAAATCTGAGCTTCAGACAGCAAAGAAAGGAATTTAAAGAAAATAGTTAATTTGGGAGGTGATGCACAAAACCAACCTAAATATGAAAAATTATCCATAACCAAATTATACAAGATCATTTTACTTAGTAATTCCTCTGTTGTATTAACACTTTCATTTTTCTTATTCATCCGTCCTGCTTGAAGGCAACAGTGCAACCATTATGGATAAAATTGTCCTAAATTCACCAAAGTAATTGTCTTTCCTGTTGATGTAGAATATTACAGTGCTGAGGCCAGACATCTAGAGAGGTAGAAGCATATTTTCTTCAAAACACTGCACCTAAAAAATTCTTAAATACTGCACCTATCTTCACACCCACCACCAGAAGTAAACTTACCAAAAATCACAGGCCAGTTCAGAGGGGACTTGTCTCCAGCTCATTTTTTAATGCTGAACTTTAAAATATATGCCATTTTCTATTCCATTTTACAACATGGCTAGTTTATAGTTTAGGGCTGCTTTATATATTTCAGTTGTCCCTTTTGTAATCACAATTGAATTGTTGAATTTGGAACAGTTTCAGATTATACAATTTATATCAAATTTTCTTTAAAATACCTTGATTTTTAGACCTTTGGACATCTATCTTGAATATTAAATAACTACCAGA
This sequence comes from Pyrgilauda ruficollis, assembly GCF_017590135.1. Classification (NCBI taxonomy): domain Eukaryota; kingdom Metazoa; phylum Chordata; class Aves; order Passeriformes; family Passeridae; genus Pyrgilauda; species Pyrgilauda ruficollis. The sequence continues at coordinate 2,064,847 of NW_024531266.1, forward strand.
TGCTCAGCAGTCATCATTTCCACAGCCTTCCCTGCTTGCTGTGTCGCATTTTACCTCCCATGTCTCCAGACCCTGTCTCACACAGGCTGACTCGGTGTCATGTTAAACAGTTTTGCTGCTGCTGAGCTGCCTTTCCTGCCCTGCACTCTGTGTGCAGCACTGATTGCTACCGTGCAGACCTATTTTTCGCTGTACAGCCATGTTCATGCCTCAGTGATTTCACCTTCACAGCCTTTACTAATGGATGACTGTGCAACCATAGTAATACGGTAGGTAAGGCAACTGCTTTCTGTCTCAAAAGTGTACAGTTGCTGTCTTTCTCTCTTAATCTGAGACACTGTTTGACATAGTATTTCGCAGATACCAATATCATTTGGTGTGTCCATGCTCAGCATGGTCCATGCTCACCTTGCCAGCATGCTGAGCTCCTACAGCAATTAGTAACTGTCGCTGCATGTATTAATTTCATAAGATAATGTCAGATCTTTGGTATTGGCTAGTAGTGGGGGTTTCAGACATATTTTAAAGAAAGACTTTGCACAGGAAAAATACGTTAATAAGCATGTAAAATGTGTCTTACTCCTTTCCGTTAGCACAAAGCTTGTTCTCGAAAGAATGACTTTACATTTATGGTTACTGAGTGTATGGTGTTGACACAAGCAATATTCTCCAGTACTTATTCCTGTGGTTTATTTTTTAATTGGAAATGTTCCTAGAGTCCAGCAGTTTGGGGACTGACTTTAGAGTTAAATGAGTGATTGGCTGCCTTTTGAAGTTTGGGCTAAATTTCACAGAATGTCTCCTTTTCACAGGCCAAGGTCTAATTTCTCCATCATTCTGCTTCCTGTGATGTCATTTTCCTCTCTTACCTAAATTAAACCTTTGGGATTCTGAGAATCTCATATTTTATACTGAAAGAAGGCAAGCAGCAACAGGGTGAGAGGACAAAGTCTTAATCTGTACCAGAGAAGGTTTAGGTTGTATATTAGGAAGAATTTCTTCACAGAAATGGTGATTAGAGATTGTAATGGACTTTGCAGAGAGGTTGGTGGAGGCTCTATCCCTTCAGGTGTTTAAGAAAAGGCTGGATGTGGTACCTAAGTGTCATGGTCTGGTTGACATGGTGGTGTTTTGTCATAGGTTGGACTTGATGATTTCAGAGGTTCTTCCAGCCTGATGGATGCTGTGAAAATGTCACACACGATTGTTTTCTAAAACAGCTATGTTGATTTTCTGTTATCTTTTAGACTATCTACTAAATTGTTAGACTATCTAATATCTATAAAATCCTTCTGAATATGTGGTGGTTTCTCTGACATGTATTCTGATGCTGACTTTTGGTATCAGCCCTTCAACCTGTGCCATGAATCTGGAATAACTCAATCCCCTCACTATCCAGAAAGGTTGAGTAGAGTCTCAGTTCTGACTTTTGTCAAGCACAGATTTCAAATCCAGACTTGAACAAACCTATTAAAGTCAAATAGGACCAGAATTTGCAATCAGATTCCAGATGTTTCCTTAAAAAGCAAACATAGACCATGATTTTATTTAATAGAAACCTGCATGGAAATTGTAATGCCTAACTGTTAGGATAATAGTTTGAAACTGTCATTTTAACATATTTTAAAGACATGTAAATTCTTTTTAAATTGCTTGTAAAAAATACTTTCATCTAGTGATTTTATCTGCTACTGTAAATACTAAAATCTTACATGAAAATTGAGTTTTATGTTCTTGACAACTGATGCTCTCAGAAAATGCCATAGAACATGGAGTTCACAGCAAAAGGAATAAAGAGATGTCAACAATTCATTGTTAATAAATACCTCACAGATGTTCTTCCAACTGTAAGTAGTAGCAGGTATCAAATGTTCAGCTGGCCATATGACAGAAAGCTGAAAATGCACTTCTGGCTCTCATACAGGCAACAGCACATAACAGCTGCTGGTGCCTGGCTGGTGGTGTGTGATGAAACCATGATCTAGAGGATATCAGTTCTGACATGTAGTAGGAGACAGAGAATACTCGGGACAGTGTTTGTGAGCCTGTTCAGCCTGCCAGCTCCTGAATAATTAGCCTCTCAAGAGAGCTGGCGCTGGCTATACTTGCCTTTCATTAATTGAGATACCTTCCAATTTATGTTTACTGACAGATTATTTTCTGCTTAATTGATGACACTGACCACATGCCTTTGTTTCACACCTCATTTTGTTACATGTGGATGTATTAGCATTTTAGCAACTTGTTGCAGTACCTAAATCCATGCACTATGGTAAAGAGAGAAATGTCTGGTCTATAATGGTGAAGGCGAATCCCAGAGTTCTCGGTTTCATTCCCAGCTTGTCTGGAAAAAGTGTGCATTGGTGCAGAAAACCCTCTGATAACTGAGTTTTTCTGGAGGTGTTGAGAACCTGTAATGTCCATTGAAAGGTTGTCATTAATCTTTTTGAAACTGTTGCTTAGTTGAAAAGAAGACTTATGAATTTATGCAGTCATGTTGGCTTGAAGACATTGTCTTGATGGTCTCAAGACTAGATAAATAGTCAAGAGACTATCTATAAGACTCATGGAGAATGAATGTCAGAGTAACATTTCTGAATATTCAGGGAAGAGGTGGTCTGGAAGTAGCAATGAATTTAGCAAGGCTAAATCATGTCTGGCTGACCTGATTGCTTTTTATAACAAATTATAAGATTTTGGGACAAGGAGAGACTAGAGGATATCGCCTACATTTACCGCAACCAGGCTTTTGACACTTAGCTTCCACAATGTTTTATATGATTTAGAACGCCATAGTGGGAATGAAAGGCCAGCAGTTAGACAAAAACCTGGCTGGATGGCTGATCTCAGGGGGTCTTGGCAAATGGGTTGTATGCTGCTTAGAACCTGGTAAGACAATGGTGCCCATACTATGATGTCTTGTTCAACAACTTCCCCAATGGCCAGGGGGAGGGAAAGGAACATTTTCTTCTCATGCTGGCAGGTGACACAAAACCAGGAAAGCTGGTCACTACTGGAGAGCAGGGTTGCCATCCAGAGCAACTGGTTCATGCTTCTGGAATGGACCTTGTGCAGTTCAGCATGGAGAAATGCCAAGCCCTGCTTCTGAGAAATCAGAGCCTCAGGCAGAGGGGCAGTCTAGACATGGCCTGCCTGGGCAGCAGCTCTGCAGAAAAAGCCCTGTGACCCTTGGGGACAGTGAGCACATCCTGGAGCTGACAGGAGCCACCCTGGGGCTGGCGGCATTTGGCACTGAAGGCACAGGAACTACTGAAAATGGCGTTTGTTTTCTGATTAGTAGCAGATTGTTTGCACTGGAAAAAATAGCAGTAATTTGCTTATGCTTACTTAAATGTATATTTGTCTTGTCTGTGACTCCTCGTCTCAACTGGTAAGAACAAAAAGTACATTTTTCTGCTTTAAAGAGAGAAGAAAATAGTCTTATTTTCCAATGCTGCATATTTATGAAAGACAAGGAAAGCATTTTTAGGTATTGCTTTGGAAAGGACACTATCTAAACAGCAGACTGAGACCAGAGTCAGGAGGCTGGTGAGGTTCCACTGGGAGGAAGCAGCAGCATCAGTTAAAGAAAGTTGGAAGCAGGAGAGGCTGAATGCCAGAATTGCTGAACATTGGAATAAAAGGGAAACAAAAAATGATGCAGGTGAGATGACAGATAACAAGACAGATTTCAGCAGGATCTAAAAGCATGTAATTGGCTTCTGACAGAGGGAAAAAATAAAAGGTTCCTCTTTCCCTTCCCCAGATGCTGGTTTTGCCCTCATTTAAATTGACCATTAGTAACAGCATTTTGTGCAATTTGTTTATGTTTGTTAAAGAAGGAGTTCTCTTAGTAGCTACAAGCCTATTTTGTAACCTTATAATCCTGTACAGTTGGTGTCTGTAGTGTAGACTCAGAATGTCTGTAAATCTAATTTGTGAGCTTTACTGCTGTAATAAGCTATACAGCCCAAGAGCATAGACTGAATACAATTTGAAACAAAGAATGAATATTTGAATGTAGAAGTCAGACCTAGCTTTGAAAAATGCCCAAAGCTTGTTGGGGTGAATGAAATTCCATTTCTTGCAGGTCTGTAAACAATGAAGAGTGCTTATTTAAGCAAGGTACTTACTTGTCTTGTTTCTAACTTACTCTCCTATATTATCATCCACTATATTATCATCAGGTACAAGCTCGATGCAGAATGTAGTCTTGAACCATAGTCATCTGCTTTTCTTGTTTAATGAGCATCTGTATATGGTTGAAGAAACGGAGATACGTAATTTTGGGAACCAGCTAATTTTAGTTAACTTATTGGAATATAAATTGTCAAAGTATTGCACATTTTATTTATAAGGTACGGTTGCCTAGTAAAATATATTTTCTCTAGGGACTTTGTCTGGATTAGAACAGAGATGTGAGTGTTGCCAGAATGCATTTTAGGTGTCTGGACATTGGCAAACATGCTGTCAGAGCACAGCTAGCTGACAGTCTGGAAAGCATGGAGGTAATGCAATTTCCCACAGTAGCCAGATTTTGCTTCCAAAGTAATAAGTTAAAATTAACTCCTACAATTTCATATTTAATGGAGATTTGCTATTTTAGGTGCTAATATTTTGAAAAGAGAATAGAAGATAGTGAAAAAAAATTGAGTGTAACTTTTATGTTTCAGTAATTGCATTTTGAAATAAATAGATATAAAGAAAAACTTCCAAGTCTGAATAAGGGACAAACTCTGCCTGGAATATACTGGAAAAAGTAGAGGATAAATTTAAAGATATGAAATTTCTAAATATATGAAGTTTCCAGACCAGCTTCATCACAAGACTATAAATCTGCATACCTTGATCTTGTACTGACAAGGAAGGCTGTATCCACCTCTGTTTTACTAAAAGTAAGCTAAAGCAATTTTGATTAACAAAGGCTGTGAAGTGTCACAGAGTTAATGGCATCCTGAGAGGTAGGGCATATCAGTTAGATTTAACTCCTCTGTGGAAAGTAGTTCATAAATAAAATCTCAAGATCTCCTGACAAAACATTTTCTAAGAAAAGTAAAATTATAGGCGTATTCTTGACAGTAAAATTTATACTAGAAGCAGTAAAAAGAACTTTATTAACATAAACAAGTCAAGTATCCTAATCCCTCTCAGAACTCCTATGCTTCTCTATAAGATGAACTCTGGAAAAGAGAGTTATCTTGCATATAATTTAGTCTTGGAAGAGACCCTTGACAGCATCTTTTCGAACAATACTTTCTCTCAAAAGGCATTGAAAGGGTTTGTGCCACTTCTCCTCATGGAATGCAGTTATGGCAACGGTTGAATTTCATTGTAGTTGTGTAGGAAAAAGACAATGGAAGTATGCATGAAAAGAGTTAATTTTTTTGGGGTTAATACACAGATTCTCAATTATTTATCGCATTTCATGAAATTTGAAGGGCATTAAATGAAGGCAGCAGTACTGGCTCCTGTATCAGGTTACTGTCTGACACCCAAATAACAGAGAGAGACCACTTCTTCATGTCTTTGCCACCACACGTTGTATGGCTGGTGAAAGCTGTCAATAATTGCTGGGTTTTTTTCCTTCCTGAATGCTCATAGCCTACTTCTAACAGTCCTGGTAGTACAGAATCAATACCTTAGCGCCAGTAGCCACGGCAAAACTGTTACCATTATTGTGTTTACCCTGGATCAGGTTACACTCTTTCCTCCCAAAGCCACTAAAAGTTCCACACAGCATCTCCTTGGCAAGTTCTTTCTGTCTTCTACAAATATCAAATAGCTTTCCCAGCTTTTTCCGCTCCTTGGAGGATGCTGTGGCTGAGAAGTAAATTGAGAGAAGAGCAGGCAATGAGGTAAAATATTGCCTAGTCTTTGTATAAATGACATCAGGACACCAATTCAAAATACCAGTGATTGTTGAATTGGCACCCTGACCTGCTGAAACTGGGGGGGAAAAGCCCCCAGTAGGAGAAATGGACAATGAAATACTTTGGGTTTACTATGATTGTAATGAATACACCCTTGCCAGGTGTCTCTTCTCAAAGTAGACACACAATCTTGTGTTCAGCACATCAAAGACAAAACCATGAAAAGGTATGATTTTATATAGACACATTTATTCTACCCTTTAATTAATCAACAGAATTCATAATTTTTTACTTCAACTCATTCACCACTTCTCACTTTGTTGTGTCATTAAATATGACATTTCCACATTTGGAAAAAAATGTCAGGCTATAACTCTGCATTGTACCGCCTCTACTAAATAGAAATCATGATTGACAGCTTGAGTCCCAGAAGGAATAATTTTGAGTAAATAGGAAATACATAGTGTTCATTATTGGCTTTAAAATATCTGGAAAAAAAAAGTGAAGTGAAACAATTTTCATGTTTCTGCTTCACGTATTGTTAATCCTGTCTCTATTACTCAACATATGCCTTTTTTCTTTCCCACCAATTATTTTTAACCTTGCAGCTCATGGTATGGTCACTGCAGAAAAAAAGATAAAACAACAAATTTACCACAGTTGGGCTCAAGTAGAAAAGCTGTCTTACTTACTAAAGTAAATATTTTGTTAATCACTTGTCTGCTCTTAAGAGATCTATTACTAGAATTATTTTTGAGTGCAGAGTCAGTGGGCAGGTTAAGAATGTGATAGCTAAGAGATTTTAGAGAAGAGAGTTTATTACAGTCACTGTTTCTAGTTCACAGCCATTACAACTCTTCCTGTAAGACATTTATTCGTGACACATTTGGGGTTCTTCTGTTATTAATAAGCAGGAGGAAGAACAACTCTGAGATAAACACCAGTAAAAATTATTGTTTCAATGATTGATAAAGATTTGAGCCTAGATTTTTCAGGTTTGTATATCTTCTTTTAGTCAATAAATCCATGATAACTCCAGGGAGTAAGGCATCTTCAGAGTAGCACCTTTAAATGTGAGAACTGGTCTTCCTTTGGTAACAATGAAGGGCTAGAATTATGGGTCAAGTTCACTGCTAGTAAAAAAGCCCCACATAAGAGAATATCGGCAATGTAGAACCTCTTTGTTTAACAGTAGAATTTGAATAAAACTGGTTTATTTTGTCAAATCCCTTAAGAAGAAATAGCAAGGAATTGTCGGTTCCCTAAAACTGTCATGGAAAGAAAGGTTTTTCTCCACCATTTAAAATCTTGATTTCTGAAAACCAGGGTCATATGCATAAAGCAGTTATAAGGAGTTGGATTTAAAAAAAAAAAAAGTCAATAACTTTTGTCAATATTTGGAAGAGACTAAACATGTTGATGATTTGATGAGTTTTTTTTTTTTTTTTAAATAGGATTGCCTGTAAAATTCCTCATCATCTCCACAGCTGACACTGCAGCTAAAGACTAAATTTTGCCACTTAGACAAAGCTTCCCACTGTGATCCTTTGCGGGGAGCACAAGTTGCTCCACCAGGCAGCCGTGCCTCAGTGAGGTGCTGGAGTGTGGAGTGATGGCCTAATCCCCTCCCTCTGCTCTTTGCGCCTTGAGGCTGTTCAGAGCTGTAAGAAGTATCTATACCATAACCGCATTTATGTGGACTTTTTCACCTATTCCAAAGTCCTGGCTATCACTACCAAGCAGATTTAGTGACACATATTTTCACATGCTCCAAAGCTGCTTTGCAGTGTCACTGCAGAAACGTAATATTAACAAGCAAGAAAATTTCACAGGCAATCAAGATCCTGCACTACCAGCATTTCTCTTATTTACAATAATGCTGTTTTAGTTGTAGTTAAGCTCTACCAGGAGTTCATCTTGAGCATTAATTTATCCTTTTTTTCAAAGTCAATGTACATTAGCACTTGCATCCCCTGTTTTTTGTCAATATTGTGGGTCATGCAATACTTAATGAAAAATAAATTGAATTGTGCCCCTTAATTTCAGTAGATAACTCCCATAAATATAGAAATAGAAGAAACTCATATTTCTTTGTAGGGGGTATTCAAGATATAAACTTGCTCTGAAATTTACTAAGACATTTAGACAAACTTTAGGGAGTCACAGGGTTAAGTTATCAGCCTGATAAATTTGGGGGCAACTGTATTGAAAGAGGCCAGCCCATGACTCTTTGTCAGATACTCACTAATATCTTTCCACCTGTGCACAGGACTGTTTGTGCTACTGTACACTCAACTATAATAAATGCAACATTTATCATCACATCACAGAGTAATTCTCATGGCTGTAGGTATGAAGAAATCTATTCTGTTGAAAGGAGAAATTGTGAGTACAGTATAAAAGGAGTTCAGGAAGAAATGTATGTCACTATAAACACCACTTTCAAGATTATGTATTGTGTGATCTCCTTCAGACATGTGAAAAGACAGGAATAAATGCGACCATTATAAACTACTGAACAACATATTTCTTCTAAAAGTTTTGTATTAATCATCCAGTCCTTAGAAATTCTGGTAACAATATTTTTCTTTTCCATTATATAAATTTTTTATATGAAGTATCATTGACAAACATTGTTTAGATAGAAACCCAATGTCATTTCTCTGAATTACATAAAGGTGAAAAGAATGTAGGAGGATACAGTCTGAATCTGAAGTCTTTGTTCTACATGAAATTTTCCATAGCTCAGTGCAGTATTTCTAAAGACTGGTATACCTATGTTATGCTTCTGGATTCCAAACAAAAAATAGATGTCGTTATTATATAAAGGAAATATTTAACAGCAATGTAATTGTCACTTCTAACATACCATTACCTTACCCTAAGTAACAATAAACTGGTAGAAGCAGGATTTTAAAAATCTATATCTTTTAAAATTCTGAACTGTAAAAAGGCAGTCATTTAGCAGTAGAATTAAGAATGCATCTCTTGCGATTCTTTATAGATTAGTTAAGACAAATTTTCACCGAACTTGGGATAGTAAGACAAACTACATTTCACAAAATGTCTGTGAAATATACCGTCTCCCATCTCCTGGTGCTGAAAAATGAAGTGGAGATTGAGTTTACCCTCAGCTCTGCAATTATATACTTGTAGATATATTTCAGTTTTTCAGTGAAAAACCAGGGCCACAATAGAGATAAAATCACACAGTTTATTCTGGTGTGAGGACCAAGAGATCCACATCATGGCGAAGAGCATGTTTGTGTCTGTCTTGTAGCACTAGTACGATCCATAAGTCATAGCTGCTTTTTCAGATGGCAGTGTTGAATGACCTGGCAGTCATTTTGTGGGTAAATAGAAATTTTGGAGTCTGAGGTGGCATGGCTTTCCTATTAACTAAGCAATTGGTCCTTGAGTTAGATAGCAGGGGCAACCAAGAGCTATGTTTCAACTCTAGAGTTTTAGATTTCATTAAGCCACATTTTGATCATGCTGCTCTATCCACTCAATGAGAAAGAAAATAACATAAGAATTTTTCTTTTCAAGTATAAACATAGTGTGGAAAGGTTTCTCTGTCTTGCCACTGAAATCAGAGTGAAAAATTAAACAATTTCTTTGCTGTTGCAGTATCTTGAAGTAGAAGTATTGAAATATAGTCTTAATTTTTACTTAACCCATATACTAAAAGAAAACAACAGTATCTGGTGTGATTTTTAAAAAAATCGTTGTCTCTGAAACTTGGCATTTTTTTCTTCATATTTTAAATATAAATAATTTATGTTGAAAAATAAATGCAATCAATTCTCTGAATGAAATTATTTGGCCCTCATGTTCTCCCACCTTTAATACATCCTTTGGGTCTCATATCTTGTAATTGTCCATAATATGCTTATATAAAAGCCAGGAGTATTGACAATCCTTAAAAATTGTGTCTGTGTTGAGAAAGTGTCTATTTTCCCACATAGACTATCATGAATGGACTTCCATGGAGAAACTGAAATTTCTGGCTCCCTCTGATGGTCCTCTTTGGAATGATGTATTCATAACTACCCCTTCAGATACAATATTCCATTTAAATTTGTTCATAAGTCATTCTTGGATATGAATAGTATGGCTCCATTCCCTTACTTTCCTTCTCTTTTTTTGAGAGAATTTTTGGAGACACTTTTAAACTTTGGTATATGACTTGCCAGACAGCCACTAGCAGATCTCTAATACTTTATGTTCTTAAAATTGCAAATTGGTATTCTAAGGCTTTCTCCTTCCAGGTTTCCATAGCAACTCTTGTAGAGCTTATTCATTAGAAAGAGTTCTGTTTAATTGATCTCCTAATGTATTGCTTAATAGTAACTGTTAAGCAGTCTTTTGTTTCCAGGTCATATTTAGGGTTCACATATTTGCATAAAAGCATTTCATTAGCTGAAACCAATCATTATTAGTAATTTTCTTTTTTTAGTTTAAAATAACTAAACCGTCATTGAGATTTTCTGAATAGCAAATATTTACATCTTGCTGAATGGGTTTTCTCTGTGAGCCTGGGTGCTTTGTTTCTCTGAGCAGCAAGAAAATTACAGAGCTTCAAAATGTTAATCAGGGAAGACAAAAAGAAAGTGTTTTTTTTACAATTGAAATGAAAATGCACAGTGATGATAACCATAGGCCACAGGCAATATTTGATGACGAAGTTGAAATGGATAAATATCCTTTAAAAATCACAGTAATGCACTGCCCAACTTAAATACATTGGGATTTTTTTTCTATTATTCATAACAATAATTTTCTGACAGTTTAGGCCATGAAAGTTTAAATCCGCAAACAAATCCTTTTTTTTCCCCCAAAGTGATGCTGTCCAAAACCCTTTCCACTTAGACTAGTTCTTCTTATTATTATTTTTATGGTCAAATACATTAATACATTTTGTTCTGCTATTACAGTGTTGTTTGCAGAGTTTTCTGCTAGTTTTCAGCCTACTGGGATACATGAATGTCAAACAATTCACCCAGAGTCATAGAATGAATTTTAGTCTTGGAACAAACATTTAAATTCTCTCTGGATAATAATAACTATAACCAAAAAAAAAAAAAAAAAGAAGACAAACAAAATATATATATATAGTTCAAGTAAATTTAGAAAAATAGAGCTAGCCTATCAAACTTCCTCAAACATGAATAGAGAGTATAAAACATACAGGTAAATTCATGTTATACATACTATGTACCTGACTATAATTCATAAAAATTGATTATAATTATCCTAAGTACATATTCTAAAATTAGATTTTTCATTCTCTTTTAATCATTTTTCTGTTTGTTTTTGTTTCCTCGTGCTTGGAACTTGTAGTTTGTTTACAAACATGAGTCTTGAGTTTGATTATTTTGCTCTATTGGGTCTTCGAAAATGAGATCTGTAATTCTCAAGCACTGAACTTCAAGACCTATGAAAACAAGAAATAGGGGATGATTTCTGATTAATTCCCTAGACTCATAAAGCATATTTTTATTTCAGATCTCAAAACAAACACAGGCAGTTGTCCCTCTGAGTGTTACATGCACAGCTTGAACAAAAACCACAATATTGGGAAAATAATTGAGGGGGTCAATACTTAAAATGAAAGGAAAGGTATTGTCTTTAAACTTTTATTTCCTAATAAAATACTGACAAAAATTGCTGCTGTTATTGTATATATTTTGGTATTATTGTGAAGTTTTCCAAAAGGGAGAAAAATGCATTTAATATTAATGATAAAACATAGTTCAAACTTAGTTCCCGACTCATAGCTTCATGTTTTTAGCTTTACTGAAACAATACTCATTAATACTTCTTGTATTAAAGATTACTTTCAAAAACTCTAAAAGAAAAGTTACTTGATTGAGCTTCCTAGGAGCTCCAAATATCTGGATCTATTTTCCATTAATTTTTTGACATTTTGTAAAATGATAGTATGAAGAAAAGTTGTGCCAAAAATATTCCTTTTTTTTTTGTTATATGTAACATAAGGCAGAGTAAGCATGAACCTCAAGATATTTCAAGATTGGCAACAATCTCTTGGCTACAAGGAAGTAACCTGTGGTTTCCAGTACTATTCATTTCAAGGGATTTATTTTCTCTCTGAAGCTCAGCAAACTACTTCCATTTTGCTTTTTGACCCTATTGAAGCCCATTGACTGTACTGGTCAGGACTCTCTAACTGTAACAGGAGTTAAATAAACTTGGTCACATACAATAAATATTATACACAAGGTCAGCTAAATGTGGATGAGAACTGAGTCCCACAGACTATGAATCTATAGAACCAGTGTTTCAAAAGGAATATGAAGTCTTACCCATAACAGTAACTGCTCCGTACTTCCTATGAAGCTACCTAGAACTTGATTTTCGTTATAAGCTCTCGAACATATCATCGTTTCTTGCACATCAAGAGTAGTTATACTTGGAATTTTTTTTCTTTTATCCTATTACTTTGCATGCAAATACCAAGAGGGTACGTATTGTGCCAGAAACCTTTACAGTCAGTGCTTGCACTTGACTATTTAAACTCTTGAAATATGGGTCTCAATAAATAAAGCAACTGAAATTGAGAAATCCAGTATGATAGAGTACAATCTGAAATTGAATCTATGTCCTCTCATTCTTCCTCCTGTAAATGACACTGTGTTAGGTTACTACATCTGCTGCTGTTTTTTCCAAGTATTTCAAGTATTTCAAGCAATACTTTTCCAAAGTTTTTATTTAGCCCTGGCATTGATCCTTCTACCTGTTAGGTGTGATTAAGGCTACTGCTCTAATAAGATTTTCTAAATAGGCATCCAGGTTGATCAAACACTCAGGTTTGTGCTACTGTCTAGAGTGCCAATTTGATGACAATCTTTTCTCTTCTCTGCCAAAAGGGTTAAATTATAATTTCTTCATGGAAAGGACTAAAACTCCACTACTGGCAGTTTCCATTCAGACCACAATGTTAATTTCTATACATTCACAAGGTGACAATATGTTGCTTGGGTAAATTGGACCTCCTGTGATACAGTGACTGGTGCACCTTCACTGCAAGGCTTCAGAGTTACCATTGCCATCAATAAAAAAAGGTAGGGATTTCAGTTGCATACCTAAAACTATAAAATATCTTGCAACATGTATTAAAGTAATATTTGCTCTAATCAGCCAGACATCACTTCAAGCATTTTTGCTACTGTTTTCTCCTTTTTGTCACAAAAAAAAAAAAAGCTGAAAAACTTGAAGGAAATTGTTCCTTTTCTCAGTGTTGCTGTTTTATAGAAAAAAAAAATAAAATTATCAGCTGTGGGTTTTTTTAGAACACCTTTCTAATTAATACCTTAATTGCATTGCTGGCAGATTATGCAGTTTTTACTAATCAATAAAACAATGATCCTCATAATGAGATTATGCAAGAAGCAACTAATCATTGTCTTGTCATCAATCTTGAACATTGTTTCCCATTATTAAAATTCACAATACTCAGTAGGCTCCTCAATATTTTACAGCTCTAGTGTATGTTACAGCATTGATGTTTTCACTGTTGACTGTGGTTTAATTTCCTTGCTAGCTGTAGCATTCTGAGTGGGATTTTGGATGCAAGCTGAAGTAAATCAGTATGAGCAACATCCACCACAGTCCCTTAGTGTGTTTCTCCGTGGAGGCTACAGATGTTTGGAGCTATAATCGTGTCCTGTAAGTGATCCCAGTCTGGGGTTGAAAGACAGAAGGGTGTTTTCCACTTAATTGTCTGCAGCAAGTATGCAGGCAATATGGTGCAGATGCCCTCAAGTAACATCTAACATGGCCAGCCTCACAGAGAAAGTCAAGCTGTGCATGCCCATCCAGCAACACAGCAACATAGCCAACACAGCAGGGGCTGTGTGATTTAAACCAGCCTGAACTGGGTATTCTCCACCCAAGCCTAGAAGTAGCAGGGATTCTGGGTGTGTGAGGGTTCCTGGATTGTGCATGGTGTAATGGTGGGATCGGGAAGCCCTGCAGCCTGCTGCCACCAGCTGGAGCCACCATGTTGGCTCCCAACCTTCTCTTCCTGGCTGTGTCCTGCTGGGCATGGAACAGGAAGGTTGTGTGAACCATTAACATTAAATTTACTTGTGATGAAGAGTAAGATTTTATCTGAGCCCATTTAATCATACACTGCCACTTTCATCTCGCACTGTGGCAGCCTACCAGCTGAAGCATGCTGAGAAGGTAATCTTCTTTTCAAAGACAAAAGTGATCCAATGTGATACATTCTCATCTAAGGGCAATAGACATTAGGAACATATCTCTTTATTTTACCTCCACTCCTCCTACAGCTTAGCAGACTAATTTTCCATCCCATAAAAATATGTTTCTGATATTCTGACGTTCCTGTAAAGGCAATCAAAGGGCAAAGGACCCTGCTCAGGAGAAAGGTGGCTTCTTGACCAAGACAAGTACTTGTCTGGGAAGTTGACAGCATGGGCAGCTTATACATAGAGTCATAGTGAAAGCAAACGAATGAAGTGCAAGTGCATTGTTGTTTACATTGGGCAGATTTCATGCTCCTAGATTTTTATTATGTTTTACAATGAAACATGTTCCTTGGAAGCCACATCTTAAAGTTAAGAGGTAGAGGTTTTAAGAGAATACAATTCACAATTATTAAAGCAATTAGTGACAGCATTCAAATGAGAATTCAAAACCTTAATGAGCTTAAAAGCACAGACATTTCTGAGAAAAAAAAAAATAGCAACAAAAATAGACAAGACAATGCTGTGTATTCCAGTCCACCATATTAATTTATTTTGAGTAAAGGCTTTTTTCATGCTCTTTTTGATAAGAAAGAAAGTCTACAGAAAGCATTAAGGAACAGCAAAAAGTATTGCAATTTTTGTGACATACTAAGACCATAGCCTAATTATCTAACTTAAATATATCAGTGATGCTTCCAAATACTGCACAGACATAAAAAAAAACCCCAGTGTTGCATATCTGCATCCACCCTGTATTTTTGCTTTAAGCAAAGCAGTTCATGAAAAATTAATAAATATTACCAGGACTCCTATTACTCCTTAGCTAGCATCACTGTCACCTGTCAAAAGCCCAGATTAATTTAGAATGAACAACTGACTTATCTGCTTTCAGGGTCTCAAGTGTTTCCAGTCTGCTTGCAACTTCCAATTTACCAGTCTTAGTTTTTTAAAAAATAAGGTCTAAAATAAGGTCTCATCTGATCCTCTGTCCTCTTGTCTTGCCCTGTTTCCTCAATACCACAATCTCTGTTGAAAAACACACTTAAGGTCACAGAGGATTAAAATTATAAAAGTATTTTCCATATCTTCCCAGGATTTCTCACACCTTTCGTAGCAAACTAACTGTTACTTGAGGTTTTGGGGGTTTTTTTTCCCATGCTCTCTCAGTTCATTTGGGATATTTTCCTGATTTGTTTTTCATGGTCTGTAAATTTAATTCAGGTAAATGACCAAGATAATCAGAATCCTACTCAATGTGAGGAGAATCTAGTGTCTTCTTCTTCTCTGGAATCAGTAAGGACCTCGTGTAGTGAGCTTGAAGATAGGTCCACTGTGCATCAAGGAGTTAGTGACAAATACAAATCTATTCCCTTCTCATAGTGTAAACTCTAATAACAACATTATTAAATGTCATCTTACAGACTCTTAGGCACCATTTTTAGTGACATCATAATGGACCAGCATGCCCTGGTCCAAAATACCTTTTAGACAATAAAAAGAAATGAAAAATAAAGGAAAATTCTAATTGGCTTTGAAAAAAAATGTGTAAGAAAAGACTTGAATCCTTGGGGTTCAGGAAACTTTACGTGTCTGCTGACAAGGTGAAAACTAATACCTTCACTTCTATTAAGACCCCATAAGGATAGAAAGTGTCTTGAATAAGTAGCTTGGACTGAATTATCCAAATATTAACAGAAATACCTCTATAAATAGACCATTTTCAACTACAAGCCTCAGTGTTTCAGTACATCTCACAGATAAGGTGTAAGATTCAGTCCAGGTGGAATATAATTGTGATCAGCTTTGGTAACTAAAGGAAAAACCTTTGTGAGACTGGAAAAGATACACCCATTGGTTTTCAGGAACTGAGAGCAATGACAAACCAATGACAGAAATCAGTTCCTGCAAATATACAGTGGTAACATTAATCATTGTGGTCATTGTATCAAGCTAAGAAAAAGGTTAAAAACCATCTGTTAAATATATTAAGAAAACAAGGAAATGCACTTCCTTATGTGAAAATAACATTCCAGTGACCATTTTAGTTGATTAAAAAGTAAGTTTCAGTTGCAAAAAGTGGTATCTTACAAGTACAGAGAGATATTTAATTTCTGTCCTTACCATTTAGAGCACCAACCTCTAAACTTGAATTTTTGAATTGAAAGTGTCAGCCATTAGAAGGCTAATGGGCTGACACTTCATACAAGGCAAAGAGAAATAAGAAGTGGAGTTAAAACATACTTTTCTTTTTTTGTAAGTGAGAATAGATTTATTACTGGAAGATAACTATTCAATACGCAAACTATATCTGTAAAAAAGGCTCTATTGATGGGTAGCTACTATAACATTTTTAAAAGAGAGTTCTACTGTGACAAATTTTTTTCCACTATAAATAATAAAACTGAATTTTTTGAGACTGGAACTTGCTCTTCCCTAGGTGAGAACATTTCCAGGTGAAAACATTTTCTTTTCTTTAGTGATGAATTTCTGGCCAGTGAGGTCATGTCATCAGCTTAACTCGACAAAGTCCATGTACTGGGCATCTAAAGAAAGATGAGGGTCCTGTCAGGAAGACATAAACAAAACCTTAAGTTATTTCAAAGCTAGGAGAAGTCTGATATAGTGCTGAGAAAAGACAGAGAAATTAGTATAATAATTCAGGATTAGGTAGGATGAGATCTTTCTTTCCTAGCAAAACTAACAATCTTTCAAATGTGATTAGAATAAATTATTTTATTTCAAGCTTTAACCTACAGAAACTATTTGCCTCCATGAGCCAGTCAACTAAATATGTTTGGGTTGATTGTAGGAAAACAGATTGATGATGGCAAGCCATACATACAATTTTATATAAATAAACATTTAGAGTACAACTACCAAGTTTACAGATTGGCAAATATATTCTAGATGATGTTCATGTGAACTCTTTTCTCTCTCCCTTTTTTTAAAAGGTTACATCAAGTTTACCCAACATTTTTCTCAAAAACAGTTCATGGACTGGTCTTATGTTGGTCTAACAAAACTATCTGCTCCTTAATAAATCTAGTAAAAGTGAGAAAACAGGTTTCACAAGAAAAACATTTGTTTAAAAATAGTAAAAAAT
Source organism: Pyrgilauda ruficollis (assembly GCF_017590135.1). Taxonomy (NCBI): domain Eukaryota; kingdom Metazoa; phylum Chordata; class Aves; order Passeriformes; family Passeridae; genus Pyrgilauda; species Pyrgilauda ruficollis. The sequence goes on from NW_024531266.1 coordinate 2,082,054, forward strand.
GCTTACAAGTTAAATTAACAGCAAAAACAAAAGCAGAAATTGTAACATCCTGGTTGGGTTATTTGCATAAAATGACTACATTTATTATACAGTATAAATGCTGACATCTCTACACAATTTTAATAATCTGTATTTGTGTTTGAATTTAATTTTGAATGATCTTTGAACAAACCTATGCTAGCTACCACTTTGAAAAGAGTTCTGAAAAGTATGGATTTGCCTTTACTTCTTCAAGGAAAAAGGAAGGTTTTCAAAAATCCTGTGAGTTATGTTCTCTGCTTCAAATACACTTCCCGTTGTTTGCTGGGTTTTTTCCTTGTTTGTTGGTTTGTTTGTTTTTAATTTGATCACCATCTTCAAATTATTCTATATATTTAATGCAGAAACACATAGTAGTCAAATATATTGAGTTTCATGTTGGAAAATCTTAGGGCTAATTGCATAGATTGAGATATTTGAGGAGGAAATGTACGTAATACAAAAATACAAGCATAATTTTGTACAGTATAAAAAATACAGAAATAATTCACAGAAATAATTCTTTCTACAGTTTTAGAGTGGCATCCAAAGAATATTTTTTCTTCATGGCTATTTGAATCCCAAGAGAGGATAATAGCACACTTATCTTTAAAAAATGTATTTAAAAATATTTTAAATGCAGAGTACTTTCAGAGATATATTCAAATTACATGACGTTTTAATTTGCAGAATTTTTCCTATGTCAATATAGACCAAATATTTAACAAATTATTGCACATATTATGACTCAAAGCAGAGTTTAGCACTTGAACATGCTCCCTCACACATAATTTCCTTAAAAAATTAGAAAAAAATGCAATTAATTTATACCTGCAGTGTATTCTGATGAAAACCCATACAGAAAGAATGTATTATCATCAGCCATCTGTCATCTTAGACTAAAGTTAAAATATTTTCAGGTTTACACATGTCTAAATAATGATGAAATAGTTAAAGTGAAAAATTTTAACCTCCTTCTTTGCCCCTTTATAATTTATGCTATTGTTCAAAAATATGTATGTTTTTCATGGAGTAATGTGTTTGAGAAATAGAATGTTTGTGTAGAAAGTGCTCCAGAGTGATATGACCGGATAAAAAGGCCTAAAAATGTCTAGTCATGTGGCAATTTATTCACATTACTCCATAAGGTGGATTAAGGGAAGAAAAGTATAAATATGGGCAAGAATTGTATGACAGATGACTGTCTCATTAAACATTGAAATGTTAATAGGAATGCAATCAAGAGAGTGCGAATTCCTCTACCACAGATTGAATTCACTCACCATCCAAAAACACATCTGAAGTAATTCAGAGATTTGGCAAGAGCAAATCCCATTGCTATTTTTCATGTAAAAAAAAAAAAAAAAAAAAAAAAAAAAAAAGATTGGGAACAGATTCAAGAGTATGTTAAACAGCCATGTACAGAAACATGACTTAATAGTGGCCCCCCCTGAGTGAGTCCACCACCAGTGGAAAATTATGAAGAAATGAAAACAAGAAGAGGGCAAGGAAAGAACAAAAATTTGAAATTCATTACCATCTCAGTTTCTTCTAACACAGGCTAAATTTCTGTCATCACCTTTATGATATTTCATGGACCATTCATCCATTACTTTGTCTTATTTCTTTCTAAACCCTTTATGAAAAGTTCTGGAATTAAATGCAGATTATTTTAATATGTTTTGTGATATACAACTTTTCAGTTCATGAAAAACTTTTTTTAAACTTGTTTGCCTGGCAAATTTAATAGGTATCCCTGTTTCTCTCCTACAGAAAATAGAAACATAGTCTGGCCTTGATGCTACAGTTCTCTCTGCTGTTTTCTCAGTTCTGTATTTTCCCAGCTTGAAGAGCTTTGTGCTTAACCTTTCCATATCTTGAAGCCACCATAGACCTTCGATGAACTAGTCACTCACCCTTGGAACAAATTCTAGATTTGGGAGGTTGTTTTGAGATTGTGAGACAAGATCTACGTGAAATTGTCAAATTTTTTAGCAAATTCATTAGTATTGTTTTACTTTATAATTAGACTAAAAACTTCATTGGGTTTGCAAAGATATTTTTTTCCACAAAAGATTTCTTTTCCTCTTGCTGTATAATCAGTATAAAATTCCCATTTGCCATTACAGAATTTCTTTATGCATTTGCTAGCCTTATTTTTATCTAATTCCTGATAATGTTAGTTGTATAGAACTCAGAATTTTAGCAAGTATATCTTGTCTTAACAGCATTTTGGAAAATGTTCACCACAGTGGATGTCTATCTTTTATACCGTAGTTTTTTACTCCATAGTCAATATTTTCTAAAACTCATAGTGAGAATTTGTTATTATTCATTCAATAGCTTTGTCGTCAAAGTGAAACTAAATACTTTTAAGATTTGTAAGATTCCTCCCTGAGAAGGAACTTTCATCAACTAGTTGGTAGCAAATACATTTACATTCTTTTGAGAGATATTTTTCTGAATGAATGCTCACCCACCTACACATCATCCTTCTTAAGCTGAGTGTCCCACACTGGACACAAAACAGAATAGAGTTTTTAGAACGTGTTATAAATATCACTTTCAGCTGGCATAATTAATAGGAGTCCTGCCAGGAAGGAAAAAGTTTCAGGTCTGCACAAGAATTCTGTAAGAGTGATAACAGAGAAAAGGCAGGAAATTAGTAACAAAAAGAAAGGTAGAAAGTATTTTTTTTTTCTCCTTTTCAACAGTAGGATCTATGCAGTGAAAACAGCAAGAAAATTTTCACTTGATATTAATAGGCAATATTTGTGCTAGCAATGTTGAAAACATTACAATTTCATGTATAAAAATTGCCCACTTAGTTCTATCAAAGCTCATATCTATGAGATTATCTGATACTGAGAGTGAGCAAAATGTTTCTAACTAAATAACACAGTAGAAAACTGAACAAAAAGCAGAAGCCTTGAAAACATGTTTTAGAAAACAAACAATATTATTACATAGGCTTTGGTATTCTGCAATCTTTGATACCTTGAGATTAATTTAAAAAAAAAAATCTCTTATTGGGTGGTTTTTTTGGCATCTCTTGTCATTTTAAGTGGCCATGCTAGTAAATCACATACAGTAAATTAGCAGCAGAGCTGTAGAACCACTACAGTTTCCTGAATAAATAAAAAAGGCACAAAGTGAATAGGGAGAAAAGCTTCATTAGTCTACAAATGATCATCTGGATCAACCATTGAAATGAAGAAATTCTTTGGGTGCATATTACAGTCTAACTATTTTTTGTTGTTTTTTTTCCTTCTGAATAGCACTCAATTCTTCTGTGATTTCTTTTGTCCACTGACAGTGATGGGGTCTAAGACTTTTTCCTTCAAACAGGGCCATCACAATTTGGTCATAGACATTAAATAATATACTCTATACATGACATAACAACCACCTGCATTTAAAGACATATTCGTGGAATATTCTGTGTATATATCTAAACACTGAAACTCTGTCTGCCTATCTCTGACATACATATTTATTAAATGAGAATGAAGACCCTTTCAGTGATATATAATTATTTAAAACAGAGATGTTCAGCTTAAAAAGAGTAAATTGCAGCTAAAGATCCTGGAAAACCTCTTGTGAGACAATGTAATCTGCTGGGAAACTTGTAACCAAGATATTTCCTCTCAGTGTTCAGATCCTGGTTGACTTCAGTGTCTGAAATGGTGTGAACAGCAGTCTGTGATCTCAGCCTTGGTCTTTATTAATTGGCATGATAAAGGTAACTTGACTGCTTTACACATTCTTTGAATGTTTATTAATTGTGACAGGGAGGAGGCACTGTGCCTTGTTTGTGTTTTGCCAGCATACTGTGGATCAGTGAAAAAGTATAGTCATTACTCTCACTCTGAATAAAAAATACTAAGACATGGCAAAACTTCTTCCTGTGCATTTTGAATAACACAACAGGTAAGATAAATTTTTTTCAGGTAAGTATATTGCCTTTAAAATGAAGACTTATATTCTACGTCTTGTATTCTTTTCTATGACCCTCACAGTCAACGTTAATGAGGTTTATTATTTTGAACTTGTTATACTTGCATTTTGCTTTTTTTTTGCCCAAACTGTTACCTTGAAAGGGTGCTCTGAACATGACTGACAGGATTCTGTATGAGAAAGAGTGACATTCCAGTTTCTGGAAACAATCATAGAATCATAGAATATGCTGAGCTGGAATAACCTACTAGGATCATTGAGTCCAGCTCTTGACTCTGCCCAGAACACCCCAAGAATCACAGCAGCACCTGAGAGTGTTGTCAAAATGCTTCTTGAACCTAAATGTGCTTGGTGCTATGACCACTGTGATCCTCAGTGGATAAAAGACAAATTCCCAAATTTCAGCAGCACCTTTTCACCATACTGCACGTAGCCCACTGAGATAAAAGCAGTAGCCCAGTCAGTGGTCTTCAGCCCAAAAGGCCCTTTTCCCTCTGCTGATAAATCCTATTCAGGATCTTAAACCATTTGATTAAGCATTTTGTATATATATATATTTTTTTTTTTTTTTCTGACATGGTGAATAACAAGGTGAAGTTCCATGCCATTCTAGTTTTTATTTTTACCTCTACTTCACTGTCAGTAGAATTAACCATCTAACAAAGACCTTATTTGATTAGCTTTCACATAAACTCCACTCTTAATCTTTCTAGTCTGGCACCCCTTTTGAACACTTTCTTGGTTCAATAGTGAATGAGGTCAGGAGGGAATCATGGAATCACAGAATCAAAGAATCATAGAATAAGCTGAGTTGGAAAATACCCATAAGGATCACTGAGTCCAGCTCTTGGCCCTGCACAGCCCCATACCCATGAATCACACCATGTGCCCAAGAGTTCATATTGTCCAAATGCTGCTTGAGCTCTCTCAGGCTTGATGTTGTGACCACTTCTATGGGGACTCTCTTCCAGTGCCCAACTGGAACTCTTTGGGTGAAGAATGCTTTTCTAATAGCCAGCCTAACTCCACCCTGCCACAAATTCAGTCCATGCCTTCAGGCCTGTCCCTGGTCACAGAGAGAAGAAATCAGTGCCTGCTCCTTCTCTTCTCCTCCAGAGGAAGTTGTAAATGCAGTGAGGTCTCCCCACAATTTCCTGTTTTATAGGCTGAACAGATCAAATGACCTCAGCCACTCCCCACAAGGCCCTCAACCACCTTTGTTGCCTTCCCTTGGACAGTCACAACTCTATGTCCTGCTTATATTGTGGCACCCAGAAGTGCCCCCAGCGCTCGAGGTGGGGCCGCCCCAGTGCAGAGCAGAGCAGGACAATCCCCTCCCTTGCCCGGCTGGCCATGCTGTCCCTGATGCCCCCAGGACACGCTTGGCCCTCCTGGCTGCCAGGGCACTGCTGGCTCATGTTCAGCTTGCCATGGACCAGAAGCCCAGGGCCCTTTCCATGGCACTGCTGTCCAGCCTCTCATTCCCCAGTCTGTCTGTACATAAAAGGCAATTTTTGACATAGTATCCTTTGAGGGGTCGTTAAGCATATTGTAACATTAAATAGTATAATTAAAGTGACCATAGGTCATACACATATGGGTAACTCTGGAGCATCTTACTAAGGACAATGGAGGGAGAATTGCAGAGATGATATCTGATGCTATCACATACAAACTGTTACAATGCTGTGCAATGAGATCTATTGAAAGAAATTACATCTATTCCATTGTTTCCATGTTTTTTACACATGTCTTTCAGTCCATTTCAGTGCATGGCATCTAGCTAGATACCTCCTCACATTTGTGCTGAACAGAGAAGTACCTGAGATACCTTTTCTTGCAGAAAGCCTAAAGTAAACAATAACTATAAAATAAAAATCTCTCAGTTTAAGACACAGCAACACTCTGACAGCCGTCAAGGGATTCTTTGTCAGGTAACGTCTTCAACTTCTACTTCTGCTATCGTTCTCTTTCTCTGATTTCTTCACATTCAGCAGCTGGTACCTTTCATTCTACAGTTAAGTTACCAACTATTTAACAATTTTGCAGTCTATCAATTGTGTAGTCATTCCTTCTGCCTGCTGATTTTAATATCCCAGAGCTCTCCAGGCTACCCTGTGACTATGGGGCCATAAGAAATCTATCTGCCAACAGGTATAAAACTAACACACTGGAATGTTTTAAAAATCTAAAGATATAATGATTCAAGACTCAAAGTAAACTCCAGTATAGAGAACCGTATTGACCACCAACTGCACTGGGAACTGCACCTATTTATGATAGGGCTGGATACTACTGCATGTTTTCTAGAAAAGTGTTTGAAAACTAAGGAGATTCTGTCCTCCTTTAATGTTTGGAAAATTTCAGTAAAATGTGTGTGAGGAGCTTACCTTAGGAAAAAAAATCAGTAAATATCTGTAATAATTTTGATCCTTTCTTTCATATGAGAATATGTTCACAGGAAATATTAATTCATCATCTTTACACTTGGTTAGAAAGGGGTATGTGTGCAGAATAGCAGCATCCTTTCATTCACAGGGTAATGTGAATGGTAAGATGGTGGCACCTCAGCATTAATATTTAATGACTTTTTCAAGTTCTAGCCATCAGTCTAGACCATTGTGAGGATGTAGGATAAAAGATTCACCTTTATCAGGCGTTGGTGTGAGGCTATAAACTATGGAATATGGCACCACTCCCAGCAGAAATTCAGTTCCCTGAATCCAAGGTTGTATGGAAATAAGATACAAAGTATCATGTAAAGTAAGAGAATGTCTGTGGAACAGACAGTAGAAAACTGTTAACTCACTTTTTTTTTTTGTTTGTTTGTTTGTTTGGTTTTTTTTGTTTTTTTTTTTTTGTTTTGTTTTTTTTTTGTCCAAACTGGAAAGCTAATATTTTCCTAATAATTTCCACACATGACTGTATCATAACAAACCATCTAGACATTGCAACAGATGTGAATGTCTCTTACATCATAGTCAGAACTAGGAATCTCACTCACCTACTTTTGTGGTAGTTTTCTGATTTTATATATTAAAAAACATATCTGTTCAATCTATTATTCTTCTGTAAGAGATATTATTTATGTATTCATATGAGTATTTTTTGAAAAGAAATTGTAGTCACTTAATATACAAATTATCGGTGAAGAAATGAAGAAAATAAGGACTTTGATTCCCATTGTTTAAAGACTAACTCAATATTTGTTTCAAAAAGGTTATTTTTCTTGCTTTTCTTTTTCAGGTCTTTTGATTTTGTAAGAGCAAGCTTCATGATAGCTTCATGCAGAAAGCCTGTACTATTACAAGTAACAAATTTCAGATTTTGGGAGAGGGATTTCTATTTGGGACTTCCATATAAAAGGACGTTTAGAAGCCACTATAAGTCTTCATACATTAAGTTTGTGTGTTTGTTCCTGAATGTCCAAACATCCAAAACAAACAAAGAAATTACTTGTATGTTTGTCTGTGAGCATGCACAAGCACACACATATATAAATCTATCTATCTATCTACCTATCTATCTATCTATCTAATCTTCATACTTCCTGGTCTTTCTAACAGGCTGAAAGGACTAGTCACACCCTGTGGCTAGTCTAATTCTAATAAAATAATGGCTTGCTGAAAGCCAGTGTAAAATTAGAAACCATGCCACAGCCTGGAATAAAAATACCTGAAGCAGAGTATCCATATCAATTTCTCCCAGAGTTTGGCTCCAATTTCTTCTGTTTCATTTTGCTACAATGCTTAGTATTGGACCCTAAGGAAACAACAATTATATTTAGTACAGTCCTTATTCAGAGAAATTTAATCTCTTCAGTATCTCTGGATGCTATAATAGGAATGCTGGGATGAACTGTGGTCTTCTGTTCACCTTCTTTCAGTACTTCAGCATTTTAACCTTTCCTTTTCCAAAGTAATTTTCTCAAATGTATGAGATGATTAATGAGAGCAGCTCTTTTGCTGTGCTCAACAGTCGTGTCCTTCTTGCTCATCTCTCCTTGCATAATTATAATTATGTTGTTCATGCCAATATTTAGGCCTGTGTCAGCACTTTCATTACAAACCCCAATTTCAGGAGTTTGTAATAAGGCTGGTGCACTTGGCATTTGGCCAAAACTGAAGAGAACTGGAAATCACACTGGTCAGGGCACTTGAAACCAAAACATGAACAGTGATTTGTTTTGGGCTAGGCTCCATATTTGGCAAGAAAGAGTGGCTGACAGCAAGTGAGAGTGAAGTAAAAGAGATCCAAGTGTCTGATAATACAGCTGAGCTTTATATAATGTCAGAGAACAGTGCAAGAGCAGGTCCAGCTAAGAAAATCTTTCACAAGAAAGCCAAATAATGTTCCTTTTTTTGGAAATAGGCCAGTGTGGAGAAAATAAAGAGAAGAAGGACCCACAGCATGACTGGGTTTGTAGCTCTCTCAATGCCAACTCAATAATTCATGAAAAAAATCCTTAACACCGCAATGAATACTATGTACAGTTCTGGAAAAGAGAACAAATTGTTGGGTATTTAAAGAAAAAATGAGTCCATTTTCCAAAGTGACTGGTGATTCTGTTAGCAGTGCCTTATTGATTTTTTTTTTTTTAAGAGTATTGAGAACTTTTTAAAATCCTTTGCACAGCTAGTTTGTTGCTCAGACAGCACTTTAGCTCTTTAATTACTGAAATCCAAATAATGTTAATACACAAAGATAACTACTGAATATGCAGAAGAAGACAGACTGGAAATCCAAATAAAGAATGTATGTGAATAAAACACTTATAAATTATTCTGTGTAAACATAATAATTTATCATTTTTTACCTTCAGACAAGGAAATTACCATAGAACAATAGAATAATAGAACAACAGAATAATAGAAAGCTTTGGTTTGGAAGTGTTCTTAAACATCATCTGGTTTCAACCTCGCTGCCATGGTCAGTGAACGTTCCGCTAGATCAGCTCACTCAGAGCCCCATCCAGCCTGGTCTTGGACACTTCCAGGCATGGGACATCCACAACTTCTCTGGGTAACCTGTGCCAGTGCCTCACACCCTCACAGAAAAGAATCTTTCCTAATACTAAACCTACCCTCCTCCAGCATAGGCTCACACCCATTTGTCCTGTCACTACATGCCCTCATGAACTGTCCTTCTCCAGCCTTCTTGCAAGTCCCCTGTGGTTACTGGAAGACTGACCTAAGTCTTTCCAAAGCCTTCTCTTCTCCAGGCTGAACAATCCCAACACTTCAAGTTATGACATAGAGGTAAAGAGAAAAAGGATGAGATCGTTATTAAAATAGAATAATATACAAGCTTAATAAACTCTTTTTGGGTGATAAAGGTAAATAACATGACAACAAACACGAAAACAATAATTCTAGCCTCAAATGCTTACTGAAATATTTGTAACTTTTATTCATGGCCATAGGTTTGGTTTTGTTTGGAGTGCTTAATGCACATTTTTTGACTTCTCGACAGGGCTGAGGACTAGGTAATAGATAGTAAATTTAGTAGCTAAATTTATATCCAGAAGACAAGTCAAAGACAGAACAGATTACTGATTAGTGTACTCATTCTCTTTTTTTCTCCATTTCTTTCCTGTACTGATGCCATTATTGTGAAATCTGAGAAAGAAATACCAATTTCACACACATGCAGAACAAGTCAAGACATATGAACAAGTTAGTACTGAATAAATATGGCCTGAGGAGACAATGTTTCAGCTGTTGGTAATTGCCCATGTTTGCTATTCTTATCATTATTTTTATCTTCTTGACTGATACTTACTAGCTGATAAAGTAGACACACAAGCAGTGATCAGCTGTACCTTCTTAGCCTGTACCTGTTTCTCAGCAAGTCCTCTCTGTCTTTCATCCTCGTGTAGTTAATAGACCACACACCATGATATTCCTTTAGATTTGAGCAGCTTCAGTTCAGTCCATCTCTAATGAATGTTTGCTTCCATCAAATAAAACAGTTTTCATCCCTTATTTAAAATTTAAATTAGTGGACAGTATCATTTTGTTCAGTCTTTAATATAGTAAAACCCACCAAATGTAAGTCTATCAAAACAAAAGAATTTTTAAAATTATTTTTAAAAACCAAGATAATCAGTAAATACTTAAAAGTCCCTCTCACAATGGTTTAGCTATTAAGTAATTTGATAATTATGAACAAAGTTTTTCATCAGAGGGTTTCTGACAAGCCAGAGCCAGGGTGTATAGGGAGAATGGAATGGATGAGAAGGAAATCCTTCCCACCTAGAGTGATACCTGGATAAAGAAGCAAATGAACACATAACAGCCCCCTGTTGCAGTCAGAGAAGCACTGCTGTAGCTTTGCATTCTTCAGCAAACCTGGAACAGCAGTCCATAAATCACTCTTCACACATAATTTTTAAAGACATTTTTTAACATTGTCTGAACAGCAATGGATTGATTTTTTTAACAAGGCACAACAAAGCATAAAATGGTTTATTCTGGTTTCAGTTTTTCTCTGTTGAATAGCCTATAGCTGCAAAGACCATAGCACCCACTGTTAACGATGAGGGGGTCTGATGATCATTCAGATTCCTATGTCCCCTCATTTGGCTACAAGCCTGCTGCTCATTTATTTCTAGGATGTCCCACATTCCCGTTAGTCTCTATGTCCCTTTAGTCCTACCATGGTCATAGAAGTAATTTTAGAGGATTCTAAACCTTTGCAGATTCAGAAGGGATTTGATAATGCAACACTTCTGTTACAAAATAAAAGTAAATCTTGGGCTTGTTGCATTTCAGGGAAATATATGTCTTACTGAATATATTTTTAATGGAATTATGTTAAAAACTGGGAGAATAGTGAATCATAAAATTATTTGTTTAATTAGAAATCTGTGACAAAAAGGAATCACTGATATGTCATTTTTATATTTTATCATGTCTTTACATAGCTTTTGTATCATAAATGTTTTCAAACGACTGCACCATGCACCTTCTGAAGTCATTTGTGTATACCACTTTGCAATATCTCATAGAAATATGTGTGCCTGTGGCATCATTTCCAATTGCTTTTGGATCAGAGTATTATGAAATGAAACTTTGACCTTCGCTTCTCCCATCTTAAGCTGGCAATAGAAATTCTTTCTTGTTGAACATCTCACTCTCTCTTTGGAAAATTTTACTTATGCTCTCTGGCCTGGGAAAGGATAAAGTTTTTATTCTGAACCTTCTCTTAATCTCCACTGAGGTGGGGGAAGGAAGATTTTTTAGGTAATGGTCCTGCATGAAATCCATTCTAACTCTTAGTTTTGTAAAGGGAATGCAAATGATAAGTGGGGAAAATGAAAGAACTTGTTGTCATACAAGTTCAATTAAAATTAAGAGAAAGCAGAAAACCTGTTATCAGGAACCTAACCAGATTTTTTTCCCCTTCTACATATGGATGGTATTGGAGAAAAGATTTTACTACAAATCAGGTGAATTTGTCAAGCCACTATATATTTTATTCCATTATTGTATAACTGGTGCAGTCTAAAAGGTTCTTTATTAAGCCACTAAATGGAACAAATAGAACTGGAAACATCAATTTATTATTCTAGTCTACTAGTGAATTATGACTATGCGAAGAAGTTCTAATTATTTATTTATTTTGATTTTTTCCCAGCTTTTTTATTTAAAAGATATGTACATGTGTTTGAGTAACAGTCTCCTTGAAAAACCAAAAAACAAAAACCAAAACCATCTCAAAAACCAAAACCAACCAACCAACTGAAAAACCCCGCAAAACAACAAAAAAAAAAAAACAAAAAAACCCTCAAAAAAACCCATAAAAAACAAACAAAACCCTCCCAAAAACAGCAACAAAAACACACTGAAAAAACCCAAAACAAAAAGAAAAAAAACCCCAAAACAACAGCAACAAAAACAACAGCAACAAAAAAACCCAAAAAATCCAAAGCAAAACCAAATAAAACCGCAAATGAAAAAAAACCCCCTACATGGCTGGGATCTGAACTTCAAAATGAAATAAAATAAAATTAGAAGCCTGAGAACAGACACTAATTATAGACTACAACAGATTACTATTACATGTTGAAAATACAAAGGTGCATTCTTATGAATGTTATCCTTGTAGCTGTAAGTTAATTTCTTCATCTTGGTGGTCACAAAATGCCAGTTTAAAACAAGAAAAAAAGTCAGAACTTTCCAGAATATCTTATATTATGGTTGATACACCTCTTAATTGTCTTATAAGCCTCTTCAAAACTACAAAGTTGCATCTAATGGTTGTTATAGTCCCTCAAAACATTATCTGGTGTGCCCACAAATGCACAAGGAAAGCTGAGCTCTGTGTTTTGGGATGGATCTCTGGCCGTTTCATGATGGTATGTGGTGCTCCTAATAAGTGGTGTATCTCCATCTATTTTATCACCTCTGTTTTGAACGATATTTCATGTGAGGTAACACCTAAAGCCTTTCAAAGTGCTGTTCGAAGAAGCCAGCAGTACCAGAATTTGCTATGCACTGGGAAAGCTGTTACTTTCATTGATAAATGCGGAGTGACTGTAGATCCTGTCGGATAGGAAGTGCTGCTTTCCTGTTTGCACTGAAGACCATCAGAATGTGAGCAGGTGTGACATTGGCTGTCCCCTGACAATGCCATTGTTTCAGTAGCACACTAGGGATTGGATGGATAGTTCTTCTCTTAGTTTGGGATGTATTACTTCTCTTATTTTTTAAGGTTAGTGACAATTATGTTGTGCATAAGAAAATTAATATGCTTAAAAGAAGAAGTCCTTTCTAAATATATCATAAGGAGTCCTTGTCCAGCTTCCACCTTTCCTTCTTGTTTTGGTCTTTAGGGACATCTTACGCTGCTGGGTATGGTGACTCTGGATACCTAAGAGCACAGTTATAATTTGATAAGTGTGGTTATAATTTGGTGGAGGACAAGGTGTCATACATACGTACATGCACACACATTTTTTTTGTTAAAATATAGCATTGGATTCTGAATCTAATTACATTGGTTTCAGAACACTGATGCCAAAATAGTGCCCCTTGTATATATATGATCACTAAGCATGTATTGCTAAATGTTCAAATTGACAGACATGATGGAAATATGGTATGTCTCCAGAAGTGCTTTGATATATTTTGTTATTCCTGTAGTAAGAATAAGTACATATACAAAACCACATTACAAACTGCTCTTTTCATTTCTTTGGTTTTCAATGTTTACCAATAATATTCCATAATAATTTGGATATAATATTGGATAATAATTTCTAAACTGTATTTGCAGCCTAAAAGAAAGTTTTTATAACAAGAAGCACTATTTTATACTAGAAATACATAAGTAGCTTTACTCAACAATTATCAGTTGTGGGTTTTATGTGAGGCCCTCCCTTCAAGAAATGACATCACAGTGATTCTCAGTTATAGGTAACTGATTTATTTGCCATGTTTTTTTCCCTATGAGATTGGTTATTCTGTGGTTATTTGATGCCACTGGTTACCCTAACAAGAGTGCATAACTGAATGCACTTCTCTTTTGTGCCAGGAAAGAAGTGTTCTTTTATGTTCAGTAGCACAGCATTAGGCAGTGCTTGCTGGTTCATTTCTCAATCAGACAGAAAAGCTGAGCCATTATAAATGAAGTTATTAAAGCTTCTGGTGTTCTTGTCCAGAAAAATTCAACTTTAATAGCTACAGGATAACATCCTGAATCAGTTGCCTGCTTTCAGGGATTCACATTGGATGGGATCTTTAATGCCAAAGAGGGCTTCCTCGTGACAGAAAGAATATAGCTGCTCAAAAAATAAATGATCACTATAGACCATTAGTGAAAATAACCTGATTTTATTTTACTAGCTGCTGTAAATATTTACTTTGACAACCTACTTTATCGAACTATGAGGATACAGTTTTGTGTATGATAAGACTGAAGGTCAATGCTTGTTTAATAAACCCTAAATAAAGAATTATGTGATACACCGTACACATTTCACATCCAGTGATGTATTAATGCATCATTGCACTCTGTATAATCAGCTCAAATGACTTCCTTTAAGGCGATAGAGATTGTTTCCCTTGCATCTTTTTTTTTTTTGTAAACATTTTAAATGCACTATTGGTTAAATGCCAACAATCCAGCTAACATTTAAGGTGAATACTATATTAGATCTATTGGATTTCATAATTTTAAATTTCTTAGGGATAAATGAGAGATAAACAAGCTCATGTTGTGTGTTGCATAATAATACCTGTTGATACTACAGTCAAATCTAATGCCAGAATTCACAAAGGCTCATATTTGGAATACTGACATAGCTTCAGTGTTATTCCAAGCAAAGTTTACAAATTCTCCATTTTATTTTTCTGCTTGGTTTTTTGTTCTGAAAGTCACTGAATGTAGATGCATAAAGATACAACCAGAAATAAATATTTATAAGCCACAGAATGGAACAGCTTTGACTGAATGTTTGATGTTGGATAGGAAATGGGTCCTCTGATTTGCATGGCTAGACACAGGAATAAAGGGCTAGATACAATTTTCTTCTGTGCTGAGTTGTGCTGCCTCTTTATTTAATGTCATTAGAGTTTCAGCTGCTGCAAAAGCAGATGTAAAGATATTAAAATGGTCACTCCAGCAGTCTGCTCTGGGATATTAACTGGCTGAGTCCAGACATATGGATCCATCTCTGTATGACCCCCAAAGCAGTCCCTGAATTTTTAAAATCCTGCTAGAACTATTCTATTCCTCACTGTCCCCAATTCCCTGAGTAACCCTGAACTTGCAGCTCCTACTTTAAGAAACTATGTTCATTTTCCATTTACTTTTGAAATGTTTCCTATTTTTTCTTATTTAGCACTGTTTTAAATTCTTGATCACAAACATTACTTTAATTTAAAGGACAATATATTGGTTCTGCTTTCCTATGAATTCATAGGATAAAAGAATGCATAAGGAAAAACATGAGCATGTTCATATGGCAGGAAAAAGTAAATTTTATTCTTTGAATGCAATTTCCACAGTGCAATAAAGGGGAACCTATATTCTCTGTGTATATAAAAAATACAATTAACTTTTGAGATTGCATGAAATTGTTTTCTTTCAATCAGCCTAGGCTTACAGAAAGATTGTTGGGGTGCAACGTAATTTGAAAAACCTTGAAGTACCCAGGACTGTAACTTCACAGGGTGTCTCTTTCCTGTGACAACCTTCATTCTTGGAAGGAAGTTTCTTTTTGTTCATGTCACGTAAGGGTGGCATTTGCAGCCAGCTCAGCTGTGTCTTTATGTCTAATATATTGCTACTTAAGTAGCAATAAGTAGCATCATGTAGGAAATTAGAAAATTTCCCAAGAAATTCAGAATGTTCAGGACCAGTATCTAAACTTTGTTTTCTGATTTTGTTCAGTTCTCCTGGTATTAGCCCAGGTGTCAGGAAGCATGCCATCATTAAAACTGTGGTCAGAAAAATGGTGTGATTTTGTATTCCTTCAGGAATGTCTTGCTGCTTTAGCCCCATGTTATTAATCACAGTAATTATGGGATATGAACACAGGTATTCTACGATATTGGCCAAATAATATAATTTCATATTATTGTTAAAAGTTGGTTATGGTATTAAACGAGAATGCTTATGGTAACCACTAAGAAGAACTTACATATTAGAAGCCGTATTCTTCTTTTAAAGCAAGTTCTCTCTTCCAGATGGGGAAACAGGTGTAAAACACCCAAAGCAGCACCAGAGTTCCTATAAGGAGCAGTAAGGTCTGCTTCTCTCCTTTACCTTTCAAAAAACTAAGACAGTGAAAATTAAAAAAAAAAAAAAGCAAATGCAACTTTTCTGTAAGAAGTCTGGATAACTTATAGCTAACCCAGGAGTTGTTCATGAGAGTGCATTTGATGTAGTAAGTGACCTATTGCGTCCTTCCAGTAGCTGAAGGGAGCCTACAAGAAAGGTGAAAAGGGACTTTTTACAAGTGCATGTAGTAACAGGACAGGGGGGAGTGACTTCAAACCAAGAGAGATTAGATTAAATTAGATATTTAGAGAAAATTCTTTACTGTGGGGTATGAGGCGCTGGCACATGTTGCCCAGAGAAGTTGTGAATACCCCATCCCTGAAAGAGTTCAAGGCCAGGTTGGCTGGAGCTTTGGGTAACCTGAACTATTGTCCCTGCTGACAGCAGGGGAGCGGAATGAGATGATCTCTAAGGTCCTTCCCATTCTAGACCATTCCATGATTCTATGCTGAATACTTTGTGAACTTGCTTAAAGGAAGTGTTCTTCTGGCCTTGAGGTCTCTAGAATCTATGTAAACCTGAGTGAGTGAGTGAGTGAGTGAGTGAGTGAGTGAGTGAGTGCATGGGGAGGAGGGTGGAGGTGTGTGGGTGGGTGGGTGTGGGTATGTGAGTGTGTATGTGTGAAAATCTGTGTATACCTTTAACTTTGTGGGTGTGTTTGTGTGTGGTATCTGTGTCTGAGTCTGTGGATCATTTACTGTTTACTATAGTGCTGATGCGTCCTGAAGAGATGCAGGGCCTGAGATGTTTTATCTCTTGTCAGAGCTCACTTCAATTAAATTAATGGATCCATTCAGTTCCCTCTTTCCTCTTTCAGCTGCATCATTGCCGAATACATTAAAAAGATCTTAAGTCTCAAGATGGTACATCATGGCATTAGCCACAGCACTCATTTCCCTCTGTCTTCTTTTTCTGTAAATCAAATAATTAATGAGATCTCTACCTCAATAGAGCACTTCATCAATATTTTGTAGCAATAGAAAAAAAAAGGAGACACGCTTTTTGCTCTTGTAGGAGCTTTTATCTACAATTGTGTAGGATTTGGTGGGCAAATGTTGTAATTCTAAAATGACAAAATAATGCCAATTTTTCCCAGTTTGCTTTTAATTTCTGAGAAAAATTATTCAAAAAGCTTAGCTACTGACTGCTTCTGTTGTAAAGATGGGTGGTTTTTGAATTTTGGACTTGTAATAAAATTTAATTGAAAGGCTTTTATTGTAGAATATGTAATTGCAAAGGATTATATGACTAAGTATCACAATTTAGTGTTCAGTATTTCAATTCAATTAATAAAAAATAATTATACTGCACATAATGTCAGTTATTCTCTTTTCTTTACAAAGAAATTACTTACCTTGGCACCATTAACCCCTTCATGCTATTTAATCAAAGAGTTTCATACTTAGAATACAACAAAAAATAGATGATAATATAGACAGTAATGCAGAAATTTATCCCAAGGCTAAATAGCAGGTATGCAGCAGACAGAGACATTAGCTTTTCATCCTATGGTTCTAGTTGGATTCCTTTTATTTTTTTCTTAAAGAAAATTTTTGTTCAGAAACTTAAATAGTCTTTATGATTCTGTTGTTGAAGTGACACTAATTATTGAGCTGAATACTGGGCCTCTTACTGGGAATCATGCACTGATTTGTAATTACTTTTTACCTTAGCTTTTGAAAAATGAATATAGTAATTTTAATTTAATGATTTGGCTGCAAACTGCATGTGAATGAATAGAGAACATTTGACTACAATGAGAAGGAAAGAGTCAAACAGAGTCTTACTGAGTTGTTAAAATATAATGGCAATTTTTACTGAAATAAAAATTTCATTACATTAAAATTAGAACAATAACTTTTCATGAAAAGTATAAACATGCAGTATTGGCCTTCAAATGAATTCCATTAAATATCACTGCATTGGGGTAAAAATAGTCCATTCCTGCAGGACAGGCAAAACTGCAAACTGCAAAAGCACAAAAACGCTAACAGTGTTCCTTCTGCATGCTGATCTGCAGGAAGACAGGTCTTACAGACAAGAGTCTTGGAACTACGCAGCAATTGATTTCTGTACAACAGCAGTAGTACAACTGTTCCAGATATTCATTTTTATTGCAAGGTATCTTTGGCTGTGCACTAAAATAGGCATTCTTCTCAGAGAATGGCTTCTGACCCCAGCACAGGTGTGCAGCGTGGCTCAGCTCTAACCTGCTTGAGTCCACAAGCAGCTGACCTGGATCTGCTATGGCTTCTATGTTTTACCTCTGTGACTATGGCATGTATGTGCAACCACAACCAGGTGTGATTTTTCATCTTGAATGAGCTGAATCGGTATAAAAAGACACAGCGTAGCCTCTTGCAAGTGTATTTTTGTAACAGTCAACTGAGATTGTGCTGCAGCACAGAAAGCATGTTGAAGGCTTGGGGCTTTTGAGGACAGAAACTTTGTGGATAGCTTGTAAGAAGAACTAAGTGGATGGGGCTGAACCTGGTGCTGTTCTGTCTATACTGCTCAATTCCAGAATCAAACTATAGCCAAAATTAAAATATACACATATACATACTACAGCCTTTATGGGTCCCAAATCTTTAAAATTTCTGCTATTAATATCTTACTATTTTTTGAGAAAACTCAGTGTAGGAAGAGAACATCACTGAATTAATGTTATAGTTCTATGTCCACAGCAAGAACTGGTTGCTTGGACTTTATGTGGGTTGTAGTTCCTAGCTGGTGCTGCTCAAGGATTAGCAGTTAACACAGCTTTGCACATAGCAGTGAAGAAAGAATGGATTTCTGGCATGAATCTGTGACACAGATTGTCTTATCTTTGTAGGCAAAATATTCTAAAATTAACATAATTTCAACCCAAGACACACATTCCGTACGTATTCTGGTTCCAGTGAAATCTGGAAAATTGTGTTTTTGTCGTTTCAGTATTGAAACCAAAATCAGTTTTGATTTTGTCCTTGTGGCCTGTGGAAATATTGACTCTGCTATAGTATTTATCTGGCCCTCTTGTGACATTATTCAGCTAAACTAACATTCTTTTTAGTTTGAAATAGTTGGTCCCTTTGCCCTGGAGCAGTGTGTGGCAGCATTGACAGCTTGGATTGCTCTGTTTTTATTCTACCTTGGGCAAATGGGTGATTCCCTGTGTACTTGTTTTCCTTGGCAGCTATTTCAGAAGTGCCACTTACCTCCAGGAGACCCTTGCAAGTGCCTCTAGAAACTTTCTTGTTGCTGTTGCATATTTTAGAATTTCTTAAAATTTCTAACACAAATAAATAAACCAGGGGGAAAAATATTGAAATAATTTGGATTTGGATTCAGAAACAGGTTGGAATCTTTCTATGAGCTAATTAGTTGAGGCTATTAATTTTCACATTTTCATCCCTTCACTTATTTTCCATGTAAATAGCATTTTATCTCTACAAGCAATTTCATTTAGCTAAAACATTCATATTGGTAAATGATTTAATAAAAATCTTAGTACTACTCCATACAAATTATGCCATATCTATAAGATTTAGTGTATATGTAAAAAAATAAAGAAAATATAATGTGCAATTCATATCTTAATGTTCTCCTCCTGCCTGTAGTGATTGGTTAACAATTGGAACCCAACTGAAATCCTATAAAAACATTTGTGGTTGTTTTGGAGCATTGCCTTATTGTTGTTGGATTACTTCTGTAATTTGAAAATACTGTTAGAGATTCCTAAATTGAGAGATTCTCCAAGAAGTCATTGCTCTCTAAATTACGTCTTCCTTCTTGTGCTCTCTAGTATTCCATTTGTAACAAAACACAACCACTGAAACTTAATTCATGTTCCAAGTTTCTTGAGATCACTAGATTGACATCAAGTAGTTTGTCAATGACCTGAAGGCATGATATATTTATGGTGCACTGAGATCTGGGTCTTGCTTTGTACAAATTTGATAGTGGTCTATGGAAGGCACTAGGAAGATGATAAAATGAAATTTAATTAATTTTCCTTCTTTGTTTTTCTGGCTCATTCAAATGTAGTTACTACTTTCTGAAAGACTGAGAGAAATTTAATCTCCGATAAAAGCTCTGTTTCAAGAATCACAGAAGTATGACTGACAAACCAGTTTATAATATTATCACGTAAGTTTCTACAGTTTTTGTGGTATTCAGTACAGTATTAGAAGGGAATTATGAAAACCAATTCTAAACCAGGTAGTGCCCGAAGTATAACCACCAAATGGTGCTGTGGATTGTGATCCTGTACTTAAACTACGTAATTTACTCATGCAAATAATTTTTCTTCAATTTTGTTGTTAAATATAATAAAGGTGTAGGAACCATAGTCAGTGTGGAATGTGTATCTGTATGTCTATATGCGCATATGTATAAAATCACTGAATTTTTGTGCATATGTATTTACTACTACTATTTCCTTACTGTATTAAGCTGAAAAAAATTTGAAAACATGGATTACATTTTTCTTTTGGCATGTATTTTGTAAATAAAACCTGACTATACATCATCACCCTCATGAACAGAAACTGTACCTGAGATCAAAAAACCACACATCCAGACATAAAATTATCTGTGATTTACTATATAGACAGTGTCTGACAGTGTCTATATAGACACTGTCAAGCTTTTCACTTGGTGCAAATGCTTAAACAAATAAGCAGTGTGACAACCACTCAAATCAGCTGAGGATCTGGCCAGGTGTCTGCAGATAGCAGTTTAATGTCACTAGATGAAACACTAACCAGGACAGTGCTGTCATTCTGGAGCTGATACCACTTAGAAATCATTTGCTTAAACAAAATCATAGTCATAGAATATTTTGGGCTGCAAGGGACCTTAACAATCATCTAGTTACCACCTCCTGCCATGGACAGGGTCAACTTTCACCAGATCAGACCACTCAAAGCCCCATCCCACCTGGCCTTGTACACTGCCAGGGATGGGGCAGCCACAGCTTCTCTGGGCAACCTGCTCCGCTGCATCACCTCACTCACAGTAAAGAGTTTCTTCCTAATATCCAACCTAAATCTACCCTCACAGAACCATCAAGGTTGGAAGAGCACCAAGTCCAGCCTAGTACCATCATAATAAATGGTGGTAATCAATCCCCGAATCTATATCACCAAGTGCCACAGGAAGGTGACTTTGCTTTAAGAGACAATGATTCTACCACCTGGGCAACTTATTCCAATGCCTAACCCCACTTACAGTGATTTTTTTTTTCTAAATTTCTTTACCCTGGTTCAATTTAAGTCCATTTCTTCTTGTCCTTTCACTTCAAACATGACAGGAGACCAATCCTCACCTCACTACAACCTCCTTTCAGGAAGTAGTAGAAAGCAATGAAACTCCCCGAGCCTCCTTTTATCCAGGGTTTTCTCCCTGAACTTTTCCTCACAGGACTTGTGCTCCAGCCCCTGCCCCAGCCCCACTGCCCTTCTCTGCACTCTCTCCAG
The DNA here is from genome assembly GCF_017590135.1 of Pyrgilauda ruficollis. NCBI lineage: Eukaryota > Metazoa > Chordata > Aves > Passeriformes > Passeridae > Pyrgilauda > Pyrgilauda ruficollis. Next base: position 2,103,278 of record NW_024531266.1, read on the forward strand.
CTCCTCAGTGTCTTTCCTGCAGTGAGGGCCCAGCCCTGGACACAGCACTGGAGCTGTGGCCTCACCAGTGCCCAGCACAGGGGACAATCCCTGCCCTGGCCCTGCTGGCCACACCATTGCTGATCCAGGCCAGGATGCCATTGGCCTTCTTGGCCACCTGGGCACACCCTGGCTCATGTTCAGCTGCTGTCACCAGCATGACAAGGTCACCCCTGAGCCTCCTTTTCTCCAGGATAAACACCCCCAGCTCCCTCAGCTGTTCCTCACAGGACTTGTGCTCCAGCCCCTGCCCCAGCCCCACTGCCCTTCTCTGCACTCTCTCCAGCTCCTCAGTGTCTTTCCTGCAGTGAGGGCCCAGCCCTGGACACAGCACTGGAGCTGTGGCCTCACCAGTGCCCAGCACAGGGGACAATCCCTGCCCTGGCCCTGCTGGCCACACCATTGCTGATCCAGGCCAGGATGCCATTGGCCTTCTTGGCCACCTGGGCACACCCTGGCTCATGTTCAGCTGCTGTCACCAGCACCCCCAGGACTTTTTCTACTGAGCAGCTCTCAAGCAACTCTGTCTCAGTTCTTGTGACTCAAGGGCAGGATCCACCATGTGGCCTTGTTGAACCTCATGCTTCTGTCCTCAACACATAGATCAAATCTGTCAAAATTCCTCTTACAGATTAAGTCTATTAAGTGCTAGTCCACTGATACTGCAGAATACCCAAAATATCTGTAAGAGGTTTTTAGATACACTTCAGGTTTATTGTACCACTGTCAGAATAGTATAAACTTCATATAACTGTGTGTCTACTCAAGAAAATTCTCTGTCTCAGTAGCAAATTGAACCATAGGCAGCTTCTTTCTTGTCCCATGCTGCTCTTAAGCTCTTTAAAAAAATAAAATTGGACAATCATTCCTTTGAGTTTGAATTTTATTTGTGGACCTAAATACTAAATCTGTCACAGAATCTGGATGTCCTTATCAAACATAGATTTGCATCCTAATTTTGCTATCGCTCTATAACGTCCAGTACTTCCAAATCCAAATAGCTGTATCTTTCCTTACACTCTCTTGAGCTCCCTTTTCATTCTCTCTTCTTAGTTCAAAAGCTTCTTCTTTGGTTGCTGGACAAGAAAATAAAATATACTGTTGTCTCACATGGTTACAATGCACTTGGTGCATTGCAGTGTAGGTAGGATCTCTGTGTCCAGAAAGTGCAAAGTCTGGGCAGCTGCAAGTAAATGTGACTATAAAGACAACAAATCTTGATCAATGCTCACAGTTACAGCTTTGTGCACAGTGAAAGGTCTAATGACTTGATGTGCTACAGAGTCATTGTGATGATAGACCCAGTGTGAAGACACCTCTTTTTAGAACAGATAGATCTTTTTTCATTCCTTTTTTCATTCCCATTACAAAGAATTTGCACTCTGAGTTCTTACGGTTCACCTCAACAGAAATGCTAGATAATAAGAAACTAGACAGCTTGAACTGTGCTTTAACCAAGAGAGGTCATTTGGGTTGTAATGGGATCCCCTGCCATAGCTGTGTTTGTGGTATAGAAGTGATTGGGGTAGGAAAATGTAGTGAATGTGGAGTGGGATGGATACAACTGCACATACCTGGCACACAGATTTCTATGGTTTTGTGTGACTGTCTGACAATAAAAAAGCTTGTCTTTTTAGAGGATCCACATAGTCGTTTCACAGAAAAATGACATATCCTCTGGAACTAACTATGAGTCTTCTCCCCCATACTGGGCTCTGTGTTTGGGCTACAGCCACTACTCCTGCTTTACTGCAGACTGAGACAGTATCAAGTTATCCACCCTTTCAACAGCTCCATGGCAGAGGTATTGAATTAGAATGAGGTAGTTACAGGTGGTAGCAGCTGCTAAAATATAGGGGGGGGGGGGGGGGTTAATTTTGAA